>NC_139623.1:97320125-97497625 GCF_964638095.1 Poromitra crassiceps | reverse complement strand
CTAGCCACGACGAGAAGGCACGGGGCGCGCCACTGCGACGGGCCGTGCCACAGCTCAGCAGCCGATCCTGTCCCGGGTGTTCAGGCGTCCAGCTGCGTCCGCACCCAGGCTTCTTCTCCAAGCAGGCATCACAGGCCGTTCCATTCCACGTCGCTTGTGGTCAGTTGCACGGCAGGCGCGGATCCCTCTGCTATCACCGGGCAGTTAAGTCTTTACTTTAACCGTAAATAAACGGGAGGTTGCGTGAGTAAAAGATGTCACGTCGCTGCCTGATGACGGTGACGTTATCACCGCACATTGTATATTTCATCCATAATTCTGTCAGCATGTTGTTGAGATCATCCAAAAAAAAAAAAAAAAAAAACTTGGCTCATGGAGCACGTCTGGGCATCAGTTTGAGTGTTAGCTAATGTAGCACTTCTTTAACCCCCTTTGTTTTTACAGGGTAGTGCCACCTGAATTCCCTCTTGTATCGCTACGTTATAAGTATATAATTATAACCCTTGAGGTTTGGTTCAGTTTTGAATGTCAGTAATGTCTAGTTATTGACCCACAATTCACCCTTGCAGTGAACCTTCACCATCAGCTCTGGTAAGTGCCCTTTAAAATTTAGTCCCACTAGTACACTATATTATCTAAATGCTAATCAATTATCTATATAAATAAATATACAAATATGATATTATATCTGTCTAATATACTAATCCTATGTACTAATCATTTGTTTTTCCCTTCTCCCTTCTAGTGTATGACCCAGGACCTTAAGGTAAGTACCTCTTAACAGGAAATGATGTCACTCATACAAGGTAAGTTTATAGAAAAATATAGTATTTAGTATCTTAAATGAAATGGCAATACACTGGAGCAGTATTTCAGGAAATCAAAATAATAAACAATAACTCTTGTAGTTCTTTCAGAAATTCAAATAATAACACAGTATCTCTGTTGGTGTTTTCAGATACTCTCCATCATTAATGCAACCTGTGGAACACACTCAACACTCTGATAGCAGATAGCAGGCTAGCATGCATAAACAAATAAACCAATACAATCCTGTGTGTCTCTAATGTCAGCAATGCTACATCGAAACTACATCGTTAGCATCCACAGTTTCCCAAAACAAATCCCACCCTCGTTGCAGATCTGAGTCGTTGCTCGGGTACGTTGAGGCTTACAAACTTTATAGCCGCTTCGCTCCTGAAGTGAGCTAAAAATAAAGAAAGGTACCTGTAGTCCTTGATGTGAAACGAACGAACACCTGACAATGGTGGGCGAGTGACTGGCAGGCAGGCCGTAGATTGAGCAGAGCGGTCCTCCCTCCTGGTCGGCTAACGTTGATGGCAGCCTTGGCGTGGAGAGGCACAGGAACAAATCCCCCGACGTCACCTTTACTCTGCGTTCAAGCCGAACACCGTGCAAACGTCGGCTAAACAGACTTCGGTCAACGTGCGGTACTCACTGATCTGGCAGGCACCAGTTAACACGAAGCTAACCACTGACTGAGCTAGTACAGTGGCCCTACAACACGCGATAACTAGCTTCACTAGCCGAGAAGCTAATGTCATGCGCCCGTAGCATCAAATTGTCCAGCAGACTCCAGGCGTTCACAATACAGCTCTCACAGGCTGTCCGCCCTGGGATTCCCGTAGCTTTCACCGGAACGTCGGCTAAGTCTATACTGGTTATCAAAATCAAACAGATCTCTCTCTGTGTGGCTCGCTCTCCACACCCCTCTTCTCTCGCCCGTTCACCCGTCCAATGCTGCTCCGCGCTCTGCTCATGTGATCCTCCCAGCCAATCACTCGACGCCAAAACCATGCGGTCGCTATCACGTCCCCTAGACCAGGAAATGACCTGTCCAATCCCCGTCCCAGGAAACCAAACAAGGAAGGACCCCACGGGCACTCCCACTGAAGTCAATTAAAGGCACATTTCCACTTTCCTAAACATTTACAGATTACTGCATCTTCACAGGTAATTATTATAACACAGGTAAGTATATAACACAGGTAAGTATGACACACACTCCCAGACACACACACACAACTTAAAGAGCCTAAAAACGAAAATATTAAACCCCACTTAAACACCTGGGTTACACCCTCCCCCCCCCTTAAATGTGAATGCCCTCATTCACCTAGCTACTCGGGGCAGGTTGGGAAAACAAATGTTTCAACAGGGCATGAGCTACATCCGGTCCACTGCCGTTTGCTTGAATGGTAACACCCACCCCCCGATGTATGATGGTAATAGGCTGATCCCTGGATCTGCCTGGCTCGTCATAGGTAAGTTTAACCACTGGTTTAATGGTCCTTTTCCCTGGCGTTGCTGCCTGAGCGGGTGCACCTGTCTGTTCGGGTGTCGATGCATGTGTGACGGTCGGTGCGATTTCCTCTACATCCCTAACCTCTTCGTTCCTAACTATTTCCTCCCTACCTACTTCCTCCTCTGGCATCACCCTTACTTCTACCTCAGGAGCTCCTTCTGGATTGATGTCTGAACCCTCTTCTAGTTCACCTGGCTCTCCCTCACTCGGGTCCTCCTCGACTACGAGTGGTGGTTCCCCTGGGGAAGGAATGTTTACAACTGAGTCACGCCTAACCCTGACTTCTGGCCTTTGCCTCCGGTCATAGAAATCTTCGTAAGGCGCCCTGGCTAAATTCTCTTCATCGTCTGAAGAAGAATCAGACAAGCACCCCTCCTGTTCACTGACAGGCGGGGAAACCGGTATAGGCGGGTCCCTCCTTTGCCTGGCTCTGGTTACCACCCTAATTGGGCTCGGCTCCCTTTCGGGCCGGGATAGCCGCACTAACTGCCCTATGGGCAAAAGATGATCCCGATGTATGGTCTTCACCACTCCATGCCCATCCTCCGGCTTTATCCGATACACTGGTAAGTTAGGAAGCTTACCTTCCACTACATAAGGCAACGAACTCCATCGGCTCTGTAACTTATGTTTCCCCTTCAGACCTAAGTTCTTGAGAAGGACGCGGTCCCCTGGTTCTAACTTATGGAAACCTACCCTCCTATCATAGGCCTGTTTGTTTCTCTGATGGTTCTTTGTGGCTTCATCAGACGCCAGTTGGAACGCCTGTTTCAAATCCTCTTTGAGCTTGGACACATACTTACCGTGGTGACCACCCTCCTTCCCATCAGGGGAAGTCCCAAAGCAGATGTCAACCGGCAACCTGGCTTCTCTCCCGAACATCAAGTAATATGGGGAATACCCCGTGGCATCACACTTGGTGCTGTTGTAAGCATGAACCAGATAAGTGACGTGCTGACTCCACCTTCTTCTCTTTTCCTGACTCATGGTCCCTAGCATGGACAGAAGGGTCCGGTTGAAACGTTCTGGCTGCGGGTCTCCCTGTGGATGGTAAGGGGTGGTACGCGACTTGCGTATGCCAAGCGTCTTCAACATCTCCTTAATCAACTTACTCTCGAAATCTCTGCCCTGGTCAGAGTGAATCCGTGCTGGTAGCCCGTAATGAATGAAATATTTGTCCACCAGGATCTTTGCCACAGTGAGGGCCTTTTGATCTCTGGCTGGAAAAGCTTGAGCGTACCGCGTGAAGTGATCGGTCACGACTAACACGTTGCAGATACCCTTGGAATCTGGTTCCATGGACAGGAAATCAATGCAGACTAAATCCATAGGACCTCCGCTGACTATCTGCTGTAAAGGCGCGGCTCGCTGGCAGGGGCTCTTTCGAGTGACGCACTCTCCACAATTCTTGATGTGTTGTTCCACGTCCCAGGCCAGGCGCGGCCAATAAAATCTGGTCCTCACTAAGTCAGTCGTCCGCTCTACGCCTAAGTGTCCCAAATCGTCATGCATAGCCTTCAAGACATTGGCCCTGTACTCAGCTGGCAACACAAGCTGGAAAACCTCCCCAGTAGACCTCTTGCTCTGCCTATGGAGTAGCCCGTCTCTAAGTACTAGCCTTCCTAGCTCCTTCTTCATCAACTTCAATGGAGTACTCATGTCTATGCTTTCCGGCCACCTACCCTGCTGCAATGCCTGTATGACCGGTCCAATGACTTCGTCGCTCTGTTGGGCTGTCTTCAACTCCATACGAGATAGCTGACCAGGAGCACTCACGTCTACTCTCGTGGGATAGGCATAGACGGCTGGAATAGATTCAGGGGAAGCACCTAGTTGCTCTATGTATCGGGGCGGGCAAGCCCAAGAGCTCTGTGCACAGATGCACCGGCAGATCGATGTAACCCCCGCTTTGGGAATGGTCTCCCACTCGGCGCCTTCCTCTCTACTCTCCTGTCTAGACAACAAATCAGCGTCTATGTTATTCTTCCCTGGTCGGTAAGAAATGTCAAATTCGTACGCTGACAGGGCGGCCAACCAACGGTGTCCCGTGGCATTGAGCTTGGCAGTAGTAAGAACGTACGTCAACGGGTTGTTATCAGTACGTACCGTGAAACGAGCTCCATACAGGTAATCGTGGAGTTTATCCACTACCGCCCACTTTAAGGCAAGGAACTCTAGCTGGTGTATGGGGTAATTTTTCTCGGACGCACTCAGTTTCCGGCTCGCAAAAGCTACAGGCCTCAAACCCTCAGCATATTCTTGGTAAAGTACCGCTCCCAACCCGGAAAGGCTAGCGTCTACATGCAGTATGTAGGGCTTGTTCGGATCAGCGAAGGCCAATACCGGAGCATTGGTAAGACGGTGTATGATGCTCTGAAAAGCCTGAGTGCATGCCAAGTCCCATCTATCCCCAAAGGGTTCCGCCTCGTCAAAGTACGGTGGATCGGGTTGTGTTCTCTCCCCTCGCGAACGCGTCTTTGGTTTCCGCCCACGCTGAGTGGGTGGGTATCCTCTGGTCAACTCCGTGAGCGGGCGGACAACGGAAGAATAATTGGCGATAAAGCGTCGGTAATAGCCACAGAAACCTAAGAAAGACCTCAGACCCCTAAGGTCAGTAGGCTGGGGCCAAGCGGTGACGGCCTCGATCTTGGCCGGATCGGTGGCCACGCCCTCTGCCGACACGATGTGCCCAACGTATTTCACTTTGGGCTGGCAGAATTGGCACTTGTCCAAAGAAATCTTGAGCCCTACTTCCTGCAGGCGATCCAAGACTTTCATTAGTCTCTCTTCATGTTCTTCCAAAGTCCGTCCGAAAATGATCAGGTCATCGAGGTAGACTAATACCTGTAAAAGGTTCATGTCCCCCACAGCTTTTTCCATCAAACGCTGAAACGTCGCTGGAGCCCCAGTGACGCCTTGCGGCATCCGCTCGAACTGATAGAACCCCAGGGGACAAATGAACGCGGTTTTCTCTTTGTCCTCCTCTTTCATGGCGATCTGATAATACCCGCTTCTTAAGTCCAAAACCGAGAACCATTTACTGCCTGACAGACAATCAAGGGCGTCATCGATACGTGGAGTAGTGTACTGATCGGGTATCGTTCTATTGTTCAAAGTGCGGTAGTCGATGCACATACGCACTTTACCACTCTTTTTCCGAACGATCACTATCGGCGATGCGTACGGGCTCCTAGACTCCTTGATAATTCCGGTGGCTAACAACTCCTGTATGTGTCGCCTCACATCGTCTATATCCGCTGGTGCTAGACGCCTCGATCTCTCTCGGAACGGTCGATCATCAGAAAGTCGGATGCTATGTTCCACTCCCTTAGCAAGCCCAACGTCCCACTCGCTTAAAGAGAAAACATCTGCTCGCTGGGTCAGTTTACGCCGAAGCCTTTCCTTCCATTCCTCTGAGATATTAGAGTCACCAAAGTCAATATCGGACGCCTCGAACCCTTCCCTCGGCTCTGGCTCTGGCTTCGGAACGGATTTCACAATGTCTGTTGGATAGAGATATCCGATAATGGTGCCTTCAGCTATCGCTACCTCCCTCTGGGACTCATTCTGGAGCAATACCGTAAGCTTCTGTGTGTCAATAGCGTAACGAGGAACTACCATGGGTGTTAACAACACTCCACCCGGGAGAGGGTCGTTGGGCGCGACGTCTACCAGAAGGATGTCCTTCTCGCCTGTCCGCTCAAACTCTACTTGGCACAGCACTGGGCAGCTAACTCCCGGTGGCAGTTTCAAACTCCCGGGCCCAGCCCACTGCACATATCCTACCTCCTCATCCTCAGTCTCCTGCGGCCATGCCTTGGGGCTCTCGGGTACCTTGACCTCTCCGACTTCCCCGCTCGGGGCACGGGCTATTTTGACTCCAACTTCCTGTCCATAAATTCTGGCTAAACGCTGAGGCAGGCTTGCCTTGGCATTGGTGCCAATAAGAACAGGCGTTTGCTCTGGCCCCTGTGATGAGGGGCAGATCAAAGCCATCACGGAAACGGAAGTGGGAGCGTCTTTGGTCTTTTGTGGGAATTCCATCTCCACCACCACATAGCCTCGGTATGGGTAACTCGAATCACTAAGACCCCAGATGTCCAGACCAGCCACAGGGTGAATCGGAACATCCGCCAGGTAAGTGTTGTACCATTTTTCAAAGATTATGGTTACTTGTGAACCACTGTCTAACACCGCGTCACAAAGATGTCCATTTATCCTTACAGCCTCGATGGAAGGGGGACCCACTAAGCCTTTGGGGATCTCTCGACTACTAAGAACGTCCACCGCGCTCTTCTTCGAGTGACACGCTACGTTTCTAGTGTCAGCAGATGAGTTAGGCCTCTCATAGGGACCTCGCGCCTTTTTAAGAGACCGGATAAGCTTCTGAATGACTTGGGCCTGGTTTTCAGGGTTCTTACACTTACCTGCGTAGTGTCCGTTTTCGCCACAACGGTAACAGAAGTATTCATCAGGGTCAGCGGGGCCCCTCCGTGGTGGCGGATGGGAAATGTTGGTACGCGACGCCTCCACTGCCAATGCGGCCACGGGCACCTCTACTGACTGCAGTTGTTTATTTTCTACCTTCTGTTTCAAACGCTTTAACTGTTTTTTTAACGCTACTACTTCGTCATCTTTACTGGCGTCAAGACTAGGGGCAGGGGCAACCTGGGCCGGTTTATCCCGCTCCTCCTTAGGCTCGAGGTTTGAGCTCACCATAGCGACGCACAACTCCTTGATTTCTTTCATTTCAGCCTTAAGCAGCCGCAACTCGTCTCGCTTACTTTCAGTGTCTGCTTGCACATGTCTAGTTAAGACGGACGGATTCAATTTGGTACGAGAGGCCTCATACTCTTCCTCTGAGCGCACCTCTTGTAACAACTGCAAGAAAGTGGGTGGAGCGACTCGTCTTTCTCTCAACCGGAGATTCACCAGCATGATGTCTGAGGCAACTGAGCCTCTCAAGAGCTGTTCCAGTCGCGCCTTATCGGCGCTACCTGGCAAAAGTCCCCCTCTCTCCACTACTTTGGAGAGGGCCCGATCCAGGCGCCTTAAGAAGTCTGACAGCTTCTCATTGTCTCGCTGGCGCATCAACCTAAACGCAAAGTACAGGTCCTCACCCGATTCCACTGTCCCGAATACCTGCTCTAATGCCTCTAAACATATAACAGGGCCCACATTAGGGTCACTGGCGCGCGCGGCTTTCACTATGGCCAGGGCAGGCCCCTTCAAACTCTCAACTACTCGACGACGCTTCTCCTTCCAGGAACACTCGCTTTCTTCAACCATAAGTTTGGCTTGCTCCAACCATGGCTCAAAGGATTCTTCCCCCACGGGGACAGGTGAGTTACCGGAGAATTGACGTAAACGTCGATAGTTGTTATGTTCATTGGGCGGCCTAGCCCGATCCAACAGCTCCCCCAACGCACGTAGGACTGGATCTGTGGAAGGAGAAGGAACGTCGGGTACCCCATACATTTCTCTCACGTCATCGATAGACTTACCTTCACCTCTTAGGAGAGACTCTAGTTTCTCCTTAAAACCCAATTCAGGTTCCTCTGCAGAAGGACCTACTATTATAATAGGCCATGATGCAGAACCGTCGGATGGAAACACTTCCTTGGGAACCAATGCCGGATTGGTGGCCTCCTTACACTCACATAAGACAGAGTACTTCCCTGTCTGCTCGTGTGGGACCTTACCTCTAACCCGTACTCGCCCTAAACACTTAATGGCTTCCAAAGTATCTTGTATAGTGTCTATTTCCTTGTCCTCCGGTATCACTACCATTAAGGCGTGAGTCACATCTACCGTTTCCTTGCTGCACCATTCCTGCAACTGGCATATTAATCCTGCCTTACCCTCCATAATGAGAGTGGTTTCCTTATACTATACTATAGTGTGTTTGTTAGGTCTACCAAATTACTAGGTTATTACTATTCAAATCCAAAGTATCTCAGTAGTGCCTCCATTTATGTAGCACTTCTTTAACCCCCTTTGTTTTTACAGGGTAGTGCCACCTGAATTCCCTCTTGTATCGCTACGTTATAAGTATATAATTATAACCCTTGAGGTTTGGTTCAGTTTTGAATGTCAGTAATGTCTAGTTATTGACCCACAATTCACCCTTGCAGTGAACCTTCACCATCAGCTCTGGTAAGTGCCCTTTAAAATTTAGTCCCACTAGTACACTATATTATCTAAATGCTAATCAATTATCTATATAAATAAATATACAAATATGATATTATATCTGTCTAATATACTAATCCTATGTACTAATCATTTGTTTTTCCCTTCTCCCTTCTAGTGTATGACCCAGGACCTTAAGGTAAGTACCTCTTAACAGGAAATGATGTCACTCATACAAGGTAAGTTTATAGAAAAATATAGTATTTAGTATCTTAAATGAAATGGCAATACACTGGAGCAGTATTTCAGGAAATCAAAATAATAAACAATAACTCTTGTAGTTCTTTCAGAAATTCAAATAATAACACAGTATCTCTGTTGGTGTTTTCAGATACTCTCCATCATTAATGCAACCTGTGGAACACACTCAACACTCTGATAGCAGATAGCAGGCTAGCATGCATAAACAAATAAACCAATACAATCCTGTGTGTCTCTAATGTCAGCAATGCTACATCGAAACTACATCGTTAGCATCCACAGTTTCCCAAAACAAATCCCACCCTCGTTGCAGATCTGAGTCGTTGCTCGGGTACGTTGAGGCTTACAAACTTTATAGCCGCTTCGCTCCTGAAGTGAGCTAAAAATAAAGAAAGGTACCTGTAGTCCTTGATGTGAAACGAACGAACACCTGACAATGGTGGGCGAGTGACTGGCAGGCAGGCCGTAGATTGAGCAGAGCGGTCCTCCCTCCTGGTCGGCTAACGTTGATGGCAGCCTTGGCGTGGAGAGGCACAGGAACAAATCCCCCGACGTCACCTTTACTCTGCGTTCAAGCCGAACACCGTGCAAACGTCGGCTAAACAGACTTCGGTCAACGTGCGGTACTCACTGATCTGGCAGGCACCAGTTAACACGAAGCTAACCACTGACTGAGCTAGTACAGTGGCCCTACAACACGCGATAACTAGCTTCACTAGCCGAGAAGCTAATGTCATGCGCCCGTAGCATCAAATTGTCCAGCAGACTCCAGGCGTTCACAATACAGCTCTCACAGGCTGTCCGCCCTGGGATTCCCGTAGCTTTCACCGGAACGTCGGCTAAGTCTATACTGGTTATCAAAATCAAACAGATCTCTCTCTGTGTGGCTCGCTCTCCACACCCCTCTTCTCTCGCCCGTTCACCCGTCCAATGCTGCTCCGCGCTCTGCTCATGTGATCCTCCCAGCCAATCACTCGACGCCAAAACCATGCGGTCGCTATCACGTCCCCTAGACCAGGAAATGACCTGTCCAATCCCCGTCCCAGGAAACCAAACAAGGAAGGACCCCACGGGCACTCCCACTGAAGTCAATTAAAGGCACATTTCCACTTTCCTAAACATTTACAGATTACTGCATCTTCACAGGTAATTATTATAACACAGGTAAGTATATAACACAGGTAAGTATGACACACACTCCCAGACACACACACACAACTTAAAGAGCCTAAAAACGAAAATATTAAACCCCACTTAAACACCTGGGTTACACTAATCATAACCTTAAGACCGAGTCAGACGGCCCAGGGGATGTTGACAGATCATCATCATTTTTCTTAACAACAAAGCTTGAAACGTTTGCATTGAGGCCGTGTTGTTTATCACCACTCTGACAGTAACAGCGTCTTCGTCTACATTCACGCTGGCTGTCTTATTTCACGTTTTTCCGCGTCAAGCTACCCAGTCCTAACTCACCACTTCCTGTTAACGCATTTCAAGGTAAAACGCCTTTGGCGTTCCCGTTGACCATAAATAATACCAAAGCTAAAACAGTTAATACAGTGACATGCTAGTCATGTAACAAGAGGCTGCGAAACCCACCGTTATATAACCATATAACCAACCATAACATATCACTGCGAGCTGCATGCAACTAGCAGTATATGGTGCATTTGCAAGGGGGTGAAACTATTTTATTCGTTCGTTAACCAGTTTCTTTATATCTCATGCATTAAGCATTTCATTTCAGCTCTAGGGTTGCGCCAGGATGAACAGTTTGCCCCATGGATCTCTTGGTCTGCCCAGAGCGTCCGAGATGATATGGCACTCCCGCATCAGTGCTGCAGGCCGGGTCCCGTCAACAGTGTTGGGCACTCATTACTAAAAAAGTAATATATTACATATTACTCGTTACTATTTTCAAAAGTAATATTATTACTTTACTTATTACTCCATGCCAAAAGTAATTCGTTAGATACTCGTTATATTACTTTTCCGTTAGATTCCACACAAATGGCAATAGGCCTTTTTCACTGCAGCGATTTTGTGTCTAAAAGGCAGGAGGTAACACAGGTGCACCAAGATGTTAATTAGGGCTTCCAACTTCCAGTCCATTTAGGTGTTCCAGTGCTGGAGCCTTAATTAGTTAGTTGGTTGCACCTGTGTATACTCTGTCTTCTAGACACAAATGGCCGTTGTGAAAAAGGCCCATAGCGTTTTTCTCATCAAAATGCAGACTTTGCGGTGCGAATGTGTGAACTAGGTCTATTATGTGCCGTTCCATTTAAACTAATCGCTTTGCCAGAGCACAGCTTCCTACAGAGATGCTTGATGAAGAGCACACCTGGCTCAAAGTGATGACTGACAAGATGCAATGTTTTATCTTCTGTTTTATAGAATGCAGTATGCACTGCCAATGCAAACTCAATACGTATAGGCTACATCTTTGCTTAACAAGTTTGTGTCACAAATAACGTTAGCTCTGCAACATTAACATTAACCTGACAATAATAACAGCAATGTTTGATGTCCACCAGCTTGTGAGTTTTTACGTTATCTCTGTATTGTTCTGTACTGTAACAGTTTTCCGGTTTCTGTTCTGCTGTCCTCTCGTCTCGTAACGTTAATGTTAGGAAGTTTGAGCTCGTGTTTTTCACAGTGGAAAGAGTGTTAGTAGCCTACCTGTCCTGGACACCGTTTACATTTGACTTTGATGTTCAATCGTGTCACCTTTCTTCCCGACAAAAACAAAGTCATGGAAATATATCCGCAGCCACGGATTTTCCTCCTCGGCTCTGCGGTGACGTCACCTTGTTTTGGGAGCGTTAAAGCCATGCTGCTTGTGAATGCCGACTGCGTGTCGTTTTGCAGCGCAGCGGCATCACAGAATGGACTCAACAAAAGATGTAACGACTAACGTAACGAGCTCGTTCATCTTGAAGTAACTGTAATATTATTACTTATATTCTATAGTAATTCGTTACACTACTCGTTACTTGGAAAAAGTAATATTATTACAGTAACGAGTAACTAGTAACTCGTTACTTCCCAACACTGCCCGTCAATCACCGTGAATCTGCCCAGACTTCCCCATGGTCTCGCCTCAGCTGCGCCAGCAAGGCTATGAGCAGTCCGTAGTGTTGGGGGAAAAGATGGTCGCTATCTGATGACATCATCACCGGCCGTCACCGTATCTTTTTCATGCAAATAGCTACTAATAATGCTTGCATTCCCATGAATTATTGGCATGTAATCTTGAAATAATTTGTCCTTGAAAGGGCTAAAAAAGTGTTGAAGCTATTATTATAAGTATTTCGCATCGGGTGAATCATGTCTGCCTCTCCACCTAGCAATCCTGTCCATGTGTCATATTTATTTTCAGCTCATCAATCTCATCATGTGATGACTGCTCCGGATTCGGATTCTGGACTCCTCATCGCACAATTCGGTTCACCAGACAAACCACTAAGTAATCCAAGTCCAGCGCCAAGTCAAGTCATTAAGTCACCCAGGCCAAGTCGGGGACCCCTAAGTCACTAAGTCACCAACCCCTAAGTCATCCAAGTCCAGCGCCAAGTCGGGAAGTCACTAAGTCACCGAGGCCAAGCTGGGAACCCCTAAGCCACTAAGTCACCAACCCCTAAGTCATCCCCTAAGCCACCAAGTCACCAACCCCTAAGTCATCCCCTAAGCCACTAAGTCACCAACCCCTAAGTCATCCCCTAAGCCACTAAGTCACCAACCCTAAGTCATCCCCTAAGCCACTAAGTCACCAACCCCTAAGTCATCCCCTAAGCCCAGTGGGCAAGTCAACTAGGGAATGTATGAAGCCAGTTCTGGAATTCCATTAATTCGAAAATCCCGCCGGGGGGCGCACGTCAGGTCCGGAAGTGACGACACGTACATTGGCTCCAATGTAAAAATGAGCCGACTTCTCTCTCATTCTGTGTCTTAAATAAACATTTTCCGAATGAGCTTATGGTCTGAATAAACAATTTCAAGTCTTTTTCATGCTCTCCTGGGCTCCGTTTTCTAAATTATGGTCCCATTTCGAGTAAAAGAGCCGATAAAAATTATAACTTTGGGGGCGGGATTTTCTTTGATTTACACCAGCCACAGGAAACCAGATGATTCCAACCAGTTGCCAAGGCAGGCTAGCTAGCTAGCTAGCAACGTAGCCAGAGATTAAAAGTAAAATAACAGAAACAGCGTTACCCTTATGATATTTTAATGATGTTAGTAGACACACGTAATAGTATAGATCCCCGTTATGAGGTATGTTGATCAAAAGAACACCTAAAACGCTATATCGAAATCGGGTTTTAGTGGACGGGCAGAGCTGATCTGCGGCTAGCTAGCTAGCAACGTAGCAACAGTATAGAGCCCCCGAGGTCTGTTGATCAAAAGAACACCTAACGCTATATCGTTATGTAATGTGACTTGTGACATGATCACCACATTTCAATAAATATAACGTTTTTGCACATTTGAATGCTGCTGGTCGTTTGTTTAATGCTGTATATATTGGACATTTAAAGCTGATACACAATTGTGTTGAGGTATTCCGCAAAGCTCAATTAAAAATATAACGTGTAACACTTGAAACAATCAAATTTAACTTTTTCACAGCAATACACAGTCCAGCCCACCATGGTATGGTTAAGGATTGGAACCATTGTTTGAATTATATCGAAATATATTTGCATGGTGTAGCATGTAATGCAGTCTGTTAAGATACTGTAAACATGCTAGATACTCTGACACAGAAAGGCAGACGAGCTAGCAGCAGGGATCTTGTCACCCTGATTTCAGATAAACTTGTCTGTCTAGTAGCTAGACAATATTACTGTACCATAATACCACAAGCTAAAGGCAGCATACACCAATGGAAGGATGGGTAGCATTTGTCATCCAGGCTATACAGTAACGTTAGGCTATTATAAAGTTATGAAACGCTGATTCAGACGTTACAATAATATGACATAATATGAGCCAGTTAGCCTAGCTAGAGAGAGTAATTTCAGACCACCAGATATCACCATATTTCATTTCAATAAATATAAAGCATTCGTTGATTGAAGCAGACTGCTGATCGCTTGTTTCTCCGTCGTCATGTCCTCATGGTCCAATCTTCGGTTCGTAGTTCGTGTTCACTCGACATCAACAATCTTTATATCACATCTGATCATTTTATCCAACCTGCCTCTGACCAGACAACTAATGGATCGTTCTGCGCGATCATATTTGCGACATTCAGATACATGATAATATACAACAAGGCTATCTTTGTTGACAATGTTTATTGACAAAAGCATTAAAACAAGCAAATATAACAATATTCTCCGGTCACTGGCAGATACTAGCTAGGCTACAACTTGTTCAAAGCAAATCTCTCATGTCAGCATTTGGCTTGTGTGTTATGGCAATTTCCTATGTTGAAACAACTGATCAGCAGTAACATGTAGTTTAGCGTTAATCTCAGGAGAACAGAATATTATAGCTTTGATCGTCACAAATCATAATCCTCTGTTGTGTGTCCCATCGGTACTGGACGGCGCCTACCCCTGGAAGAAACGAATTAGACACTGTTAATCACTGTATAACGTTAATGTCTGCTTACCCAACACTACGTGCGATTGGTAAATACTGTAAATGCAGAGGTGGATAAAGTATCCAGAGGAGTTTAACCCCCTTGTTCCCCCTCATTGATTGATAGTTGATCTAACGTTAGCTAGATATATAACGCTATAGCTGGTAGATCATATGAGTATGCTTTGAGTCTGCCTCATCTCAAAGAGGTAACCTAGGTAAACAGAACTGCGTTTGTTTTCTGTCTACGTCCGAATCTGTGCAGCATGCAATACTAGACACTGTTAATCACTGTATAACGTTAACGTTTGCTTACCCAACACTACGTGCAATTGGTAAATACTGTAAATGCAGAGGTGGATAAACTATCCAGAGGAGTTTAACCCCCTTGTTCCCTCTCATTGATTGATAGTTGATCTAACGTTAGCTAGATATATAACGCTATAGCTGGTAGATCATGAGTATGCTTTGAGTCTGCCTCATCTCAAAGAGGTAACCTAGGTAAACAGAACTGCGTTTGTTTTCTGTCTACGTCCGAATCTGTGCAGCATGCAATACTGTTTAACGTTGTATAACGTTAACTTATGCTACTCTAGTCTAACGTAGCTAGCGTTAATGTCATGCTATGTAATTAGCGTTACGTTAGAAAATAAGATTACCTCGATTTTGTGGAAGATGCAAGCGGCAGGCTGGTGACGCCGCGCGAGGTCTGGAGGAAATAATACTCTGGTTTTTCTTCGGGCTATTGTATTCAATGTGAGAGCGATGGAGCAAGGCTAGCAATAGCAACTAACGTTAGCAACATTTGTTAGCCAAGCTAACGGCTAGCATGGAAAATAACATGAACAAGATGGATGCCGTGGCGGAGGAAACCCTCCCCCGAGTCCCGTCCACGCTCACGCCCTTTCCTGTTTTCCCGGCTCCAGGTTTGAACAGATTTCCCACAATGCAACAGGAAAATCCATTCATCCAATCAAACGAAATCAAACAATATCGGGAAGTGAGCTTCATTTTGCTGTGTCAAAAACATATAGCTAAGGTGGTCCATATTATGTACTGTCAATGCCTAAGCCACTAAGTCACCAACCCCTAAGTCATCCCCTAAGCCACTAAGTCACCAACCCTTAAGTCATCCCCTAAGTCACCAACCCCTAAGTCATCCCCTAAGTCACTAAGTCACCTACCCCCCTAAGTCACTAAGTCACCAACCCCTAAGTCATCCTAACTCCTGGAAACTATCTACTCCCCATGGCTCGCTACATCAGGCTCAGGCCTCAGACTGGCCCCGGCTCCCCTGTTCCTCATCGCACCTCGTCACCACACGTCAAGATCCTGGTTCATCCTGCACCTCAAGCGGACGCTCCAGAATGGCAACCTCCCGATGAAGAACTACTCCAGCCACTCCTTCGGGATCGGGGCGGCCACCTCAGCCGCCGTGCAAGGAGTGCCCTCCGCCTCCCTCCAGCAAATGGGCCGCCGGTCTTCATCAGCATTCTCCAGCTACATCCGCCCGGAGCGGGCGGCCATACCGGCGGCCCAAAGAACCCTCCTCCCTTCATCGGCAAGCATGGCAACGAACAGTGTCCCGGACTTCCGTGCCAAAAATGTCTCGTTGGTGGTGGCTCCCCGAAAAGCACGGCGCCCAGTAAGGCGCAGTAAATCTCCCGGTTCATTTCCCCGGGGGGGAAGAGAGGAAAGAGAGAGAGCCAAGAGAGAGAGTCAGGGTCAGTCAGAAGGCCAGGTTGAGCGGCGCGCGCCAAGTCGGGGGCCAAGGAGGCCAAGCTAAATGGTGAGGTGCCAAGGCTGCCAAGTAGGCCAAGCTGGGAAGCGCCAAGTTAGGTAAAGGCGAGGCGCCAAGGCAGCCAAGTAGGCCAAGCCGGGAAGCGCCAAGTTAAAGCGGGAGGTGCCAAGGCGGCCAAGTAGGCCAAGCCGGGAAGCGCCAGGTTAAATCGTGAGGTGCCAAGTAGGCCAAGCTGGGAAGCGCCAAGTTAAACGTTAATGTACCAAGATCGTAGGCCCGATTGAGTTGGGAAGCGCCAGCCGCAAATAGCTGTAAGTCGCTAAAGGTCGAAGGCCAGAAGAGTACAGTCAAACTACCGGTGCCCGCAGATCTCAATTAACCTCCGGTAATCGGATCTTCCTTTTGGGGGATCAAGATCGAAGGCCTGACCGAGTTGGGAAGCGCCAGCCGCAAGTAGCTGTAAGTCGCTAAAAAAGGTCGAAGGCCAGAAAAGTTCAATCAACTACTAATGTACCAAGATCGAAGGCCCGACCGAGTTGGGAGCGCCAGCCGCAAATAGCTGTAAGTCGCTAAAAGGTCGAAGGCCAGAAAAGTACAATCAACTACCGGTGCCCGCAGATCTCAATTAACCTCCGGTAATCAGATCTTCCTTTTGGGGGATCTCCTAGCCTATGCAGATGCCCTCCTCTTGCCTCAAGAGCAGCGCCACTGGCTAATGGAGTCATGCGCCAAAGTATTTGCCATGCATGCCGATTGCTAAATAAAGCTTGTTAAATCCTACCAACTGGCCTCTCATGATTGAAGTGAGGTCTTAGACCATATTTCAAGCAGAAGGCCATTCGTGCATAATCTAATCCGATCACCCCCTGACGTCAGTCAAGTTCTAGTATGACGTGGTCAGTCAAAGTCTTAGTATGACGTCTGTAATGATGTCAGATATGACGTCAGTTAATTCTCATATATATAGCAAGGGTTCTACGTCACCTCTCTCTCTCTGGCCGATCATAGCAGCAGCTAGCTTCACGGCAGTCCATCTCCCCTGAAGCCGTCCTCCGAAGCGTTGTTTTGCCCACCCACCTCCCCATTGGCCAGTGGCGCTGCTCTTGAGGCAAGAGGAGGGCACCTGCATAGGCTAGGAGATCCCCCCCCCGTGGGGGATCAGGAGTCAAGACTCGTTGGTGGTGGACTGGGGAGGTGGGTGGGGCAAAACAACGCTTCGGAGGACGGCTTCAAGGGAGATGGACTGCCGAGAAGCTAGCTGCTGCTATGATCGGCCAGAGAGAGAGAGGTGACGTAGAACCCTTGCTATATATATGAGGATTAACTGACGTCATATTTGACGTCATAGCAGACGTCATACTAGGACTTTGACTGACCACGTTATGCTAGAACTTGACTGTCGTCAGGGGATGATCGGATTATGCATGAGTGGCCTTCTGCTTGAAATATGGTCTGGAGACCTCACTTCAATCATGAGATTGGTAGGATTTGACTAACTTTATTTAGCAATCGGCATGCATGGCAAATACTTTGGCGCTTGACTCCATTGGCCAGTGGCGCTGCTCTTGAGGCAAGAGGAGGGCACCTGCATAGGCTAGGAGATCCCCCAAAAGGAAGATCTGATTACCGGAGGTTAATTGAGATCTGCAGGCGCCAGTAGTTGATTGTACTTTTCTGGCCTTCGACCTTTTAGCGACTTACAGCTATTTGCGGCTGGCGCTCCCAACTCGGTCGGGCACCTCGCGATAGCGCTTCCCAGCTTGGCCTACCCGGCCGCCTTGGCGCTTCGCGATTGTACTTTTCCGGCCTTCGACCTTTTTAGCGACTTACAGCTATTTGCGGCTGGCGCTCCCAACTCGGTCGGGCCTTCGATCTTGGTACATGCTTTTCCTGCCTTCGACCTTTTTAGCGACTTACAGCTATTTGCGGCTGGCGCTCCCAACTCGGTCGGGCACCTCGCGATAGCGCTTCCCGGCTTGGCCTACCCGGCCGCCTTGGCGCTTCGCGATTGTACTTTTCCGGCCTTCGACCTTTGTAGCGACTTACAGCTATTTGCGGCTGGCGCTCCCAACTCGGTCGGGCCTTCGATCTTGGTACATGCTTTTCCTGCCTTCGACCTTTTTAGCGACTTACAGCTATTTGCGGCTGGCGCTCCCAACTCGGTCGGGCACCTCGCGATAGCGCTTCCCAGCTTGGCCTACCTGGCCGCCTTGGCGCTTCGCGATTGTACTTTTCCGGCCTTCGACCTTTTTAGCGACTTACAGCTATTTGCGGCTGGCGCTCCCAACTCGGTCGGGCCTTCGATCTTGGTACATGCTTTTCCTGCCTTCGACCTTTTTAGCGACTTACAGCTATTTACGGCTGGCGCTCCCAACTCGGTCGGGCACCTCGCGATAGCGCTTCCCAGCTTGGCCTACCTGGCCGCCTTGGCGCTTCGCGATTGTACTTTTCCGGCCTTCGACCTTTTTAGCGACTTACAGCTATTTGCGGCTGGCGCTCCCAACTCGGTCGGGCCTTCGATCTTGGTACATGCTTTTCCTGCCTTCGACCTTTTTAGCGACTTACAGCTATTTGCGGCTGGCGCTCCCAACTCGGTCGGGCACCTCGCGATAACGCTTCCCAGCTTGGCCTACCTGGCCGCCTTGGCGCTTCGCGATTGTACTTTTCCGGCCTTCGACCTTTTTAGCGACTTACAGCTATTTGCGGCTGGCGCTCCCAACTCGGTCGGGCCTTCGATCTTGGTACATTAATGTTTAGCTTGGCGCTTCCCGGCTTGGCCTACTTGGCTGCCTTGGCGCAACTACCCTGACTTTCTCCGACTCTCTCTTTCTCTATCCCCCCCAAGCCTATGCAGATGCCCTCCTCTTGCCTCAAGAGCAGCGCCACTGGCTAATGGAGTCATGCGCCAAAGTATTTGCCATGCATGCCGATTGCTAAATAAAGCTTGTTAAATCCTACCAACTGGCCTCTCATGATTGAATTACTTTCCTGAGGTTAAAAACTGACAGGACATATTACTTTCCTGAGGTTAAAAACTGACAGGACATAACTATTACTTTCCTGAGGTTAAAAACTGACACAACATAACTATTACTTTCCTGAGGTTAAAAACTGACAGGACATATTACTTTCCTGAGGTTAAAAACTGACAGGACATAACTATTATTATAACTATTATAACTATTTATTATTATTATAATATTACTATATATAATCTATTATAACTATTATTATAACTATAATAACTATTATTTTCCTGAGGTTAAAAACTGACAGGACATAACTATTACTTTCCTGAGGTTAAAAACTGACAGGACATAACTATTACTTTCCTGAGGTTAAAAACTGACAGGACATAACTATTACTTTCCTGAGGTTAAAAACTGACAGGACATAACTATTACTTTCCTGAGGTTAAAAACTGACAGGACATAACTATTACTTTCCTGAGGTTAAAAACTGACAGGACATAACTATTACTTTCCTGAGGTTAAAAACTGACAGGACATAACTATTACTTTCCTGAGGTTAAAAACAGACAGGACATATTACTTTCCTGAGGTTAAAAACTGACAGGACATAACTATTACTTTCCTGAGGTTAAAAACTGACAGGACATATTATGTTCCTGAGGTTAAAAACTGACAGGACATAACTATTACTTTCCTGAGGTTAAAAACTGACAGGACATAACTATTACTTTCCTGAGGTTAAAAACTGACAGGACATATTACTTTCCTGAGGTTAAAAACTGACAGGACATAACTATTACTTTCCCAAGGTTAAAATCTGACAGCACAATTTAAGGAGATTAAATGGAAAAACTGCATGCATGTTGCCTCCCCAAGCTACTTTTTTCTCAACCTGAAATCACTGTGTATGAGCTGTAATTTGTAGGGACAATTATGTGTCACATTTGATCAAATTAATTTCCTGAAATGCTTCATCAAAATGCTCCATTTTACCATTCCTTCCAACAGTAAGAATCACAATTATGAAATAATGTTTGTTGGTTGCCACTCAATTTAGAGTGAACATTGCCACTCTCAATATCCTTAATACTAATGAGTTAGGAGTTAGGACCAACTGTTTTTTGTGTAATTAAAATAGTTATTTTAGATTGGTGGTGATATGTGACACATTTGTATTGAACAACTGTTGTATAAGTTAATGGGATGCATTATTTAGATAGATGAGTTGCCATGGTTGTTGTAATTGTACAATATACAGCCATATTTGTTTTTGTGCCAAGGTTTGTGGTGCAAGATGTGTTACTGCTACATGTGCCAGGAGAGAAGTCTGCCTCAGCCCCTTTGTCTGAGAGAACAAGGGGGAAAATGTCCTCATAGTGGCCAGATATTCACATTTCTTCTCTGTAGACTCAAGCATGGTAGGATACGAGTATGTCAAAAATATTGGTTGGTTTGATTGGAATTAAGATACACCTTGACTACTTGAATTAAATCAATGGGTATAGAATCTGGAATTAAAGAGACCGTTTCTGAATCTGACATTGACGGAAAGTTTGTGCAAAATGGACGGGATCCTGTAGGGAAAGGCTTTACCCCCAAGCAAGTCAGGCAATGTTTGTACAATTATATTTTCATGTGGTAACAGTTTTGTGAAAATGTATACATTATACAAATCAGTTTGAGTGCTATGGTTTATGCAGAAGTTTAGGCAGTAGGATGCTCTCAGTATGTAACTGTCTCTGTTTCAGACAGTGATACTGTGCTTCATAACAATGAATGTAGATAAGTAACTGACTTTACAGTTTTCTAACAAGGGCTGCAGTTGTATTCTGTCTTATTTCACCTTCTGGATGTGATAGTAACCCATAGTGCAGTCGAAGGTCATGTGCAGGTCTATGGAGTACACTCACCTCGCTTTGTGGGCCTAATTGCAGCTTAATTAGCTTAATTATTACTTATTGGGCACAGTATACCAGCCTACTCAACCAGCTACATCACTGATGGTAATGTTGGTGACAGAGATGGGGACTTAGACTCAAGTTGCACCAAGTTGCACACACAGTGACTTGAGACTTGACACTCATCCTCAAAAGACTTGAGACTTGACTTGGACTCGAGATTTGGGACTTGTCAACAATCTTAATCTTATTATTATTTATTTATTTATTTATTTATTTATTTATTTATTTATTTATTTATTTATTTATTTATTTATTTACTTATTTACTTGTTTATTGCACATTAACATAGGAAATGTATATTAATAATAATGTCTAATCAATGCTGATACTGCATGCTAATAGATAAAGGAGTGAGGATAATACACTAGTACATCCTGTGAATTTCTTAGTTTTAGCTATGCAGTGTTCTAAGCAGACCTGATGGCATCCAGCTTGATAGAACGCTCATCCATGAGAGACTTGACTTGGTCTTGTGACCAAAGACTTGACACTTGACTTGGACTTGCAAAAAATGACTTGTGAGCATCTCTGGTTAGTGACTAGCAGGTTTGTCTCCCGTCATGCAGGTGCTGTGCTGGCGTCTGCATCGTTAGACTGCCTGGTGGCAGAGCAGGGCTGTGTGCAGGAGCAGGCCTGCATGGTGCTCTACAGGCTGCTGGAGTACTGCGCCGCTGAGGAGGCCGTGTCGCCCCTCGGCCCGGACGCCCGCTGGGAGTGCCTGGAGGCCCAGAACTCTTTGCAGCAGTACCGCCCCCTTCAGGTGTGCAAATGTCAGCGTGGCTCTCGCAGGGAGGAACACTGCCTCAGGGTCTACTGGACTGTTAGATTCGCAGGTGGGGTTGAACGTGTGTATGTGTGTGTGTTTTTCTGTGTGTTTTTGTGTGTGTTTGTAGCATTTATCGGCATCTGTATTTACCACTTACGGCAGTAGAGGCCACTGTTGGTGCTGCTCAGCAGAAAACTACACGTTGGGGCTTTAACTGCATAATCTATGATAACACTCTTCACTCTATGTCTGTTATTTTAGCATATGATGAGTATGAAGTGTCTCCATATGAAGAGCTGGAGTTGAATTTAGTGAGGAACATTGAGATGTCACGCATGGCCTCCATCATGGCAGGTAGTACTCCCATTACAAAACACCTGGTAATCATCACAGTGTTAACATTTGACTATTTGCTATCAAGGCTACTGTAGATGTCATACATCCCTGATACACATTACTTCACTTTCTCCCCCCGACAACCCCCCAGCTTCCTCTCTTTCTGTGGATGGCCAAAACCAGTGTCTAAAAGCAGCGCAAGACTGCGGCCTGTATGAGAAGTGTGGCTCTCTGCGCTCAGAATATGTGGTGGCGTGCACCAAGCGGGCGGCGCTCTCTGACGACAGCTGTAACCGGCAGAAATGCCACAGAGCGCTGCGGCGCTTCTTGGAGCGCGTGCCAGAGGAGTACAGCTTGGCCCTGCTCTTCTGCCCCTGCTCCGACACGCTGTGCGGGGAGCGCCGCAGGAAGACCATCGTCCCGTCATGCTCCTACGAGGAGAACATCAGAGGAGAGGAGAGAGCGGGCAAGCCCAACTGCCTCAGCCTGCAGATCTACTGCTCCAGGGATGAGCTGTGTAGGTGAGCAGGTCACTCATTTGGGTCAATCACATACACAGTTCATCACGGAGAATTGTCCTAATTAGGGTCACAGAGAACAACATTAACATAGAAGTGTCTTTCTCATAGAATCACAGAGTACCACAAAGTACCAGAAGATGTACCATTCAGTACAAAGAACCAAAAATAAACCTTCGACAGAATTGGAAACACTAACCAGGGTTGTACAGTGATAGAGTTTTGAAGGAGACATTTCTGTTTTGACACTTTACTTGCTCCTCATGGATATGATTTGCTGTCTTCTGTGAGGCAAACTTTGGTCTGTGCTTACTTGCTGTCATTTGGCCTACATTATATTATTCATATACTGTACTTTACATCGAGTGTGTTTATAAAGATTGCATCGTTTCTTGGTACTGGGAAAGTAATCGCTCAGGCATTGCTTGTCAATTTAAAGCTGAGAAGCTGACATGTTTTAGAGGTCCTTCTGTTCCACATGGATGCAGACTAGAGGTTTCCATGGAGAGGGTGTGGAAAAAGTAACATTTATCAAGCCATTGCTTCCTTATTCTATCTTCAATTTTAGTGCAAGATATCTCCTTTCGTAGATTTTGACCAGTCATTATTATTATTTTCTTGAAACTGTTGGAATCCATTCTGCAATTAAACTAATAACAATATGTTTTTGATTGTATGCAAATGTTTCAAATTTGAACTTTGGGCATCTAAACATTTTACTATTTAAAATCTATAGCTTGTAATTCCCAAGGGGAAGAACGTCCTCTACTGAATGGTGGGAACAGAAGCATATCAAAATCATTATTTAGCCTCACCTGAATACGTAAATAAGAATACCCCGTGCAACCATTTACTATCTATGGAGCAACCATATTTACTGTCTATGGTGCAACCTTGGCTATAAAATAGTTTTTATTCCACAGTCCACTGGAAGGAAATTATGAACGCAGTTCTACATTTGTGTTGCAGACCCATTGGAGCTTCCTAAGTGCTCGTCATGTTTGGAAAAAAAGATTTGATGTGACTGGAATGAGATAGTGGCACATTATGTGTAATTATTAGATGTGAATTATTCCTATCCATCATGCAAGCGGTATTTGTCTTTGGTGGAACATTTGTACATTTTAGTGCAGACACTGTAGGAGTTCAGCCTCTGAGATTAGCGACCTTGGGGATCCACTGCCACCACCGACACTGAGGCTGTTATTCTCAGCTCTCAATACTACTAATGGCAAACAAGTCAAATGGCTTTGTGAAATCCCCTAAGCATGGGCATAAAATGAAATCATATGATCCTGTTGTGTGCTGATTGTACTTGTGAGTGATTTTTAGATTAGTTTTGTGAGTGGTGGTGACTGTGGGGCCCCAGGGTGGCCGACGTTGGTGGTTGACTATTTATAAGCTGTTTAGAGGCATATTGGCTAGAAATTAAATTGTTTACTAAAGAGAAATATGGTTTTAATATAATTGCACAGCTATCTCTCTCTGTTTTCTATCTCATGTTCAAGTTTGTTGTTGTTTTTAGCTATTCTGAATACCAAAATGAAAACACTTTAAAATGCACACTCTCTACCCAGTGTTGTTGACATAGTTTTTCTTCTCTCTGTTTCTCTCTGTGTGTGTGTGTGTGTGTGTGTGTGTGTGTGTGTGTCTCGCGCATGTGTGTGCGTGTGTGTGTGTGTGTGTGTGTGTGTGTGTGTGTGTGTGCGCGCGCACACGTGTGTGTGTGTGTGTGTGTGTGTGTGTGTGTGCGTGTGTATGTGTGTGTATGCGCTTGCGCGCGTGCGTGTGTGTGTGTGTGTGTGTGTGTGTGTCTGTGTGTCAGATCTCGGTTTGCTGATTTCCAGCACAACTGCCAGCCCTCGCCTCTGTCTGCCTCTGGCTGTATGCGAGAGAGCAGAGCCATGTGCCTCAAGGCCTATGCTGGACTCATAGGTGAGTTGGAGAGAAAGAAGTTCAAGGAGTAGAAGAGGGTGAAAGAGGGAATAGCTCAAGAAAAAAAAAACATGGACAGAGTTACTCCAAGGAGAGGTTATTGGGTAATCATCAGTAGTTGCCTTAAAGCGATTTATACCTCATACAATAAAAAAAAATAGTGCAGATATTCTCTACAGGGGTTCGCTGATGAAAATTGCTGCTCTGTACTCCGCACCACTTTTAAAAACAATTTTTATAAAATTGTATTTCCAACCAGTCCGGGCAACAGATCCAGGTAATATGATTCGGTGTCCTCATATATTTCAAAAAGTAATTTTCTGCAATCAATATCAAGAGCTTGGGAATGATGACCTTGGATCACATCACCAGCTAATATTGTAGGTTGACCTTCTATGGAGGTGTGTGTGCTGAAAATGTTCTGCTTCTGCCAAAGGGAAAAATGGCTTCAAAAGTTCTCAACTAATACACAAAGTGCAGCTGTAATAGAGTACAACAGGGATGACATGTTTTTGTAGGCCAACCCGGAAGTTAGCATCGCCTGGTTCCCTCGTCCCAAAGTCAATATGATTTTTGAATGGGATTTTGGTTAGATGCCTGAAATAAGGTCTGTGGTTAACAAAAATGTATGATACTGAGATCCTTGTGTTCAGCAAGATCATTTTCACAAATGATCACCACTTTTATGATTTTTGAAGTGCAAAGGTGATCGCGATTGCAAAAAATAAGCTTAAAAAATCATAACTTTTTTTGTTCATTTGTGAAGATTATCTTGCTAAACACAACGTTCAAGTTTCATAAACTTTTGTGAACACAGACCTTATTTCAGGCAGCTAATCAAAATCACTGCACAAAAATCTCATTGACTTGGAGACGAGGGAACCAGGCGCTGCTAACTTCTGGGTTTTAGGAGTCATTTCTGCGGCACTCTAATATCACCGCGGCTTATTTGTGTTTTCTTTCCAAACCAGGCACCATCATGACTCCCAACTATGTGAGCAACAGCAGCATGGAGGTGGCCCAGTGGTGCACATGTGAAGGCAGTGGCAACGAGTGGCAGGGCTGTCAGCGCATCCTGCACATGTTTAGCCACAATATCTGTCTGCGTGAGTACCGCCACTGTTGTCTGTACCGCCACTGTTGTGTGGGTTACTGTCTGCGTGAGTACCACCACTGTTGTGTGGCTTACTGCAAAAAATAGACTGTTTATTCTGAGCTGAGTACTGATAGCCTGTCCATGACAAGTCACAATAAGTTAGTCATTGCTGAAAATATTCAGTTCCTGACCTCTAATCTGTGGATTACTTCTGGTTCCATGAGTTGTTGTAAATTCCTATTTCAGAATGTCTATTAGGTCTATAAGAGGAGATCATCTCAAAAGATGTCTCTTTATGAATGCATATTTGTTTATTGTCATAGCCCCAAGCGCTCCCAGGCATCAATAGTTAACATTAACGTTAGGCACTCATTGTCTAGGCCCTAGACAATGTTTTTAGACTCTAGGGCTTCCAGTGAACACTGAACCGTGATCATATTGTGAAAAGGCTGTCAATAGTGCAAAGTGACCAAGCTTACCTGCTTAGCTCTCATGGATAGTTTAGCTGCTGCCGCTGCCATTGCTTGACTGGCCAGCCTAGTCTTGTGGTTCAGGAGTGCTTCGTCATGATGAACACTCATTGGGTTTGGACATACAAGACGCTAACAGGACATGAAAACAAAAGACGCATACGAACAGATACACTGTAACAAACTAAATGACACGCTGTCGCAAAACCACCGCAGCCATCTTCACTGTGGACCGACATTAGAGGGAAGAGGGCGAACTCTGACCCGGAAGCCTCTATAAGGACTCCAGTGGTCACGTCAATGGTCACGTCATTGGTCACGTAAGCTTCACTCACTTTTGATTGACAGCCACCATTACCAATCACTGAGCGATGTGACCGTGACAGTGTGACATTTATAATCTCTATAGGTTAGGGGGCACGGTGCCTACTGCCCAGGTGGGGTATCTCGTCATAAGGGCCTTTCTGTCTGTGTGGAGTTTGCATGTTCTCCCCGTGCTCCCCCAGGGGGGTTCCTCCGTATATAACCCCCCCACTAAAAACATGCAGAAGATCAGATCGTCATCGTCATCCGACCAGTGACGACAACATCCGAAGTCGGTCCCCGGGCGCTGTACGAGAAAGCGACCACTGCTCCTGGCCTGCCCCCTGGAGGAAAGGACAAAGCCAGGATGGGTTAAATGCAGAGGACAAATTTCACCGGCCACCGTCAGCATGTGTGTGTTTGTGGCCCTCCGTGCATGTGTTGATGTGTGTATCGTGTGACAATAAAGACGGGCTTGTCCGTCTGAAATCGTTTTTTTTTTTTTTTAGGTTGAGGCGATGTCTCGTCATAGACGCTGGGTTAGCTGGCTGGGGGCATGGTCAGGGTGGGGTAAAACCCCCGTTCTATCATTACATTACATTACGTCATTTGGCTTTTATCCAAAGCGACTTACAATAACACATTTTTGTCAGCAATAGAGCAATCAACTATGCAACACAGTCTATGACAACTACAACTTCTGTAAGGAATAGTGGTACAAGTTTAGTTTAGGTTAGTTTAGATTATTTATTTTTTTTGAGAGAGAGAGAGAGAGAGAGAGAGAGAAAGAAGTTAGTTCAAGAAGGGCCCAGATGGAGCCTGAAAAGGTGAGTCTTTAGTCTTTTCCGAAAGATCGGCAGTGATTCGGCAGTCGTGACCGAAGGTGGAAGCTCGTTCCACCTATCCATTCAGCAAAGTTAGAATTTAACTGCTAGCCCAGCCCAGGCAGACACGATTGGGGATTTAACCACTGAAGTAAACGCACATCTGAACAGACGTCTTGTGTTCTGCTCTAGAATCCCCAAACCTGTAGTTTAGAGCCGCAGTACCTTCCTTTGGTGAGTCAGCCTATTGAGATGGTGCTGTCTATGTGCCGACAGACTGCAGTGCCGACATTCCGCAATGCCGATAGCCCACAAGCAGAACCAGCTGAGGGAGGCGGTGTGCAGCGTGTCGGGGGGACTGGCTGGAGCTAACCTCTCCCAGCCCCCACGCTTAAACCTAACCTCTCCCACCCCCCATGCCTAAACCTAACCTCTCCCACCCCCCACGCCTAAACCTAAACTCCCGCAGACCCTAACCCTAAACATAATCTCTCCCACCCCCCACGCCTAAACCTAACCTCCCGCAGACCCTAACCCTAAACCTAACCTCTCCCACCCCCCACACCTAAACCTAACCTCCCCCAGACCCTAACCCTAACCTCTCCCACCCCCCACACCTAAACCTAACCTCCCGCAGACCCTAACCCTAAACCTAACCTCTCCCACCCCCCACGCCTAAACCTAACATTCCCCAGACCCTAACCCTAAACCTAACCTCTCCCACCCCCCACGCCTAAACCTAACCTCCCGCAGACCCTAACCCTAAACCTAACCTCTCCCACCCCCTACGCCTAAACCTAACCTCCCGCAGACCCTAACCCTAAACCTAACCTCTCCCACCCCCCACGCCTAAACCTAACATTGGCATTGTGGGCTGTCGGCACTGCGGGTGGACTTCATTGAGATATATGGGCGGTTTTGCCCCACTTGTGTGCCGGCCGTATAACATTTTGTGGGCGTTCCCAGACATGCCGACTGTCTCTATTGGTAAAGGTGATCTTCCGAAAGCACAGAGACCCTTGATCGGACCCCAGGAAGAATAGCCGTGGCATCCTGCTGCGGCTAATGGGGATCCTAATAAACTAAACTAAACTAAACCCTCAGCACTGCTTAAAGGTGCTACATGTCAGTTTTAACATCGACAAATCATTACCACATACATTTTGAGACATTAAAATGATCAAGACCATCGCTGAAACGCTCGGCAGACCAACTCTGACCAATACACTGCATTTTAATTTGTGTGCCACCGGGTTGGATTTGGCTGTTAATCTGGATTGCGTTTACACTTTACAGCACAAACCAGTAAGAGTGCCAGCACAAACAAAAAGCTTTCAAAGTTTCTTGTAATGGCAGATGGTGGATCGAGAGAGAGGCCTAGAGAAAAATCACTCCAACATGTGTGTCCGCTACACAGTGAAGTTAAAGGGAAGCCGTTTGGCTGAAGAAGGATAGAACCTTTGTGGCAGGAGGTCACTCTAGCTCTAACAATAGCACTGATGACAGATAGGGGCTGTCATTCATCTCAACCATAGTCTCATTTGTGGATTATACCAAGGTTTCACAATACATTTTATGTTGTATTGATGTAAAAAAAAAAAAAAGGGGTAAAAAAAGAAAAAGAAAAGAAAAGGGAAGATGTAGAACCCTTTAAATTACATCAATAAAGCTATTAACAAGAATACTTTTGGGGCATTTATACACATCTGTAATGCATAGTGGCAATGCTTCATCTTATCAGTTAAAAATGTGTTCCCCCGAAGTCTTGAGTATAAACGTCAACATTTAATTATTCTCAGAATTCTGTTAATTAATATGTGAGTGTTACAATACATCCCAATCATGGGACACACTGCTCATTGTGATGCTAAGCAACATATCTGTGTCAAAATAATGACAGGACATTACCTTTCTGCTAACAAACACTAAGATGAATATTTAAAAGGAACTGAATTGATTAAGATTCAAGATTCAATTCAAGATTCAATAGTTTTATTGCCATATCAACCAAAATTGATTGGAATTTGTCTTGGCATGCTCAAACAGACAAAACAATCACAGTAACAGACCATGAGAGAGAGACAATACAACACATCTGCTGCAATGTATAAAAATGTATAAAAAGTAGAGGAAATGATGCTCTAGTACATTGGTTCCCAAACTGTGGTCTGCCAGAGAATTGGAAGGGAAAAAAGAGAGATCCCCCCCCCCCTTTCCCCAACAAACAACAGTTTTTACATACACATTAACCCTGAGCAGTTGCCGGATTGGGATTAAAATTTTCGGAAATATCGCGATATTTGGGAAACATCACAATTTTGAACATGTACTTTCAGAGGCTGCAGCAGGCTCAGTTTTGACTCAGAGTGAACTTTCTGGTAGCATATGAAACTAGAAGACTTAAGGAATCGATTTGTACCAACCATGTCATGCTAGCTTGTCAGGAAGGTAGCTAAATAACACTCCAAAGTTACGCTACATTTTGGCGACGGAAAACAACTTTTCCAAAGGGGTCCTCTTTTTCACAGACATTTTTTCACAATGTTGGCAGGTGTGTGTGTGTGTGTGTGTGTGTGTGTGTGTGTGTGTGTGTGTGTGTGTGTGTGTGTGTGTGTGTGTGAGTGTGTGGGTGTGTGTGTGTGTGTGTGTGTGTGTGTGTGAGTGAGTGAGTGTCCGTGTGTCCATTTTGAACCAGCTAGTAGCCTTATATTGTTATTTAAGTAATAAAAAATAGAGTACACTGGCAGCTGCTCCCAAATGTTTAATCGGAGACCACAAAAAATGTGTGACGTTTCGGGCAAAGCCCTTCCTCAGACATGAATGGAGTGTACCCGCACAGGGGTCCCCATATTATATTATATTGGTTTTTAGCCTTTCTGCTGCTATTGTATGGTTTAATCAGCAAATTGTATTTTATGGGGGAGGGGGGTATACGTAGTGGAAGTGGTCCCTGGGAAATTTGGTTTGGTACGTAATGGTACTTGGTCTGAGCAGTTTGGGAACCTCTGCTCTAGTAGGCTAGCCTGGTAAACCAGCCGGTCACATGAACATACATTTAATTTCGTTCTTCGTTCCCCTCTGGCCTGAAGCCAGGCTTCACCCAGTGTTTTGCAGTGGGCGGAGGTTGGGCGGGTGTACTTGCCTTGACAGACAACTCCTTCAGCCAATCAGCGTTGGATCCAGTCAAACCCAAATCCACTCGGGTGAACAGCTTAAACATATTTTCCACCGAGAAACTCCTCGGTTGCGGCGATACTCCTGTACTTGTTCAATTGTTGTTATTGGGTCTATTTCTGCAATAACTGCACTTTATGGCTGTTTAAACTAGACAAACGCTGATATTACTCCTTGAGGTGGACAGGCAAGGAGGCGGCCATTACTGTTTTGTTAGTGCAGTGCTAGTGGCGTTCCTGATTAGCCAACTTGCGCTGTCAATCACAGGGCACTGAGCGCAGTCGCTGATTGGCTCTTCCACTTTGCAGTTTCTGCTTAAAGCCCTTCCAGGGCTTGAGGCCAGACGGTCCCGCAGAACGAAATTAAATGTGAGTTCACGTGACCGGCTGGTTTACCAGGCTACTAGGCCATACTTGATTGAGAGGTTGATTCATTGAACCACAAAGATTTAAAATAAATAAATGAATGGCAAGGGACAATTCCCCTTGTTTCTGGCTGGCTGCCAATGTGAGTGTGGGTTGCCAGTTCTGTGGAGTTAATCAATCCATCCTCCAAATCTGACATGTTGTTGAATGGCTTCCAGACCAAAAGAATATCCTACTCAATACTTTGCTGAAAGTATACAAGAGTAGAAGTAAAATCATACTGGTAGAAAAGATGAGAGCTAAAAAAAAAATAGGTCAGTTAAAATGTATTCATAGTCAAAGTTGACAATATTTAATAATATTTAAGTTGGTAATATTTACCATGCAATGCGAAATAAATTAATGGTCAGAGACCAAACTAGTTTATTTTAACTCATTGAGTGCCAGCCACTTTTGGAGAACGGACGCTCCCAGTGCCAGAGTTTCAGAGCGTTTTCAGTGATTTCTCGAGGCGCACAGAATATTGTGTGATATTACTATGTAAACACCGAACACGCACAAAGAACGAGGAGACTCTATTGCAGGGATGTCAGAGATACGGCCCGCGGGCCGGATCCGGCCCGCGGGCAGGTTTCATCCGGCCCGCGAGATGTTTTGGAATATTTTTTTTTTTTTTTTTTTTTTATTATTTTTATTATTATTATTATTATTAAATTCGCACCCCATTATCATGAACTACGTGTAGCTAATAAGCAAGCTAAGAGTTCATTCATAAGTTAATTAACCTGCACTACAAGGAAGTATGTCAGTAGGTCATCAGGTGTAAACAAAGCCGACATGATGCCACGCTGGAATTGAATCGCGCATTCAGCTACCTACCAAAAAACAAAAGAATCAACAAGATCAGGCGCGGACTGCATAATCGGGCCCGTATCGGCCTGGCCTGCTTGGTATCTAATGCCCGGCCTGAATTATGATCCCAGTCCGCCCCTGAACAAGATGCTGTCGAAAAAGAGAAAGGTTGACACGGAATGCAGGCAGTTTCAAGAGAAATGGAAATAGCAGTATTTCTTTTGTGAAGTAAATGGGTAAATGAGTCGAATTGATTTTAGTAAAAAAAAAATCCGGCCCCCATGAGGTCTCAGTTGAACAAATCCGGCCCTCGACCTAATATGAGTCTGACACCCCTGCTCTATTGTATCATCAGCAAAAAAATGTTTATTGATACCATTTTCCGTTCTTTAGTTATGAGCCGGAGAAGATAGGTTGTTTTGAGCAAAAACAGGCGTTTCAAATTAGAAGCTGAGATATTCCGCCTTTTGTGAAATGAAGCATTTCAAGCACATTCACTGAGTCTGAAGCTAATATTTTCTGATGTAGTGACGTGGTGTAGTTGTGTGGTGCCCTGCGTGCCCCACCCCCCTCTCCCCCCCCCTCAGCTGCAAACTCCTCCCCACACTAACACACAGCCTCACGCACCCAGCGTCTATTTTCGGAGTGCTCCGTTTTTGTGCGCCGGCTCCCAGCGCGACACGGAAAAGCCAAACCGGACTGCTGAGAATGGTTTGGCCCTTCGGCGTCGGGTGCTGCTTTTCTGGCAGCTAATCGTGTGGAGAAACTATACAGCAGAGACAGAGAGGCTCAGTTGTGGACGCGGATTGACTGCTGTTCGCAGCCAACGTCAGCTCCAGACAGAGCAATCTATATGGCTCTGGCTGCAGCATGAGCGGTTTCTCTTTCATCACGGGGCTTTTTCCTGCTGTTTTCCTGACCTTTCTCTAATCTGGAGAGCACTGTCGCCACCTAATGAGTCCGTAAAATAGGTTATACACCTTCAATAGCTACAATATTTGTACAGGAGATGCAGGAGGCTTTGATCCACGTCCCACCGTCAAAAAACGCATTTCACGTCGATCGATGTCATTGGCACTCTACGTCACTATTTACTTTGACGTCGATCGACGTCATTGGCACTCAATGAGTTAACTGATAAAAAAAGAAACGTAGACAAAATAAAGTGTGAATCAACACAACTGACTAGTCAAGCATGATATAATTTCCCGCCCCCTGTCAGTCTAATGTGAACATGAAGGCGTAAAATGACTCAGCACTCTCTAACTGCATTCCATTTTGACTTACCCATTCACTTGTCTCCTATCTTTCCATCATGTTGCCGTGGGCAAAATGAATTGTGACTGTGTAGTAATGCAGGGTGAAGACAGAATACCAAAGAGGCCAGGTGAAACATACACTGCATAATTGGCATTCTTGTGCATGAGCAAACTGAAAACACTACAGTGATGCTTCTTTGGCTATTAGCTATCTTACTAAGTAGCAAGGCTGGCAAACAACTGCCAGGCAAACACAAACCTGTAATACTATTTATCTCATGTATAAATCTGCATAACGTACTTGATGTTGCACATTTTTGTGCTGAGGCAATTTACATTTGATTTTACCTTTCTGATGCAATGCATATGGGCAGGCGTCCGGGTGGTGTCCACCCGCTATGCCGACCACCCGCAATGCCGACCTTAGGTGTAGGCGTGGGGGCTGGGAGAGGTTAGGTTTAGGGTTAGGGTCTGGGGGAGGTTAGGTTTAGGCGTGGGGGGAGGTTAGGTTTAGGGGGCTGGGAGAGCTTAGCTCCAGCGGGTCCACCGACACGCTGCACGCCGCCTCGCTCAGCTGGTTCTGCTTGTGGGCTATCGGCATTGCAGCCTGTCGGCACATAGACGCGGCACCGTCCGGGTAGTGCAGGTAGATTCCCTGCCTACCAACACGAGAGTCGCAGGTTCAAACACTTGTGTTACCTCCAGCTTGTTTGGGTGTCCATACAGGCACAATTGGCCCAATGGCCGTGTCTGCGGGCGGGAAGCCGGATTGAGGGTATGTGTGGGGAGGGGGAATCCAGAAAAAGATCAAAATAATGATAATTCTGATGCAATGCTTATGTAGAAAATTTGATATCTGTAATTAAATGGGTGTGATTTAAAATGTGGTGGTAAATTACTCCAGTCCAAACATTCGCAAGTAGAAATAAAATTACTTAGTTGAATAATAAACACGTAATTTGCAATAAATATGCAATAAATGAGCTTCTCACACCCGTGGTAACCGGAGTATCTGTCTAAGCTGCCATATTCTCATTGTCAACAGGCACAGAATGTATTTTACATCGTCATGCACAGTGGTACTCAGTGTTGCTAACTTTAGCTGTGGTTATACTGTAAAACTCAGGATTTTTGATGGCGCTGCAAGGACGAACAATGATGTGAACTTAATGATGACGGGTCCTGCTGATTTGTTTCAGGCAACGCCATCAGCTCCATGGGGAGCGCCGCTCCTCCTCCTGTGAACACACCCGCGCCCGCCTCCCAGCCCTCCCCGCGCGTCTACCAGGAGAGGGTCCACGTCAACACTCTGCCCGACTTCAACAGTGTAAGCACTCTCCTCGTCACACACACACACACACACACACACGCACGCACACATGCACACGCACACGCACGCACACGCACACGCACACACACACACACACACACACACACACACACACACACACACACACACACACACACACACACACACACACACACACACACACACACACACACAGCCTGTATACTTACTGTGCCAGTGAATAGGGCCCAGCGTCTCCCTATATAACCCCAGCCTTTCTCTCCCTGGCTCCCTCCTCTAGCCCTACCTCTCATTGTGGGTGAGGATTAGCCGTAGGTGTTTGCAGTATCAGAATCAACCCTCTTTTGTTCATATTCATTTATGCACACCCATCTGCCCCGTATTCTCCATTTTTCTCACCATTCTAATCCTCCTCATTCCATATCTCCTCTCCTCTTGTCCAATCCTGCAATCGTTTACAGGGGCCCAAACCCTCCCACCGGTAAGTGGGTTCCTGTGCATTTTAATATCCAGAAATCACTTTCAAATGTATTTATTTGAAGATTTTGGATCCCCTCATTACTGTACGTCCATGGGGAAATAAGATGACGCATTCTGCCACCGTAAAAACAAGTGACGCTTTCATCCCCGTCGCCCCTAAGCAACAAGAGTTGCCATTATGTTTCAAACTTCTAATTTGATTTGAAAACAAATCAGACTGTTCCTTGACCTTGTCTTGAGGCAAGACTCTGCTGCCTGTGAAATATTAGAAAACAACCAATAGATTGTTACGCATCAACAGTAACAGGTAGGAGAAACAACAGGTGGTGTCACTTCGTTTTGATGGATACTGGAATTATCTTCACCTCCGCCAAGGAGCTTAATGTTTCTGATGAGTTGTCAGCAGGATATCTGCAAAGCTTGGAAATGCATTTCCATGAAATTAGGTGGACAGACAAGCCTTGGGCTAAGGAACAACTCATTAGATTTTGTTCATGCTCCGGATCTGGGATTTATGCCATTAAATGCCTATCATTTTTTAGCCATGACTATCAAACTAATGGAGAGAGACTTGATTCAAAATCCTAAGGGTATGTTTGCAGTTAAAATTTAAAGACCCCCCCTCCACTCAAAAATGTGTTTGTCTTCTTGTTCCTTCAGTTGAATGTTTGAGGTTCACTGTGCAGAAGTGTGTGTGTGTGTGTGTGTGTGTGTGTGTGTGTGTGTGTGTGTGTGTGTGTGTGTGTGTGTGTGTGTGTGTGTGTGTGTGTGTGTGTGCGTGTGCGTGTGCGTGTGCGTGTGCGTGTGCGTGTGTGTGTGTGTGCGCGGGCGTGCGCACGTGTGCGCATGTGCAGAGTTTGACACTAGAAGGCTGTATCCATACTCGTCTGCTGAAAGTGGAAAGTGTCTCTGTGCTCACTGAAAATGTGATTTCCTGCAAGCATGATTTGTGACATCACAAATATTTGGAGCCAATCCCTGTCCAGTATTCAGCATTGTGGAATTTTTAATTGGGGAGAAGGAGGGGAAGACATTTTAAGGATTTTATTAAAATGTTCTGTGGAAAAACCATCAGATACAAATTATTACAGTAGTCCAGTGTTTCCCCTACCATTCTACAACGGCGCCCCTGCCAGGCCAGTTTGTTTTTTTCAAGATTTTTTTTCTGCTCTCCCCAAAATTTCAATAAACCCTTATGGCATATTATTACAATACAGCAATACTGGTGTTGACAGTGTTGACAGTAATGGAAGATGCCAAATCATTCAAAACAAGCATTTTGCTTTTAGGAGCATTGTGCCAGCGTGCAGCGCTGTTCCAAAACCTGCAAAACACACATCCCATAATACAACTGTTTATTGTTGTGTCATCAGTGGGCTGGGATTCTTTACATCACAGTCAGTGTGCAGGGTATTGTTGTGTCTTCAGTGTATGAATAGATATATAAGGAATGACTGATGCTGACCTTCCCATCTCTTAATGATATATATATAGCACACAGTAGTAAGCCTCGGATTGCCTGGTTAGGTCTCACACATAATTGGGGAGATATGTCAAGGGAAAAGTAATGGAGGGGAGCTATGGAACATAATGCTGATAGTTAGTGCCACAAATCACTTTACAATAATGTAAAGATTTAAAGGTAATACATATGTGTGTCTTGTTACTATTTACTAGCCTGGCCTCAGACCTTCGAAGCCACGCCCACTCCACATCGCCATGTGCAAATGCTTTTTCTCCGGTTGAAAATCCAATTATGGGCGCTGATTGGCTAACGCTGTTGTCAGTCATGCACAACAGAAACGGACACAGCTGTGGCCAAAGCAGAGATTGCCTGAAACAGATAGCAGTTTAACACACAGCTTACCCTTACGCGCCATAGCTACTAACGTTAAGTAGCCAAAGTCGGCCGACTTTGTACTTTTCGTTTTAACTAACGTCTTACTCTACTGCAGTGTACGATAAGACGTTAGATAAAACGACGGTGGAGAAGCTGGCTAGCATCAGCTAGCTACGTAAGCTTGTGCTTGTAGCTAGTAGGTGGGCCAGAGGAGTTGTGCTGTGTGCCTTCGTTACTTATTCCAGCTAAACGGTATTGGTTGTTCATAGTGTCTATGAAAGGCAGCTGTGCTCTGCTAACGTTAGCATTAGCGAGCGATAACATTAGCGCTTTACAACCACAGTACAACCGATGCTGGAATGAGACACATATTTTCAGAACTTACCACTTCAGTCCTCCATCCTCTCTCACTTCCAAGTCATCTCATCTTGTATTGAAGTCCGTTATTCCATGAGACTGGTGAGTTAGCCAGGAAGCCCAGAGAGATGCAGCTCCAGCAGGCAGAGCAAGACTGCTGCGGCTGCCCTGCCTAGCCGGCCGGTTTGCTGTGGACACCTTGGTCTCTAGTGATTGGTTAGGGAGGACCGAAGCCCGCCCCATCATAGAAATGCTCTGAAGTGACCGCAATCTCAGACCAGAAGAGGAAATTAGTTTATGAGTTGACGATGAAGTCTGAATATCAGGCTAACTATTTACATCATGTATCGACACCAAAACCTGCACTCTCATCCATGTGATTCTTGTGATCTTGGGCAGTAAAATTAATATTTATGACCATGAACAACTCTCTTCCAGTGCTAGAGTTCAGAAGACAAAAGGAAAGTTCTAACTTGAGATCAAGAGATGCTTTTAATTAACAATGAATGAGAGACTCACTTGAGCTCCTGTGAACACAACCCTGTTAATATTACATGAATGTTACCTTGTCAATATTTTTTAGGTTTTACATGGTTTCATGGTAGCTCTAATAGTTCTGAAACAGAAAATATATGCATATCTCACAGTTTATTGTGTCTTCTTGGCTCTATCTTTAAGAGACTGTATATGTCTTAAATTCTGGTTTAGGGTGGACTTACATTACGTTACATTACATTACATTACATTATGTCATTTGGCAGACGCTTTTATCCAAAGCGACTTACAATAACACATTTTTGTCAGCAATAGAGCAATCAACTATGCAACACAGTCTATGACAACTACAACATCTGAAGGAACAGTGGTACAAGTTTAGTTTTCTTTTCTTTTTAGAAAGATAGAGAAAAAAGTTAGATCACTAGAGATTTCACTGTAGGTGCACATTTTGACCTTACCTCCACACTTCAACACTTCTGTTAATTAAAAATCACTCTTCCCTCCGTTTCAGATGGAGGACAGTGACAAAGAGGAGAAAGAGGCAGAGGAGAGCCAGGAATTCAATGTTATCCCGCCGTACTCTGAGAAGGACTCGAACACGGAATCAAGGGCGCAAGGGAGTCAGCGGGCAGCGGCGAGCCGCACCGCGCCCATGCTGCCACTGCTGCTGTTGGCTGCTCTTCCCCTCTGCTGGAAGTGTCGGGGCTACTGAGCCCTTCTTCCCACCCTCTACACTCGCTACCCCCTCCACCTCCATCGCAGCCACTCACCACCAACAGCAGAGGGCAATTGGAAGGGAGAAATGGAAATGTTCCGGCTTAACCAACGCAGTCTCTCTCCCAGGGCGTCAAAATACACTGATTTGTCACGCTCCCTCGGCGTCATTATTGTCACCGTGTCGTAATATGCTGAAGAAGGACTGTCGGACTGTCTGCAGTCCTGAACGTACAGTCTGAGGTTTAAGGAGGTGAAAGTCGCACTAGGCAGAAGGTTGGTGGTTGGGCCCGTAGCGTTGTTGTTGTTGTTGGTTTATTTCGGATCAAGAATGCATAAAAACCATTACAAATTTACAATTAATACAGTAGTAAAAAAAAGTACACAATATGTAAATCGAAAGTAAAATGATCCAAGGATAGCCCAGTAAAGCAGCTTAAACTAGAAGCCTGCTTATTTCCACTGGGGTCCTTCAAATATCAAAACCTTAGTATTACACAATTGTACTTTATAAAAGAAAAACACACACGATGACACATAAAATATATGATATATACAAATGAAATCTCAGCGAAGGTGTTGCAATTACTCTCTAGTTAACATCTCATTTTTTAGATGAGTCTTGAGAGCACGTTTAAAGACATTCACAGTGTTTATGCCTTGCACTGAAGCAGGTAAATTATTCCAAAAGTTGATAGCAGTGTTACAAAATGACGTTCCCGACTTATAACTTTCTCGTCTCGAGAGACCTGGTTTGAATCCCTGACCCAAACCATAACCTACCCCCAACCAAGTTGCTTCTGTTGCCGAAACGTAACCATTATTTTACTTGCCTGAACCCAATCAAGTTTTTGTGTTTGCCTAAAACTTAAGCGGTGATTCGAGCCGTGGCTCCCGCGAAAGGTTACCAGGCTGAACCGGACCGGTAGCCAGGAAGAGCCGGTGTTTGCGTCGTTTCGCAAACACCGGTACAGAGGTGCACTGGTGCAGAGGGGGCGTGACAAATCAGCATATTTTGACGCACTTGGAATGAGAACCTGTTGGCTTAACCGTGGCTCATGTCTTGTTCTTTCTTTGTTCCTTTCACAACAGTACCTTTTTCAGGTTGCCTGTCTTTTTTTTATGGGTGTCACTTTCTCACCCCCCCCCCCCCCCCTTCCCTTTTAAGAAAGTAGCTTGCTTCACACTTCTTACTGCCTCCTCAAGAGTGACAGTATATTAGTCGTCTTATCTGTCATATCTTTGCTCAAGTCCTCTCATAGTGAAGCAGCTGAACAACTGTGCTGAGCAGATATGAGTGCATGGGTGAAATAAGATGTGCTGTCTGGTAAATAGTCTATGTACAGTAGGGCCTGCCTCACTCTAACTACATCCCCTCTTTTAACAAGAAGCACACTGTCCATGGCCACATTCACTATACACAATCCCATAACACAACCAGTCATCTGCTCCACTGCAGCCAAGACTCAATTAGGCTTTTAATATATTATGGTAATAATATTATGGTCGCGTGAGATAATCCACTTCACAAAAAGCGAATAAGACATTGCACTGCACTTAAATCTGTTTTGTGCCACTTTAATTTAAAAAAAAATAATCTATTGAATTGCACCAGTTGCAAAGTAGTAAACAATTAATTAATACAGCCATTCCCAACCTGTGGGAATTATTATTATGTATGGAAAGCATTTCTTCATTGTTGAATGATACCATTATTTAATTTGTGATTACAAATTATTTGTTAATTAGAACATTTCCAGACAGCCTTTTAGTTTCTGGTTTCTGTGTGGTGCTGATGGACAGCTCCTTTTATTGTTGTTAAAATAAAAAGTGCTCAGAGAATGCATTATTTGGCCTCTGTACTGTTTTACGGTCAGATATGGGCTTGTGAACATTGTTGAGATTTTCAAGTGGGCCTTGACTGGGAAAAGGTTGGGAACCCCTGAATCAATGTATTGTCATGTTTCAGAACCTTTGGTTCTTTGCACTTTGCATCCCCAAGTGCAACAGTCGCTCTATTCTGCCTCTTTTGTTAACACATCACTTGGCGCTGTTATTCCTGCCATGGCGAGCGGCTGAGAATTCAACCACAGGCAAAGCAATGAGATCAAATTCCTTTGTAGAAATGAGGAGCGGAGAAAAGCAACATAAGCAATAATAGCAGAATTCAAATGGCTCAGCATGGAGGGAAAGTCTGGAGTACGGCTCACGGGAGGAAATAGCCAATTTACTGCTGTCAGACCTTCTCGCTTTGTATCCTTAGGAGATGTGTTTTTAGTAGATGTAGATGTTGTGAGAGTGAGATGCAGAGATAGGGACGGACAGTGGAGGCTGGAAAAGCCTACTGGCTGCTCTGTTCAGTGAGCAGCACATTGAGCCATTCTCTCTGCCTGATATATCTTTTGCTGATGTTAATGTTTTCCCCCCTCTATCTTATGGCTCATTTTCTTGTGAAATTACTCAGCTGCAAGGGATGCAGGTAAAGTGAAGTATTAGTGAAGTTAGTTATTAGTGAAGAAACTTTTTCACCTTGCTGCTGGCTTGTTCACTTTGATCATACAGGCTCATCTTTTTGTTATTATTAGATGATTTGCTTTGCTAATCCTATATGTTTATTGAGCAGCCAAGATGGAATAAGCACAGCGATGGACAGCGATGAGAGCTGTTGTGACCAAACCCCAGGAATGGGATTTGTGTGCCAATTCAAGCGCCCCTTCATTGACCTCACAGATTAGGAAATATTTATACAAATCTTGCAGACAGTTCATTGCTTTACAATCAAACGAGGAACAACTTATTCTATGTACACATCCTTGCCCCATCCCATAGCTGAAGCTCATTTTGACTGGGATTGTGGCTGGTAGCATGTTTTTAGCAAAGTTATGACTTTGGAATGTCACTTGAGGAGGCAGTATTGCACTCCCTGTTGAAACACTGTTCCCCAACCATTGGCCTTGTTTACATAGTGATTTATTGAACTGGAGACATTTTTCACTCTGAAATCTATTGTCTGAGTTTTTGATAAGGACAGACAGTATGAGGGCAGAAACGCACTGGAAATGTCCAAACGGTCCATCACAACTCGCAACTTGGTTTGGTTTTTAGGAATCAACAGACAGGACCAAAATGTTTTTGAGGGATTTTTAGCTGCAGTGACCATTACTGGATGAGGAAATAATAATCAATAATAATAATTAATAATAACAACACCCTGTAGCCTATGTTTCAGACATCTTTCACGTTAAGCAGGTAATCTAGTTAGAAGCGTACAGCTGTATCGGCTGAATATGCTGGTCTGCAAGCTGCTCTCCAGTTATGTGAAACAGACCATAGAGCAGGTCAAAGAACACCATAATATAGTAGCATCATCACCCATCACAGTGTCGCAGCGAAGTATCAGCATAGCTGGACATACAAATCTGCCGCCTGCAGTGTGCCACAAAAACATCCACCTTACCTTTTTCACAGCAGCCATTTTGTGTCGAAAAGGCAGGAAGTAACACAGGTGCAAGCAGAAAATGAATGAGGGTTCCCAACATCCAATCCATTTAGGTGTTCCAGTGCTGGGGCCCTCGTTAATGTTTTGTAAAGACTGGAGTAAAACATGAGCTATATTTTTTAGATGAGTTAAGGAAGTTCCAAAAAGCTTATTCTCCACTCCATCCATAAGTCAAACTCTTCAAGAGAATAATTATGTGAATATGCCCCAAATTAGATGGACACATTTTAGATTGTATCTTTAAAATCAAATGGAGTGACCATGTACAATATGTTTTATGCTAACCTTGTTTTAAGGACACACATACCAAATACTTCTAAATATAATGTGTAATGATTGTGTGATTTTGTGACATAACGGAAGTGTGCCAATTTCTTGAATGAAAATTTCAAAATAAAAGTCACATTGGCAATTGCCATATGCAACTGAACAATTTGCCAAGAAAATTTGTGTAAAGCTGTTTCAGAAAACCGCTGTTTATTCTATGGGCAACTGGTTTGTAGTTCCCACCTTTCTACATTCTTCTCCCCATCTTCTCTGGACAAGGGGTGGCTGTAGCCTACCTCTAAAGACTGAATGGGGAATGTTACAGTAGTGGCTAGACTAGACCAATTTAATATCGGTTCAAGTGCAAATTAGTCAGCTAATCTCTCAGTCTCAGTTGTATTTGATATCTGATCTTATTTGGGGTTATTCTATCTAATAGTTCAAAATCAAGCTGTAGACGTGTCACAGGACTTTTGTGACTTTTGTGTTTTTACATGACTTCTGATTGGCAGAGCTGATTACAGGGTCTAGCGACTTGCACACCCAAAACCACACCAATGTGGCAGGAACAAGCTATAGTAGAGTGAGTTAAGAAAAAAGAGCTAGTAACGAAGAAATGCCTTTAATACAAAAACATACATTAGTGGCATAGCTCAATATATGAGACCAATTATTCTTCAATCTGCAATGCCCCAATATCCAGATGTCTTCTACATATATTAAGGTATTCCTGTAACAAATCTGGCACTTTTATCACAAAATGAACAATAGCCACACTAATAGGCCTATAATGTACGCACATAATATAATGAAGTGACCAATTACTTTGAAAAAGTCCATATAATTTTGAACAAGTGCTTTTATTTGGTTCTCAGGCTTACTAGGATCTATATTATGTCTGGTACTGCATGTGGGTCCAATGGGAAAGGAAATGTAGACAAGTTGATGGTGGCCAGTGGCGGACTGCATAATCGGGCACGTCGGGCAAATGCCTGGTGGCCTGGCCTGGCCTGGCCTGCCAAAAAAAAAAAAATTTTTTTTTTTTTTTTTTTTGCAGGCCAGGCCAGGCCACTCACTGAACAGCAGGCCAGGCGCCGCCTACTGGTTTACTAGTGGTTTTATTACTTTATTCAGGTTTAAAGTGGGTGCATCTCATTGTAAAATTGGACTTGGCCCAAATTGGGCTTCAAACGGCCCAAATTGGGCTTCAAACGGCCCAAATCGGGCTTCAAACAGCCCAAATCTGGCTTTAAACGACCCAAATCTGGCTTCAAACGGCCCAAATTGGGCTTCAAACGCCCCAAATTGAGCTTCAAACGCCCCAACTTTTTCGCGGGCCGCCCTTCGGACGCCGGCACGCGCGTCGGCCCGTATCGGCCTGGCCTGCTTGGTATCTAATGCCCGGCCTGAATTATGATCCCAGTCCGCCCCTGATGGTGGCCATTTTGAAAAATGTCTGCCACGGCCACCAGGGGGCAAATTTGCGATGCCCCAATATCCAGTTTTGTTCAGAATATATCTATGGACATATCTGCAAAATCTGGTGCTTTTATCACAAAATGAACGATAGGTTAGCTATCGTTATCGAGCCCACTACATCAGGGCTCTGGCTTTATGTATTTTGAGTCCAAATTCAACCAACTACCTGGACCAGCTCAGTGGCCTTGTGGTTTGAGAGTCAGCCCTGAGACTGGGAAGTTGTGAGTTCGATCCCCGGCCGAGTCATACCAAAGACTATAAAAATGGGACCCATTTGCATCCCTGCTTGGCACTCAGCATCAAAGGGTTGGAGGGTTGGGGGGTTAGATCACCTATGATTCCCGAGCGCGGCACTGCTGCCGCTCACCGCTCCCCCAGGGGATGGGTCAAATGCGGAGAACAAATTTCACACACTCAGGTGTGTGACAATCAGTGGGACTTTACCTTTACCTTTACCGAAGAGGCGGCACTCAAGCAGCCTAATATCCTGCAATTATCACAATAACATATTAAACAGTTACGCTAATAATTAATTATTAATTAAGCAAATATTTCTCTGGCAACATATATCTTCACATAACATGTAGGCCTAGTTGATATTAATATGAATTCAATATCTTAAAACATTAGTTAGTAGTTACAAGAAACTATTTTTTCCCCTCTTTGATATGCAAATGTAGGCAACAAGGTTGTCCAAAATCTAATCAGACCATTTACTCTAGAGGGGGAACCTGTGGTGTGAGTATGTTGTTATTAGCATACATGTATTATTGAGTTATGATATGACTCAGCAACATAACTGTTATGTTGTTCACAGCAATGTGTCTACACAGACAGACAGATACCACCATGATGACGTAATGTCCTGCACCATGTAGGCGGGACATAAAAATAATTAACTTAATAGACAAATTGTGTCAAATTGTGGCTTCTTGAACAAGTCCTTGTCTAAGCTCTGATGTACAGCTTCTTTTGTGTATTTTGATATGTATGTTTCTCATCTCTCATTGCATAAATCATACTGTATTGAATGCTTCTGTTCATTATTTTATGTTTATATTGTTGTTGTTGTTGTTGTTGTTGTTTTTATCTACCTGTTTTAGACCAAGGACCACAATGGAAATAAGTCTTGACTTTATTGTGCTTTATCCTTGATGTTATTCTTTGAGATCCGTGTCTGTACCTTGTTTAGTACACTGTATTTCAATTTGTAACCGTCAAATAAAATAAAATAAAATAAAATAAAATAAAATCAGACCAACTAAAACAGAAATCTTAAAATGCAAGCTGGCATGGTATGGTGCTGCCATCAGATAATCACTTCATTGAGAGACATCTTGAATAAAAAGTCCATGCCAAGTTTGACCAGAAAAGGGGATCAGCTTTCCAGGCACACAGGGTTCACACGTCACTTCAAAGCATCCAATGAAACAGGACTTAAGTATAAAGTCGATGCATTACTTATACCTCAGATTCTACTGCCTTCTGATTCTGGATAAATCAGCTTTACTGGTAGCTGGCAGCAAACATCATTATCAGCATATTCACCTATTAGTGGCATCATACACACTTACAGCTTTTTAAGGGTTTAATATTGTAAATGTTTTATTTTAGTGTTTTATACGACCCCCTTAATTTTATTGATACAGTGTTGTGAAAGAACTATGATGAGATGGGTGGTGAAAGGACACGTCACTTCCTCAGGAATATAGGCAGGGAGTCTGCTCCCCGCCTCCCCTGGAGTAAAACATTTAGAAAAAGACCCAAATTGCTTTTAAAAACTAATTTCTGTTGCATTTTGTACAGTATTCATATTTCTTAATTCTATCACTAATTGTATATTGAATAGCTATAGCTGTGGTGCTCAGTAATATAAATTTCCACTTTCAACAAGTTGTATAGGCTCAACTCTATTGGGGTCCTCAGGCCTGCAAGAACTGCAGTTGAAACAGGATACATTTTTAGAATGACTCTAGTGACAGTTTGCCATGCTGTTTTTAAAGACATGTGGCTTATATTGAGGCCATCAGTTAATGGTGTGAAAATTAGAGGAGTTGAATAGCTGTAGGCCCGAGTTTACGGTTTACAGGCCAGCTGCTTTTCAATGCCGTTTCTTTCATCTGAAAGAGTGGGACATTTTTTCTGCAAACAGTGGACAAAGAGAAAAAGGCAAATGTCTCATAATTGTATGTATGGAGTAACATGTGCCCTTGAAATCCTCACTGCTGAACACTGTGTGGCAGAAAATAAGCAATGTACATGACATAAATTCACAGATAACACATGCCCTATCTGCCTCTGTTCCAAGCCTAACTCTATGGAATCGTGTTCAGAAATGTCTGTTCTGGGTGAGCAGGATCACATAAACCAAGCTGGAAATTTGGTTGTGAAAAACCTGAATTCCCCTTTAAAGACGTAAGGTAGGTTATGTAGCCATAGTGCGGTATATGCTATCATGACTTAAATATACACTTTGTCAAAAGTGCAAATGAGTTTGCTGTGCGTAGCCATCTTAAGACATCATGGCTGTCCTATAAAGTTACAGTTAGTGCATTACGTGCAATCAAAAATAAATAAATAAATAAATAAATAAATAAATAAATAAATAAATAAATAAATAAATAAATAAATAAATAAATAAATAAATAAATAAATAAATAAATCATATTTGCTGCTGTACGTTGATTGATATGTCATGGCATACGTGTTGTGTTTTACATTCTTGAGGGAACCTTACTGTGGGGTGCAGCCAGGGTAGAATAGCCTGCAAATTATAGTGGAAATAAATACTGCAGTATAAATGACTGCAGTAACCGAGCAACCCCGCGCTACACGCACGCACGCACGCGCACACACACACACACACACACACACACACACACACACACACACACACACACACACACACACACACACACACACACACACACACACACACACACACATGCTCACTGACATGTTGAAATGATAATAATTGAATGACCAAAAACATATTTGCACGTCTTTATTGGATCTTGAAAGGAAGCACAAGGTCTTGGTGTTCTAGATGGCCAGCTATAGCTTGGCTTAGCTAGCTTATCATGCTAGCTATCCAAATGACAATAACAGCAAATAACCTAAAAATATCCTGAAGACATCACTACACTACATGCTTTCCCATGCAATGCAAATAGGATAGACAGAGAGTTCAAATGAGGGGGGGGGGGGGGGGGGGGGGGGGGCGGGGATGGACAATCGCTTTCAATAGTGATGTGACTGATACATCAGCTAGTGCCATGTCTTCCCCCCATCTTTTTAACAACCTCATTTGAACTCTCTGGCCTTTTTGCCTGACATATCTACTGTAGTACCGTATGTATGTTTAATATGATATTTTTGAAGCTGTGTTAGACTTCAGTAAAAGTGGACTCTGAGATTTCTAGTTCCAGTCTCAAAGTGATGATTGCTGATGCCTTTTTCTTTTCTTTACCCTGCTGTGTTACAGAATCAGATTTTCCATTGCTTTGCTTATACGCTGACTTAAATGTTGTGAAAGTGGTCTGAGGGCGACAGCTGAATGTTTGTGTTCTTGTTTGCTTCTTTGACAGTATTTTCCTCGGCTCACACAGTGTCTAGTCTAGTCCCTATAGTAGGCCTACCCTACCCAGGTCACATGCTATTGTGTTCATGGCAATCCTCTATTGTTTGCAAGCAATTCTTGCAAAGATACACTGCTATATCACAAGACTGCATACGTGAAAAATAAACTTTAATCTTCTTCTTCTTCTTTTTCTTTTAGTTTAGTTTTTCACTCACTTGGTATTAAAACAAGAGAAAACTAATTGTAGATTGTAATTGATTTTCTTCTGGTGCTGAATCATCCATCTTGATGTTAATTAATGCAGAGAAGGTGAATTTTTAATTCAACTGCTGAGCAGGCAGAGGTTAGGCCTAGCTCCATGTTCTTAGCTGCAACCAGCAGCTCTATAAGTCGCTCTGTTGGTCGGTTGGTTGGTCGGTCCACAAAAAGTTCACCACCTTTTAGCGGGCACAGTTTTTGCCCTAGGAGTCTGACATTTGGCATGGAGGTCAAGTGAGGTGTGTGCGGCTGTGCGCGCGCGCGTGTGTGTGTGTACGTGCGTGCGTGTTTGTGCATATGTGTGTGTGTGTGTGTGTGTGTGTGTGTGTGTGTGTGTGTAAAGGTGTGTGTTTGTGTTCATGCCAGTTGGCTAAAAGGGGCAATGGGAGGGGGGGGGGGGGGGGGGGGTTGAAATGCAGGGTGCCAGGGGCCCCTGCCATCCTGCATTTTTGAGATTTGCATATGTGGTTGGAGCTATTGAGAGTTTGCGCTTGTTGTATCATTGTCACTATACAGAAAATCAAGTCACACACTTCTCTCTTCTTTTACTTTAATGTGAGGTGACAACTAGTGAGCGACTTTCATTTTCATCATAGTGGTTTTTCCAAAAGCTTCTACAAATGTTTGCTTCTCAGCGGTGCGTCCTGTTGAAGCTGGTTGTTTGCTTCTCAGCTGTGTGTTGAAGCTGGTTGTTTGCTTCTCAGCTGTGTGTTGAAGCTGGTTGTTTGCTTCTCAGTTGTGTGCATGCTGTTGAAGCTGGTTGTTTGCTTCTCAGTTGTGTGCATGCTGTTGAAGCTGGTTGTTTGCTTCTCAGGTGTGTGCGTGCTGTTGAAGCTGGTTGTTTGCTTCTCAGCTGTGTGCATGCTGTGGAAGCTGGTTGTTTGCTTCTCAGCTGTGTATTGAAGCTGGTTGTTTGCTTCTCGGCTCTGCGTGCTGTTGAAGCTGGTTGTTTGCTTCTCGGCTCTGCGTGCTGTTGAAGCTGATTGAGACTTTGGATCATTGCCAGTGTCGGCGGTTCGTACCCACCCTCCCAGCAAGCAAAATTACGTCATGATAACGTTGTGATGACGTGTTTCAGTGACGTTCAGGACGTGGCCAGATCACAGGGTGATTTGGGGATGATTTAGACGTCTACGCGGGAACGTCAAGCTGACGTCGAAATATGACCGTTACCATGAATGGGCATGTTCAGTTATTCTGCTATGTACACATATTCAGCAACTTTATACATAAAGCTATAATTATGTCCAGATTAACAATTTTATGCTACATTTTCAAAAAGTATAATACCACCCTGTGTGGGATTTGAACTCGGGATCTACAACTTACAGGCCGGCTATAGACCAAATCAGCGGGATGTTTACATTTACTTCCGGGTACCCCTGAGGTCCACACATTATAATGGCGGTGGACGGCACAAACTGACATGTTGAAGACAAAAACAGACAAAAATGGTTCGTCCGTGTTGTGTTGTTGTTTAATATCATTCATAACAACACTTTCACTAACGTTAGTGGAGACCAGACTAGCTAATTTACCTGTTGGACCAGACTAGAGTAGACTTGAAGCTAAATTAAATTGACGTGGCGTCAGTAGCTCTGTCTGTACCAGGCTCTTTCTCGCCGAGAAGAGCCTGGTGACGCGAGGTTACTCTGTCTGTAACGTAAAAAAACAGCGAGTTTGACAGACAAACAAACTTTATTAGCTAGCTAACACTACATAAAACAAACACAGAAGAAAGGCTAGATACGTCGGACAAGCATGTTTACCAACCGTTTAACCATTTAAATTGAAAGTAGTCGGCCGAAAACAACGAGAGGGTTTGACAGCATTTATATGACAACACGCACATTTAAACCTGCCGCCTTTCCCAAGTGGTACCCGGAAGTAAATTTGTTTACATGGTGACGTCACGGTGATTTGGTCTATTCTACCGCTACGCTAACTATTCGCTGAAATATTCTGCTGTAGGTTGGAGTAATATAGCCTACTGTTTCAAAACATGGACCCCTTGTTATTTTTATACCAGTATAACATCCATGGAGTCGGGACAGTTTTATTAAAAATGATAGCTAATTTAATTCAAAACTGAATCTGGAAGAATCATTGAGGGTCCCCTCAAAATTTACAAGTGTCACCAGCCTGTACGTTTGTTTGCCAATGCTCCTGCACACACAAACAGGCTATGAGACACGCTATGTATAGGGAGGACAAACCCGTTTGTGTGTTTTTCTGAAAAACATATTTGTAACAGTTTATGATGCACCTATCTTGTTATATTTACTAGTATATGGCCAATAAACAACAAATCAAAAGTGTCCTGGCCAAAATCGTGCATTTTTTTGTTTTAAATCAAATTTTAAGGGGAAATTAGGATTCATCACTCATTACATTGCCAAACGCCTGAAAAAGTGGGCCTCACGTCAAATGTAATTCATGCCTGGAAGGTCTTGGAAAACCCCTCACGCCCACACCCCAGCTCCGATTGGGCTGAAAATTTGCATGGCTGTTGGTTATTATCTGGGCAAGGTTATGGTCAGGTTGTTCATTACTTGAACCACCTGGAAAATCCTGGAAAGTCCTGGAAACCACCTGGAAAGTCCTGGAAACCACCTCATGCCCACACCCCAGGTCGGATTGGGCTGAAAATTTGCATGGCTGTGGGTTATTATCTGGGCAAGGTCATGGGCAGGTTGCACAGTACTTGAACCACCTGGAAAATCCTGGAAAGTCCTGGAAACCACCTGGAAAGTCCTGGAAACCACCTCATGCCCACACCCCAGGTCGGATTGGGCTGAAAATTTGCATGGCTGTGGGTTATTATCTGGGCAAGGTCATGGGCAGGTTGCACAGTACTTGAACCACCTGGAAAATCCTGGAAAGTCCTGGAAACCACCTGGAAAGTCCTGGAAACCACCTCATGCCCACACCCCAGGTCGGATTGGGCTGAAAATTTGCATGGCTGTGGGTTATTATCTGGGCAAGGTCATGGGCAGGTTGCACAGTACTTGAACCACCTGGAAAATCCTGGAAAGTCCTGGAAACCACCTGGAAAGTCCTGGAAACCACCTCATGCCCACACCCCAGGTCGGATTGGGCTGAAAATTTGCATGGCTGTGGGTTATTATCTGGGCAAGGTCATGGGCAGGTTGCACAGTACTTGAACCACCTGGAAAATCCTGGAAAGTCCTGGAAACCACCTGGAAAGTCCTGGAAACCACCTCATGCCCACACCCCAGGTCGGATTGGGCTGGAAATTTGCATGGCTGTGGGTTATTATCTGGGCAAGGTCATGGGCAGGTTGCACAGTACTTGAACCACCTGGAAAGTCCTGGAAACCACCTTGAAACGACCTCATGCCCACACCCCAGGTCGGATTGGGCTGAAAATGTGCATGGCAGTGGGTTATTGTCTGGGGAGGGTCATGGGCAGGTTGCACAGTCCTTGAACCACCTGGAAAGTGCTGGAATATCCTGGAACTACATGGAAAGTCCTGGAAACCACCTGGAAAGTCCTGCAAACCACATCATGTCCACACACCAGGTCGGATTGGTTGGCGGGCCGCGGGCAGTGTCAGTCACAATTTGCATCACGAAAGTAAGTCTGATACCACGCCAGCCCACCCCCAAACACACACAGACTCAGCATAGCGCCACCTATTGGCAAACACAAAAAGCAGTTTATCTTGAGAACCACTTGTCCGATCGACTTCAAACTTGGGGAGTGTGTTTAGGGGGACCGGATGGAGTGCAGTGACACATTTTGTGCAATTCGACACAGCGCCACCTACTGGCAAACACAAAAAGTGGTTCATCTCGCGAACCATTTGTTGGATTGAGTTCAAACTTGGGGAGTGCGCTTAGGGTGACCTGATGGAGTTCAGTGCCCGAATTATGTGCTATTCGGCACAGCACCACCTACTGGCAAGCACAAAAAGCGGTTTATCTTGAGAACCGTTTGTCCGATTGACTTCAAACTTGGGGAATGCGCTTAGGGGGACCTGATGGAGTGCAGTGCCGAATTCCGTACAATTCAGCATAGCACCACCTACTGGCAAACAAAAAGTGGTTTATCTTGAACAATTCATCTCATCGACATCAAACTGGGGGAGTACGCTTAGGAGACGTGATGGAATTCAGTGGCGTATTTGGTGCAATTCAGTATAGCGCCACCTACTGGCAATGCAAAAAGTGGTTTATCTCATGGACCATTCGTCCAATCGACTTCAAACTTGGGGAGGAGGCTGCTGGGAACCCAACACAGTGCAGTGCCAAATTCCATGCAATTTGGCATAGCGCCACCTACTGGGAACACAAAAAGTGGTTTATCTCGAGAACTGTTTATCCAATCAACTTCAAACTGGTGGAGTGCACTGCTGGGATCCCAACGGAGTGCAGGACACATGCATATCAATACACAGACCTTACACACACAACACAATACGACGCCAGAGCCCCACCAAACTAGATTTGAAGGCCGCATAGCGGCCTGATATCAAGTGAAATAAAAAGGCAGACTTAACTTGAATTATAGCTGCTGCTAGGAGTAGGGTTTAATTAGTTTAACTCATTGAGTGCCATGGACGAACATGTTCGTCATTTCGTTTAGTAACGTAGAGTGCCAAGGACGAACATGTTCGTCAATTGCGTTTTTTGACGGGGGGATGTCGATCTAAGCCTCTTACATCGCCTCTTACAATATGGGAGCTATTGAATGTGTCTAACCTATTTTACAGAACCCTTAGGTGGCGACAGTGCTCTCCAGATTACAGAAAGGCCAGGAGAAAAGAGAGAAGAAGTCATGAGGAAACGGAAATCGCATCGATATGCATGAAGCATACTGTTAGCTGTGCCTGTGAACAGCAGTCATCTGCTGCCACAATTGAGCCCCATCCGTGTCCGCTGCGATAGCCCATCCATATGATTTAGTTGCCGACACGGCGACACCAGCGTCTTTCTGAAAAGTTACATTATTCTCAGCTGGGAGCTGGCGACACGCTGTAAAAAAGCGGGGGGATGCAGCGCGCTTTTCAGTGCAGATCAAACTCAGAGCAAACCGCAGCAGAGACACTCCTCCACGGAGGAGGAGGAGGAGGGGGGTGGGGCACGCAGGGCACTACAGCATACAACCATTGACAGTACACACACACCCAGGCAGCAGCAGGCTCGATGCACAGAGAGCAAACAAGCTAGAATAGGCTATCTGATGCACACCAGCAGTAAATCAAGACCAGCAAGAAGGTGTAGGGTCTGCGCACGCAGGGGCCAGCGCTGCTGGTTGCAGCTAAAAAATATTATTTGGCCAAACAAAATTCCTTTGTTTTCACTCTTTTATTGAAGGAAATTATTTTTGAGGTGTCATTATATCAGAAAATATTAGCTTCAGAGTCAATGATGTGCTTGAAATGCTTCCTTTCACAAAAGGCTGAATATCTCAGATTTGACATGATCAGGGTAAGCCAATCAGAGGCAGAGTCGGGCGGGCCATGCCTTCACCATAGTACACAAGAAATGGGATTTTCGAAATTGTTGGATTTGGCTGTCTTGTGTTTATACCACCAACAAAATGCATTAAAAAACAGTTTGTGCTTCCCAGCTCTGATCTTATTTAATATGCTCTCTCTTCAAAAGTGTTTGATTTTCATCATAATCTGGTTTTCCATAATAATAATAATAAGTTCAGTGTTTATGCCTGTGTTGCTGTCTGTTGTAGTGTAAAACGACTAAAGGGAGAGCAGGTGCTTATATGAAAGTGAGTGAGAAAAGGAGCAGATACTGAATAATGACATCACAACAGTATAATCCTAATGTTAATTTGAAATTAAATATTCTTCTAAATATGGATTAAAGTCCAAAAAACATCAAATTTTCTTCGGAGAGTCCCTTCCTTACAGCACCCCTTCCTAAAAGTACTTCCAGCGCCACTGGGGAAGGGCGATTCTGAGCCTGCACTGCAGTGGTGGAATTCGCTGCAATATAATTTTTATTATATTTTCTTTGGGGGAGGGGGGGCACCAGCACAAATCTTGCCTAGGGCACCAACTTGGTCAGGCACGCCACTGGGGAGGGGGTGTGTGTGTGGGAGGGGCGTCAAGAAAAAAAAGGTGAAATTATATGTAGGCTATTATTGATAAACCAAATCCTGCCTCATCATAAAAAAAAGGAAGGGAAAGGGAATACCCATGGCATTGTGTTTCTGTAAATCATTCTTAACCTTTTTCATATTAAGGACTCCTAATTTAGTTCACATTGGGGCCATGGACCCCCAATATGATGAAATTTGGTTTCTCAGATGCAAATCAGATTTTTTTTAATGTAGCCTAGATATGATTTTGTTCAGAATTCCATATATATTAGGTTGAGAGAGACAACAGAGAATCTTGAATCCTCTCCCCTGACCCCACATTGAGAAGCACTCCACCACTGACTTGTTTGCGCAGAGAGAGAGGAGGGAGGGGGAGGGGGAGCAGCCCAGCAGCTATCTGCTCTGCTCCGGTCTCGCGCTTCCTCATTTAATGAAGAAAAAGCAGGGGGGATTTTTACATGGCGCACTGCACTTTCTGACACCAATAACAAAAAACCCCCAAATGAAAAACGAAAATTGACTCGACAGTGTTTTAGAGGACAAGTTTGCGAACAATTTCGTGTGTGGTATGTCAATGTTACCTCAAAGTTAAATCGAGCAGCCAAGCGACTGAAGGGAAATTACGCGATTTTCGTCAATATAACTCAAACCAATCAAAAATGTACATTCACCATTACGTGTCATAGGGGTTGGCTACAATTTAAGTGACAGACCAATGGTCAAATCAGAAAATCCAGTTGGGAATTTACTCTCAAAGCCGAGGAGTGCTGATTTTTTGGTGTGCCGTTTTTCTCTAGGGAGCCTGACGCTGGAATCCCCCCTCTAAACAGAGCTCCATTTATCGTATTATTTCGGGCTTTTTCAAAATTATTTTTTCATTTTATAGTAGTAATGGTGGATATTTATCGATACAAGCAATGTTTTTATTCCAACATGACCCAAAAGTATGTTTAATACTAGATTGAAATGAGCCCAGAATGCAGAAATCTCCCATAGTGATTACATTACAGCGTGGTTAGAGCGGTGGGTTTGTCCTGCCTACTATGTATACGATAGGATTATGGTAGAAACTTGTTTTTTATTTAAAACGTTGGCGTCAAGTCTGACGGCCCCTAAGCACTTGCCTCACCGCCCGCAGCACATAGAGACCAATGTTATTTGTCCAGCTCGGAGGATCGTTCATTTAGGTGAAAATGAGGTTGTAGCTCGTTGTCTACCTTACTAAGATGGGGAGGCATCGTGTGTGCAGTACATGCTTCGTTTATGAGCTATTGATCCGGGAAGTGCGAATCCTCGCAGTGTATTTTCTCTCTTTCAAAACAATCTGGCAACACGATATGCAAGTGAGACAATTGCAGGATTCCCCCGCAATTCATCTCCTCGTAGTCCCACCTCCACGAATAAACAGTTTGTTAATCAGCAGATGTCCACAACTGCTGATCACTCGGATTTTGGATAAAAAATAGCCCAGGCTGAGAAATACGTGATTGATTGCAACCATTTAGTTATCCTCATGGATATTTCAGTGGTGAGTGAAATTAGTTGGATAGTGATACTTGGGCCAGATCTGACTCGTCATGATATGACTTGAGCTGGCCCCGATTGGGCTCTCTCGATTCGTCCGGGTCCGTCCGTGCTTGCTGGGCTTGGACAAGCCCTTAACATGGGTTGCTGCAAGTACCACCTACACAACGTCGTTACACCCACCATGACTTGCCCTGAACAATTGCTTCATGAGTTGTTATTGTGCTAGCCTAATATGCTGAGCAGGAAAGCCTAACCAGACACCCCACATCCTGCCCCTGCATGGAGCTGACTCACCCGCTGTCTCCAGGCTGCCACATGCAGAGAGAGTAATGTAGCTGCTGATTCTCATTTGCAAAGCTCTCAAGGGAGTCCAACTCCAACTTCTGCTTTGACTACTCCAGAAGATGAGATATGTGAGGCAATTACAAAGGACAGAAACGATTTTTAGCGTGAATGTCCTTGTTTAATGGCTTCACTCACACCTGTTTCCATCATCTAAAGACAAATTGACCATATTAAGATTGACAAGGAAGCAGCTTGGTGTCGGTTAGAAATAATTATTTGTGATTACATGGTCAAACTGCCTACTCAATCCTTACTTGACAACAGTGTCATCATATTCACTGGCCGAACATCTTCTGAAGAATAAACACTCACACCACACCTGTAGGCACACACCTGTGCGGGAGATTCGGTCAGACAAATACAGAATGACGAAAACACACGCATGAAATAATTGTCATCCATCTGTAAGAGAGCTTGATTGTAATGTATTGTGACATTTTATCTGGTCCACTTAAATGAATAGTTCACCTCGGGGGTACGGTGGTGCAGTGGTAAGCGCTGTCGCCTCACAGCTCGAAGGTCCTGGGTTCGATTCCCACCTGGGACACTGTGAACGCTGAATGCGTGCCCGTCCGCATGTCCTCGAGTGCCCACCGCCCGGGTGGAGTCGTCAAAAGGGCCTTTCTGTGTGGAGTTTGCATGTGGAGTTCTCCCCGTGCCTCCCGGGGGTTTCCTTCACATAGGAACCCCCTTCACCAAAACATGCAATATCCTGGTTGCTGATGTGGTACCTCCTCTGGTCGTTAAGGGCGCCTGTTCGGAGGGAGGGGAACTCGTTGGAATAGCATGATCCTCCCACGTGCTATGTCCTACCGGTGAAGCTTCCCCTGTCAGGTGAAAAGAAGCGGCTGGCTAACTGCCCATGTCTCGGAGGAAGCATGGAGCCAGTTTTCGGCTCTCCCCAGAGATCGGCAGAGGGTGGAGCAGCAACCAGGATAATAATAGTTCACCCCAAAATGAAAATGCTGTCATCATCTAATCATCCTCATGCCAAATGAAATACAGGTGAAATGTGTTAGTTAGTCACACGGGGAGGTTGCCAGCACAACTTCGTGGCAGCTTTCTTCAAAACAACTGAAGCCAATTGAGACCTGTTCCAAAACAAAAACAGCCAAGAAATCACACAGTGAAAAGAAAGACATATAGACCATTATCCGTTGCAAATCAATCAACTGTAGTTCAGATTTGGACTAAATTATGCTGTAAATATACTGTAGGTCTTTTTGGAACTCTTCCTGTGTGTTATATGGACACTGTGTTTGGCATGAGGGTGAGTAGATGATGACAGAATTAAAGATTTTGGGTGAAATAAATCATCCTTTAAGTAGCGATGGGCCAGGGCAAAGTGTTTAGATTGTGATGTGTGAGAGAGAGGGGAAACTCTCCCTGCAGCAGACCCACTACTGGAGCTGACCTGACCTCATTCTGTGTGGGGTGAGAAATAACCATCACTTACCACCTGTCCACACAGGCAGAGAGCGTTCACATAAAGAAAGCCCCGACATCTTAATAGCTTTTTTCAATTACTATAATGCCTCAAGCTCAATTTCAGATTCTACATATTATTCAAGGCTTTGCCACAGTCTATTCATTATGAACATAGATTATCAAGCTATATTATCATGTCAAAATGATGTTGGGAGTTTGATCTTTTACATTTAGTTGCATGTACATCCCCAGAAGAATATCAATGGAAAGAAAATGTGTAATTGTGTGTGTGTGTGTGTGTGTGTGTGTGTGTGTGTGTGTGTGTGTGTGTGCGTGTGTGCGCGTGTGTGCGTGTGTGTGTGTGTGTGTGTGTGTGTGTGTGTGTGTGTCTGTGTGTGTGTGTGTGTGTGTGTGTGTGTGTGTGTGTGTGTGTGTGTGTGTGTGTGTGTGTGTGTGTGTGTGTGTGTGTGTGTGTGTGTGTGTGTGTGAGAGAGAGAGAGTGAGAGAGAATGAGAGAGGTGCAGGTCGCAAAAAACTTTGTCAAAACTTAGCGGGTAGCTAACATAATCGATAGTCCAGCTTGCTAGTTGATTTGCAGTCTTCTGATTTGCAGTTCTCACCAGTCTATCTCTTCCACAATCTTCGAATGCTCTAGAGAGACAGTCTGTCTGGAAGTTCTCGTCTTCCAAAGAAAAGAAAAAAACGCTTTGATGATATTCGTCCAATCATGACACATCTAAACATAACCAAGGCAGGTGATTGGGGAAATAAGCAGATATCATCCTGCCCAGAAGCGTCACGCCCATTGTAACTGAGGGGGCAATTGCCCCCTCAGATTTTTGAGAGGGGGACATTTTTTTTTTTTTTTTTAATAAACATAGGCTATAATATTATAGGTTGTGTATGGTAGTTGAAACATAGTTTCAAGTTGACGTTTATTTATGTTGTAATTAAAACAAAAACATAAATACTGTATAGGCTACATACAGTACAACACAAAAGGCTGTTATTTACCCTTTGTCGCCACCTGGTGAGTAAATATATATGTAACTAAAACCATTAACACGTTGACTGCCAACGACGTATTGATACGTCAAGCAGAATCCAACCGTTGACTGCCAGCGACGTATTGATACGTCAAAAAAATAGTTTTTTTTTTTTTGACGTGGGGCGTTGATCAATCCCTTTTACGTCTCCTATACAATTATTGGAGGTATTGAATGTGTATAATCTATTTTACCGACCCACTAAGTGTTGACAGTGCTCCCCCAGACGAGCGAAATCAAAGAAAAAACTGCCGCGGGAGCAAGCCATTCAAGGAAATGGCGAGGCGATTTTACAGTAATCCAGACTTGTCTTGCCCGAGAGCGGCCGCGCAGGCAGCGGCACACAGAGAGCGGAGAGCGATTTGCAAAATAGATTATAGGTGAAACACACTTTGAAACACCTCAGAAAGGCCAGAATCAACATCTGCCCATCGCCCACGCATTCCCCGGCCCATCTTGACTCGCACAAGGAGCGTCCGCACGCAGGCAAGCAGGCAGGCAGGCACGCAGGCAGGCAGGCAGGCAGCAGCAACGCGCTTCTGACACGCCCGCTGTAGAGCCAGGAGGAAGGAGGAGAAGACACACGGAGGGAGGAGTATGAATGAGAGGGGTGTTTCCTGCTGTTATGGAGGAAATTACTGTTCAAAACTATTGTTTAGAATGTCTGACGGTCTTACTGATGCCAAAAATGAATGGTTAAAGTGACTGTTCTATCGAATTTCACAAAAAGCCATTTATCTCTGAATAAATTTCCAGACGCTGAAACCATGCTGTACTCAACGGCTAATATCTACATAACTACTAACTCTACAAACTAACTCTTTTAGACAGAGAAAGCACACATTCTATTAGTACTTTTCTGAACTTTGTGTTCACAAAGTCCAACCAGAAAATTATGCTCGGCTCTTGTAAAATGAGCCAGAATCCTCAAAAAAAGGCCTGGCAGAAGCTACCTACAGTAAAAAAAAAACGGCTGGCAGTCAATGTGTTAAAATTGACAACCGGTCCGCAACTTTTTTTTCCATGTATCTACCAGTCCTTGGCACAAAAAAGGTTGGGAACCCCTGCTCTAGAGGACACTATGAGACTAATGGAAGAGAAAAGATTTCTATCTTCTGAAAAGGCAATACCAGCCAAAATAAACATTGTGTTACATTGCTTTGAAACGTGTGGTCTCCCTTTTTTGTCAAGTCCATTGAGCCTGGGCAGTGGCAGTGTACTTAGTCTGGTGATTATGGATCTTTCCAGGAGGCTGAGCAGTTTGGAAAATAGCCTTATGGTTACACCTGCTCAGTCTGTTAATTTAAAATGAGATATTCCTCTAAATCTGGCTTCCAACCCCTCCAAAATTATTTTTGTCGCCGTACTTCGTGCGGCGCCAAAAATTCGGCGGTGCCAGAGTTCACCCCCTCAGATTGTTGGCTTGCATGATGCCCCTGATCCTGCCTTATTTTATTGTCCAAATTTGAGACCTCCAAAGTAGGCTACAGACGGGTAGGCAGGATCATTTGCAATTGTCGGGAGCCAACGCGTCTGTCTTGACAGACTATATAAGTTCTCATTAAAAAAAGGCTCTTTGAGACATGCTCCATGTCTGATGATTGGAAGGCAGCCGCCTCCAAGAGCAGCAGTCGCCCCACCACATGATTCACTTAGCCAAACACAATGTGACACTGTGCCTTCTCATCTCCTCTGCCAGCTCTTATTCTCCCCATCTGGCCAACGCTAGAGCTAACCTTTCTTGTAGATACAGTAGCCTACTAAATCTTGTCATTTGTGCTTTGTTAGTGAATGAACTGGACATATATGGCCTATATGGTAATATAATAGTGCCTATAATAGCTGCTTCTATTAGCTAGGCACTGTGTAATGGCTAACTAGATATATTCATCAAGCCAAGATTGATTATCGTGACGATAAAAGCATAATTTCACAATGGTTTAGGCTACAGTTGTATTTGGTGGTAACGTTACAGGTTCTGCACCGAAGCAAGCAGCATGCTAAAGACTCAGACTCACCTCCCAATCCCATTACATTTAATTTCAGCTTTAGTCATTTTTGCACGAGCAGCGCAACGTGACATTTTCATCACGTGTTACTCTGTCTTGTGAAGTTCTCTGTTTGAAACTAGCTAGCTAAACTCCAAATCTCTATAAAGGCTAGTTGCAAGTTACATACTTGACATTTAACCAGTTAATTTTACCGCCCACAATGTTATTAACATGTTCTCTTGCATGTGATATAAAAATATATTTTCAGTCGACCGTTTCCTCCCCTTATAAAACATAATACACCCATCAGACTTGTCCCCCCCCCTCATCAGTATTATCTACATCAAGAGAATTTAACACGACATTTGGTCGCCATGTTGACTTTCAAACCGTGATGAGTGGGGATTCAAACTCAGTACAAGTTACATGATACGCACCATAGGAAAATCTGTAATCATCATCATCATCAATTTGAGTAAGTGGGCTCTGTCTCTCTGTCTGTCTGCGATTTTGGTCCCACATTGTGAGATTTGTGATGATTTTGATCAGTAATGATGTCACTGATGATGTCACAATGTCTATGACATCATCAGTGATGTCACTCGAGCACTCAATGATGTCACTCGATCAATTGTGATGTCACTGATAATGTCACAGTGTCTATGACATCATCAGACAATGTGCGGACTCTACTTTCTCTCACTACTGATCAGTGATGGTCACTCGGCAAATTGTGATGTCATCAGTGATGCGAAGTTGAGCAATTGTGTGCTGCACATGCCAGCAGGCGAGGCCACGCAGCAGTCGAGCTGCGGCTGGGGCCATACAGCGGTCGAGCTGCGTGTGAGGCTGCGCAGCGACCGAGCTGCGTATGCTCGCGGAACGCAGAACATCTGCTATATACAGAATGAATGGGTGTAAATGTATCTTTGTCTTTGTAGAAGCCGAACTCACAGGTTCTAGTTTTAGTTCTAGCAACTTTAAACTGTTCATATTCACAAATAATAAATAGATTGTCCTGGGCAATATACTGTAAATAATATGAATTCACAAGTCAAGGACCACACCATCAATGTCCAAGATATAATATAATTTAAAAAATAACCTGTAGGACTACAGTGTAATGGACTCTTGGTTGGTTGGATTCCACCTTGAAAATTTGAAATTCACCTTGAGATTTAAAGTACTCGGTATGTAGTCATATTTTTCATGCACACATATCATATGCCCATAAACACACTACACACAGATAAGCCCATAAACAAACAAACAAATAAACAAGCAAACACACAACACACACACACACACACACACACACACACACACACACACACACACACACACACACACACACACACACACACACACACACACACACACACACACACACACACACACACACACACTCAGTACACACACACACAAGTATCACAAGTATTATGGCATTATAAATGCCAGTCAAAGTGTCTCTGATGATGTCAAAGCACTTAGTTCTGTTGGACTGCTTTTCTGGCATGACAGATCCTTTTTGTCCCAAATTGGCACACTCATCTACAGAAGCACACAATTACAACACAACACAACACAACACAACACAACACAACACAACACAACACAACACAACACAACACAACACACTTGCCCACATATCCATATGGTAGCCTACCTTAAAATACAGAAAAATCATTTGAAACTGGAAAATATGCAGTTTCTAATTTAGTTTGCAATCTTCTGAATTAAAATCAGTTTGGGTAAATGTCAGCTGATTCAAGGAAATCATCGTAGGGTGAAGTAAAGCCTACAGTCTGGTAGGGTGAGGTAAAGCCTTCAGTCTGGTAGGGTGAGGTAAAGCCTACAGTCTGGTAGGGTGAGGTAAAGCCTTCAGTCTGGTAGGGTGAGGTAAAGCCTTCAGTCTGGTAGGGTGAGGTAAAGCCTACAGTCTGGTAGGGTGAGGTAAAGCCTTCAGTCTGGTAGGGTGAGGTAAAGCCTACAGTCTGGTAGGGTGAGGTAAAGCCTACAGTCTGGTAGGGTGAGGTAAAGCCTTCAGTCTGGTAGGGTGAGGTAAAGCCTTCAGTCTGGTAGGGTGAGGTAAAGCCTTCAGTCTGGTAGGGTGAGGTAAAGCCTACAGTCTGGTAGGGTGAGGTAAGGCCTACAGTCTGGTAGGGTGAGGTAAAGCCTACAGTCTGGTAGGGTGAGGTCTGGTAGGATGAGGTAAAGCCTACAGTCTGGTAGGGTGAGATAAAGCCTTCAGCCTGGTAGGGTGAGGTAAAGCCTACAGTTTGGTAGGGTGAGGTAAAGCCTTCAGTCTGGTAGGGTGAGATAAAGCCTTCAGTCTGGTAGGGTGACGTAAAGCCTACAGTCTGGTAGGGTGAGGTAAAGCCTACAGTCTGGTAGGGTGAGGTAAAGCCTTCAGTCTGGTAGGGTGAGGTAAAGCCTACAGTCTGGTAGGGTGAGGTAAGGCCTACAGTCTGGTAGGGTGAGGTAAAGCCTACAGTCTAGGGTGAGGTAAAGCCTTCAGTCTGGTAGGGTGAGGTAAAGCCTACAGTCTGGTAGGGTGAGGTAAAGCCTTCAGTCTGGTAGGGTGAGGTAAAGCCTACAGTCTGGTGGGTGAGGTAAAGCCTTCAGTCTGGTAGGGTGACGTAAAGCCTTCAGTCTGGTAGGGTGAGGTAAAGCCTATACAGTCTGGTAGGGTGAGTAAAGCCTACAGTCTGGTAGGATGACAGTCTGGTAGGGTGAGTAAAGCCTACAGTCTGGTAGGATGACAGTCTGGTAGGGTGAGTAAAGCCTACAGTCTGGTAGGATGACAGTCTGGTAGGGTGAGGTAAAGCCTACAGTCTGGTAGGGTGACAGTCTGGTAGGGTGAGGTAAAGCCTATACAGTCTGGTAGGGTGACAGTCTGGTAGGGTGAGGTAAAGCCTATACAGTCTGGTAGGGTGAGGTAAAGCCTACAGTCTGGTGGGATGACAGTCTGGTAGGGTGAGTAAAGCCTACAGTCTGGTAGGATGACAGTCTGGTAGGGTGAGGTAAAGCCTATACAGTCTGGTAGGGTGACAGTCTGGTAGGGTGAGGTAAAGCCTATACAGTCTGGTAGAGTGAGGTAAAGCCTACAGTCTGGTAGGGTGACAGTCTGGTAGGGTGAGGTAAAGCCTATACAGTCTGGTAGGGTGAGGTAAGCCTACAGTCTGGTAGGGTGACAGTCTGGTAGGGTGAGGTAAAGCCTACAGTCTGGTAGGATGACAGTCTGGTAGGGTGAGGTAAAGCCTACAGTCTGGTAGGGTGACAGTCTGGTAGGGTGAGGTAAAGCCTATACAGTCTGGTAGGGTGACAGTCTGGTAGGGTGAGTTAAAGCCTATACAGTCTGGTAGGGTGAGGTAAGGCCTACAGTCTGGTAGGGTGACAGTCTGGTAGGGTGAGGTAAAGCCTATACAGTCTGGTAGGGTGACAGTCTGGTAGGGTGAGGTAAAGCCTATACAGTCTGGTAGGGTGACAGTCTGGTAGGGTGAGGTAAAGCCTATACAGTCTGGTAGGGTGAGGTTTGCACAAAAGCACTTCCTCTATTGAAACACCACAATGGAAGAGGCCCTTTTTGAGACGTTTGCTTTGTGGGTAAATTGGCTACATGCACAACTTCTTTACTTCCTGAAATTAGTACAGCTTCTTTATTTCCTGTCCTACACTATTGGATGAACTGATTAATCAGGTGTGCCGGATCATTGTTGTGACTGCAGCACACCTGACATTAATCAGTTCATCCAATAGTGATGACAGGAAATAAAGAAGCTGTACTAATTTCAGGAAGTAGTGGAGTTGTGCATGTAGCCCATTATGCAACCTACAGTAATGGATTAATCTACTCCTCTGTTGAGATAGATCGCCAAATGTCTGGGAATGTAGAGAACTACAGGGGGATGAAGGGATATAAGAATGGGAGCAAAAGAGAGGAAGGAGGAGTGGAGATGGGATATCTCGGAGGTAAAAATGCAGCCAGGGGCTTTATAGCTGTAAATCCCTTTTTCTTGCTGAGATGTTTTTTTTGCCTGTTTGTTTCTCTCTCTCTCTCTCTCTCTCTCTCTCTCTCTCTCTCTCTCTCTCTCTCTCTCTCTCTCTCTCTCTCTCTCTCTCTCTCTCTTTCACCCTCATACACACTCCAACAATCATACTGCTGCACTCCCCATACAATCCAACCATTTACATGCAATGGCCTGAAGTACCTACAGGAAGGAAATGCTCTCAAGTTGATGGCAGAGGAACCCAGCTTGAGTAGCAGCAAATGATCATAAGCCTAGATATCAAGTATCCTACAATAAAAAATAATGCTGTGGACCTCTCCAACAACATAATGCCCAAATTTCCTTTTCTTGAACCCTTAACAGTGTAATATGAGGTGTTGCATGATTCAAACTACCTGCCACACACAAAACAAATCACATACATTTTCTTGTAACCTGCATAAATATGCCTACGTTATTTAATTTTACATCCCCATAAATAGGAATGATTTTACTTTCACTTACTAGCACAAATCACTAGTGATGAATATTATTTGCATAGTCAGAGATCGTGTGCACTGTGCACAGAATCTAAAGAAGATGGTAGCAAGGAAGAAATGGGTGGCAAAACCAGGAAAAAGGTGAAAGGGTAAAGCAATAGAAAAAGAAAATTTTGGTTATTCCACTGTACTTTGTGATTATATGGCCTCAACTTTGGTAGTTTAACATTTAGTTGGTCTCCAGTTCAGTGATTTCCCTCTCTCTCTCAAATTCTCGCTTTGCATGTAAATAAGTAAGATTCTTATCATCAAATTAGCATGTGCTGTCATCTGGCCAACAGCTCATTTCCTTGGAAGAGAGCTAACAATGCGGGTCTGCATCGAGATGACCAAACAGCTCCCGGCAGCAGCGATAACTTATAGAAAAGAAAAGTCAAATAGGTTGAAAGTAAACAAGACATGACTAACCGAAGGCCAAAGTAAATAGAAATGCTGACATTCAAATATCGGAGTAAAATACATGCTCTGGAATTAGCTAACATGGTCACCTTATGTTCAGACCTTACAGTGGGCCAAATTCTTCCGGGTCCGTCTAACACTTCCGGCGGTCACGGCGCCAAATATGAAAGAACGTCATGAAGAAGAGAGTCGTTTTTGTAGTGGACAGCGCAGGGTGTAAAACAAAGAACGTAGCCTACTACTTTGAGCTCGGTACACAGCAAGCAAGCGGAGTATCCACTGTTAGCCAGGTCAGATAACGTTATCGTCGACAATGATGAGCACTTTCTTGTAAAACATACCTGGACTCCAACAAAGAAAGTTTCGGATGTTTTTCTCTCCTCCGAGGCAGCGCGAGCCATTAACGTTAATAAAGACCTGCAGACGTTAACGTAATTCCCTGGAATGCGAGACTTAACGAGCCAGTTACATGGCGTTGCATTCTTGGACATTGCCGTTTGCTTTTATTTGGTATGTTACATACAATTGGCTAAATTATTAGTTAATTCAGAGTTAGATGATATTGAAGCAGCGCAGCCATTTTTTATTTTATTTTGTTATTATTTTTAGCCGGAAGTCGTAGGACGGCCACAGAACCGGGTCAAATGGGCGTGGCTACATAAGGTGAATAGAGAGCCAAAGTGAAACATCACTTCCTGCTTTCTCCCTGTACCAGCACTGCAAAAAATATTAATGGCGGTGGACGGTGAATAAGGTTACTTTTTTGATCCCGTTTGAATTGTGCCACGGGGTGCCAACGCTAATTTTGTTAATTTAAAACGTAACTTTGCATGTCAAGAAAGTCGCAGTTTGTCGCTAAACTGTTGCACTAGAAGTTATAACTCAGAAAGACTACATGCACTGTCGCCTAAGTGACGTCACTTTCTCTACCGGCAAAGCTGAAGACCGGCGACATGCCACGAGCTTCCACAAGCTATGTAGTTTTTATAAGAAACTAACCACTACGTTTCAGTTTGACGACAAACTGTGACTTTCTTGACATGCAAATTATGTTTTAAATTGACAAAATTTGCGTTGGCACCCCGTGGCACAATTCAAACGGGATCAAAAAAGTAACCTTATTCACCGTCCACCGCCATTCATATTTTTTATATATATAGAGGGTAAAAGTAATGAATGCAGGCTAATGTGTATAAGAACATCTATATGAGAAGAAGTGAAGGTAAAAGCATGCAAACGTGAAGAAGATAGTCCCTAGTCCCTTAGTTTCTTTGAGAAATTGTAACAATGTTTGGGAAACTGAAGGATGAACACAAATACCTCTTCACTATGAGTGCAACGAGATATCGGCCGTATATCGATATCGGCCGATACCGCTTTATTTACATAATCAACAGTTTAAGGCAATTACACACAGTTATTAATACTAGTGAGACATAAATACACACACAGACACACACACACAGACAGAGACACACTGACCTATATAAGCCATTTTCCAGCTCCTCTCTACCCCACTCTGCTCCACTGTCTCTACAGGGTCACATACACTCCTGTTGTCTCTGTTGTGTCGTCACAACATGCTGATTGTACCACACCAGATTCTGTTCTCCATACATCAGGATGTAAACCTGTATTATGACAGTTGTGAGTGTACAGGGGTGCATCTCTTTGCAAAGACATGTAAATACATTTAATTCACGTAAGACGACTTCAAGACCCCTAGCTCAATTTTTTCTTTTAACTCAATTGGCTCAATATTGACCTTTTTGGCTGTTAAATTCCATTCTGCATCATTGGCCTTGTTGCCTGCAATCTGCAAAAAAGGTGGCATTCACCGATTACAGTGGCCGATATTTGATCAGTTGGGTAACATAATTTCTGCTGCAGCCTGGCTACCGTACTCGCGCACCTATAAATATTGAAAGATTCTTCTCGTTGATAGGTAGGTAAAATACTTCAAAACAGTTCAGTTAATTGTTTATAATGAAGATTTCTTTTTTCTCCCTGTCACAAAAGGGGTAATAAAAAATATAATTGTTTATAATGAAGATTTCTTTGTTTCCCTATCACAAAAGGGGTAATAAAAAATATCTGTATCTGCTATCAGCCAAATTGTTATTTTAAACATCGGTATCAGCCCAGAATTTGCAATTGGTTCATCCCTACTCTTCACCCAATGTGATACGTGTCTGGAGAAGAGAAATAGAGGAGGAAATGTCAGCCAAACATCAATGATGTGCTGCAAAGTGAAAACACACAGATGGGAGTAGGGCTGAGGAAAGCAGAGGGAGAGAAAGGGAACAGGATGGAGGGAAGACAGAAAGTACTGAGTGGTCAAGCTATGTTCTGTTTAGGAAATGAAATGGGCATTGAATCAAGACACTAAATACGGCGGGTGAGGGGAGATAGAGGAAGCTGGACTGGAGTGTGTTCAGATTAAGAGTGGTATTAATTCTGACCCATAATCTCCCCGCCTCTGTAATTGAGGTCACACGCCAGGGGAGGCTGAGTTTGGAAGGAGACTGGCTTTTTGGTTTGCTAAGCTCTGAGGAGGGTGCAAACAGACACACAACTGAATGGAGGGGATGCAATTCTCTGCAAACTTATACAGTGTTTAGTGGGGAGGAGAGGCTGCATGCCAACTCTGTGAGCGAGGCCTGACTAAATGGCCAGTCACACAGGGACGGGTATTTCGCTAGTAGAGAGAGCTCTGCATGTTGTGGCACTCATACTCCTGGTGTGTCGCCCATCGTAATGAAGACCTCAATACCACAGCGTCCCCGGATACACTTAAACTGTCTGGCTTTCTCGCCACAAACACTAACTTTGCTTGATAGTGTGCTGGTGTGTGGTCCCAACCCATCGATTCCTCTTGCTGCTGCTCATCTTGGTTTCTCCAGAACTCCGCTCCTCTGCTCCCGCGTCTTGAGCATCTGCCTGGGATCGATATTGTAATAACTGGAGAGCAGAAGGCCTCATCATAATCAATAAGAGCTGCGTATTGCTAGGCGGAGGGAGACAGAGAGAAATCATTCTGGCCAGCGGCAGAGCTGAATGCTTCTGACACATCATTCATTACACTATTGAATAAGCCATCGGCTCTGTCACAGCCACAGATCAACAGAAGGCATTGGAGCGCACACATCCTTAGACCCTCACATTTGGAGATCTAGGAAGAGTTTCATTTGCAAACACCACGCATGTCCACATTTTATTTGATTGAATGGAAGACACTGATGTGTTAAAGAACACATTACTGTTGCCTCAGGACGCTGTGCTTTTGACATTGTAGTTTGTTTTTATTTGACATTGTTGGAGCACTGGTACCCCAGCCAGCCGAGCTGGCCAAAATAAGGGGAGGAGAAATGACAAACTAATCCTCAGCACACACTTTGCACAAAGGAAGCTAGTTACACCACAGACAAGTATACAATTTAGTTCATTAAGAGAGGTGTTTCAGGGCGGCACAGTGGCGCAGTGGTAAGCGCTGTCGCCTCACAGTTAGAAGGTCCTGGTTTCAATTGGCACCTGGGACGCCGTGAGCGCTGAAGGAGTGCGTGCCCGTCCGCATGTCCTCGAGTGCCCACCGCCCAGGTGGGGTCATCAAAAAGGGCCTTTCTGTGTGGAGTTTGCATGTTCTCCCCATGCCCCCTGGGGCTCTCTTTCATATAGGAACCCCACACCAAAACATGCAATATCCTGGTCGCTGAAGTGGTGCCTCCTCTGGTTGTTCGGGGCGCCTGTTCGGAGGGAGGGGAACTCGTTGGAATAGCGTGATCCTCCCACGTGCTTTGTCCTATCGGTGAAGCTTCTCCTGTCAGGTGAAAAGAAGCGGCTGGCTACTGCCCATGTCTCGGAGGAAGCATGAAGCCAGTTTCGGCTCGTCCCAGATTGGCAGAGGGTGGAGCACCAACCAGGATAAAAAAAAAAAAAAAAAATGCACTAATGGGCGATAAAAATGGGATAAAAACATCTGGGGGGGGGGGAAAGAAAAAGAAAAAAGAGAGGTGTTTCAATCCTTGTGAGTTTATCCGTTGACAGGTGCATCAATTCACTAAACCCTAAGGTATGGAAAAATCCATCCATCTAATAACCTTATTATTTAGATAGGTTCATAACTTGCCACCAAAACCTTCAAACCTGCTTCTACCAATTGAGTTTCTGGGGACAAGTGGAGCACCTGCGGATACAATAAAGAAGGTGATTTATGATTTGGTCGATGTTATAAATGACTAGACGTATCAAACTAGAGGGAAGACAGGTTCTGAATGCTCCTCTGAAGTGACATGTTTGAAGATATGGGTTGCAATTTTTGCTCGATGTTTGCTCTCTATTATAATGGAAACATCACAAGATTGAGCCATATTCAGTTGACACCTACAGTACGTCCACTAAAGCTGAGGTGAGGAGAAATGCTCAGAAGTAAGATGCAAAGTTACCAAGTCAGATCCATATTTGCCTGACTGACAGACAAAATGAAACACTTCTGGAGTCTTCGGAGTGCTTTAAACTCAGGGCTAATGAGGAGGATGCTTTAAACTGGGTTAATGAGGAGGATGCTTTAAACTGTGCTAATGAGGAGGATGCTTTAAACTCAGGGTTAATGAGGAGGATGCTTTAAACTGGGTTAATGAGGAGGATGCTTTAAACTGTGCTAATGAGGAGGATGCTTTAAACTCAGGGTTAATGAAGAGGATGCTTTAAACTCAGGGTTAATGAGGAGGATGCTTTAAACTGTGCTAATGAGGAGGATGCTTTAAACTCAGGGTTAATGAGGAGGATGCTTTAAACTCAGGGTTAATGAGGAGGATGCTTTAAACTGGGTTAATGAGGAGGATGCTTTAAACTCAGGGTTAATGAGGAGGATGCTTTAAACTCAGGGTTAATGAGGAGGATGCTTTAAACTCAGGGTTAATGAGGAGGATGCTTTAAACTCAGGGTTAATGAGGAGGATGCTTTAAACTCAGGGTTAATGGGGAGGATGCTTTAAACTGGGTTAATGAGAAGGATGCTTTAAACTCAGGGTTAATGAGGAGGATGCTTTAAACTGGGTTAATGAGGAGGATGCTTTAAACTCAGGGCTAATGAGGAGGATGCTTTAAACTCAGGGTTAATGGGGAGGATGCTTTAAACTAGGTTAATGAGGAGGATGCTTTAAACTCAGGGTTAATGAGGAGGATGCTTTAAACTGTGCTAATGAGGAGGATGCTTTAAACTCAGGGTTAATGAGGAGGATGCTTTAAACTAGGTTAATGAGGAGGATGCTTTAAACTCAGGGTTAATGAGGAGGATGCTTTAAACTCAGGGCTAATGAGGAGGATGCTTTAAACTCAGGGTTAATGAGGAGGATGCTTTAAACTCAGGGTTAATGAGGAGGATGCTTTAAACTGGGTTAATGAGAAGGATGCTTTAAACTCAGGGTTAATGAGGAGGATGCTTTAAACCCAGGGCTAATGAGGAGGATGTTTTAAACTGTGCTAATGAGGAGGATGCTTTAAACTCAGGGTTAATGAGGAGGATGTTTTAAACTGTGCAAATGAGGAGGATGCTTTAAACTCAGGGTTAATGAGGAGGATGCTTTAAACTAGGTTAATGAGGAGGATGCTTTAAACTCAGGGTTAATGAGGAGGAGCTTTAAACTCAGGGTTAATGAGGAGGATGCTTTAAACTCAGGGTTAATGAGGAGGATGCTTTAAACTCAGGGCTAATGAGGAGGATGCTTTAAACTCAGGGTTAATGAGGAGGATGCTTTAAACTCAGGGTTAATGAGGAGGATGCTTTAAACTGGGTTAATGAGAAGGATGCTTTAAACTCAGGGTTAATGAGGAGGATGCTTTAAACTCAGGGTTAATGAGGAGGATGTTTTAAACTGTGCTAATGAGGAGGATGCTTTAAACTCAGGGTTAATGAGGAGGATGCTTTAAACTAGGTTAATGAGGAGGATGCTTTAAACTCAGGGTTAATGAGGAGGATGCTTTAAACTCAGGGTTAATGAGGAGGATGCTTTAAACTCAGGGTTAATGAGGAGGATGCTTTAAACTGGGTTAATGAGAAGGATGCTTTAAACTCAGGGTTAATGAGGAGGATGCTTTAAACTCAGGGTTAATGAGGAGGATACTTTAAACTCAGGGTTAATGGGGAGGATGCTTTAAACTCAGGGTTAATGAGGAGGATGTTTTAAACTGTGCTAATGAGGAGGATGCTTTAAACTCAGGGTTAATGAGGAGGATGCTTTAAACTCAGGGTTAATAAGGGAGGATGCTTTAAACTCAGAAATAATGGGGGGGATGCTTTAAACTCAGGGCTAATGAGGAGGATGCTTTAAACTCAGGGTTAATGAGGAGGATGCTTTAAACTCAGGGATAATGAGGAGGATGCTTTAAACTCAGGGTTAATGAAGAGGATGCTTTAAACTGGGTTAATGAGGAGGATGCTTTAAACTCAGGGTTAATGAGGAGGATGCTTTAAACTAGGTTAATGAGGAGGATGCTTTAAACTCAGGGTTAATGAGGAGGATGCTTTAAACTGGGTTAATGAGAAGGATGCTTTAAACTCAGGGTTAATGATGAGGATGCTTTAAACTCAGGGTTAATGAGGAGGATGCTTTAAACTCAGGGCTAATGAGGGGGATGCTTTAAACTCAGGGTTAATGAGGAGGATGCTTTAAACTCAGGGTTAATGATGAGGATGCTTTAAACTCAGGGCTAATGAGGAGGATGCTTTAAACTCAGGGTTAATGGGGAGGATGCTTTAAACTCAGGGTTAATGCGGAGGATGTTTTAAACTGTGCTAATGAGGAGGATGCTTTAAACTCAGGGTTAATGAGGATGATGCTTTAAACTCAGGGTTAATGAGGAGGATGCTTTAAACTCAGGGTTAATGAGGAGGATGCTTTAAACTCAGGGTTAATGAGGAGGATGCTTTAAACTCAGGGTTAATGAGGAGGATGCTTTAAACTCAGAAATAATGGGGGGGATGCTTTAAACTCAGGGCTAATGAGGAGGATGCTTTAAACTCAGGGTTAATGAGGAGGATGCTTTAAACTCAGGGCTAATGAGGAGGATGCTTTAAACTCAGGGTTAATGAAGAGGATGCTTTAAACTGGGTTAATGAGGAGGATGCTTTAAACTCAGGGTTAATGAGGAGGATGCTTTAAACTAGGTTAATGAGGAGGATGCTTTAAACTCAGGGTTAATGAGGAGGATGCTTTAAACTGGGTTAATGAGAAGGATGCTTTAAACTCAGGGTTAATGAGGAGGATGCTTTAAACTCAGGGCTAATGAGGGGGATGCTTTAAACTCAGGGTTAATGAGGAGGATGCTTTAAACTCAGGGTTAATGAGGAGGATGCTTTAAACTCAGGGCTAATGAGGAGGATGCTTTAAACTCAGGGTTAATGAGGAGGATGCTTTAAACTCAGGGTTAATGGGGAGGATGCTTTAAACTCAGGGTTAATGAGGAGGATGTTTTAAACTGTGCTAATGAGGAGGATGCTTTAAACTCAGGGTTAATGAGGATGATGCTTTAAACTCAGGGTTAATGAGGAGGATGCTTTAAACTCAGGGTTAATGAGGAGGATGCTTTAAACTCAGAAATAATGGGGGGGATGCTTTAAACTCAGGGTTAATGAGGAGGATGCTTTAAACTCAGGGCTAATGAGGAGGATGCTTTAAACTCAGGGTTAATGAGGAGGATGCTTTAAATTCAGAAATAATGGGGGGGATGCTTTAAACTCAGGGTTAATGAGGATGATGCTTTAAACTCAGGGTTAATGAGGAGGATGCTTTAAACTCAGGGTTAATGAGGAGGATGCTTTAAACTCACGGTTAATGAGGAGGATGCTTTAAACTGTGCTAATGAGGAGGATGCTTTAAACTCAGGGTTAATGAAGAGGATGCTTTAAACTCAGGGTTAATGAGGAGGATGCTTTAAACTCAGGGCTAATGAGGAGGATGCTTTAAACTCAGGGCTAATGAGGAGGATGTGCTGTCAGGAATTTGTCTGCAGTAAGGGAGACTTTGATTAGCTACGCCGTAGCTGCTACGGGACCCAAGGCAATCATAGCACAGAAACCAGTCACAAACCAACAGTCCCCCCCACCCCCCCACAGACACACACACATGCACGTACGGATGCATGCACGCACACACGCACACACGCACACACACAGACACACACACACACACACACACACACACACACGCATGCACACACGCGCACATACACACACACACACACACACACACACACACACACACACACACACACACACACTTTCACGTTCAAATATTACAGCAGTTCAACATGATTTAAAGAAATTAAAGGATACAAACAGCATAATCTCTGACTGAGCTCATTCCAGATAAAGGTCACACTGACAAAAATAACATACATATTTTGATCATAAATCATTGTGACATGACAGGCATTTGTTCACACAGCCATGCATGTATTGGTAACATGTCTGCGCTATACCAAACAAATCAGCAATGCGATTATCTGAGGCAGTACTATAGACCTTTGTATCATACAAATATGCATTTCAGCCAATCACATGTGCAATCGATTAGGGTGTGGAATTGAATCAGGGCGCAGAACAGTGTTATGATCAAATAAGGTCAGCTTGTAGTTAGCTGGCAACACCTGTTGACATAGATACAATTGAAGTTCCATTCATTTGCATTTTCATATTCAAATAAGATAATTGCATACACATAATTAATGATATGAGTTATCACATTATATGCACTCATATGGACAGACACTACAGACTATATGTCGTGGCATTGAGAAGGCCAAGCAGATTTCTTCACCCTCTGCTCACAGTAAGGTTGACCTTGCTGATACAGACACACAGGCAGCCCTGCTCAGTCTGACTGCACCACCATCAGATCATCCCCCTCCTTTCTCCTTTCTCCTTCCTCTCTGCTGCTACTGTATATGAATCCATGTCAACTGTCAGATCTTTACTGAATATTTTGAGCTCTGTATGACATACAATATGTTTCATGATTCAGTCCTTTGGCAATGACGTTTGCCAGAGTTTGTATGGCTTAAATACAACTTATTGATCATACTTTCCTCACTCCGGGCTTCAATTAATTTGGTTTCATATTGGCTGAACATATTATGTTGTTGTTTACATAGCGGGATGAGGATTGGTGAAAATCTACAACAATCTACAACACCTGTAATGACAGTAAAGAGGAGAATGTTATTGGCTCCACCAGCACCATGGCAGAGAAGGGTCAGAAAATAGCAGGGAATCTGCCATGCAGCCTCATCCAGTCCACTGTTGTTTTGTCTATTTCACACTAAGGAAAACAATCACTTGATCTTATGTGTTGTGATTTACTATGGTCGAAAGCGGCCACCCAATTACACCTGGATCTGTGACCACTTTGGAAGACTGTGAGTTTTTCTCTCCCGAGTTTCTTTCCAGTCCTCTTGCACAGATCATTTAGGTCCAACCAAGTCTGAATGGGACCCAAAGCCTGAGCCATTTCAGTTGAACTCTGAACTTGTCTCAGAGCACTTGACCTTTGCCTGAACTCAGAGATGCAGAGTGCTGCGTTACATAAAACGCTCAAGGCTCCGAGGCGCGTTAACTGAAACGCTAAAGGCACGTGACAAAGCAGTGCTCTAAGACGAGTTCGGAGGGTGTTGGCCATTTGTCTTGAAGTCCAGGAAGTCGTCCTGCTCGTTTGTGGCCTACAGGTCCAGTGAAGGGAACCCCTGGCCAGATTTTGAAGTGTAGTGTGATTATTCAACCATAATGATTGCAGGAATGGGAGACAAGAAGACTCCGGGAAGAAGCCAAGTCAGTAACATGCATGAATGGGACACGAATGTGAACAGATATGGTTCAGTGTGTCGTGAAAAAGACACTTCCTTTACTAGACTTTACTTAGACTTTTACTTTTAGAAATAGACCCACAATAGACACGTAATTTATAATCCTCAAAATATACCATCAGTCTTAACATCACTAGGTTAATAGCATTGCTGACCCTGTGAGGAGGAAACATTCACTCAACAGTTCAAAAAACTGCTACTCAGATATACCACAATATAATAACTTGCACGTATCATCACGTGCATAATCAAACAGACAGAAATGGACAGAATTGAATCAGTTTGAGTGAGACAGACAGAATTAAATGTTAATATGCTCAGGGGTGTCTGACCTTCCAGACAATCTGAATTCTATACAGGATACAGGAGTATTACAGTAATAATCTGAACCTTATAACAGGTGACAACAGTAGGCTATCCATTTCTTAATACTGTGTAACTAACTTTACTGTGAGTCATTTATATAAAGAAAATACTTAATGCTGTGTGTACTGTAGCCTAACTGATAATATCATCAAGTCGATCTCTCACAACCAGCCTTGACACATAAATCAAGGACTGTTATTCCTAAAGCCACAATTTATCAATTGATCACTGATTGGCTCAGGGAGGTGACAGGGTGCCAGCAAACTAAAGTAACTTAGGGAAGGTGAATATACGTATCAGCACACAAAATGGATGCTGTACAGGTCAGAATGCATTGATGATGGGTGGAATGATTTTAGCCCTGTACTGCCCTTTTTGCTACTCGTCTGTATTTTGACATCCAGACTGGAATATATGGATGCGGACGGATCCTCCATGATCTCGATCCTGACTCCAGTGGGAAGAGACCCACTGCTACTATTACTATAATTAGTCCTGTTTTTATTAGAGTTGTTATCCTTACTACTGGTTTAACTGTGCATTACTATTGCTACTTATGCTCTTATTATAGTTGTTAATGATATCATTATTATGGCCAGTACTGTGTGCCTATCCCTCTCTCTCTCTCTCTCTCTCTCAACCCAACCACTCATGGCAGATGAACCCCACCAAGAGTCAAGTCTGCTCAAGGTTTCTTCCCTGTTATAGGGATCTTTTTCCTTGCCGCCCTCACCAAGTGCTGCTCTTGTTGGGAAATTGTTTCAATTCCCACATGACCTGCAATAAAATTGCCTGTGCATGTGAGGATTGTTTGAATTGTTGGGTCTAAAATAAAGAGCTTTACGTCTTCTCCCCACTCTTTTTGTAAAGTGCCTTGAGATAACTCTTGTTATGATTTGGTGCTATATAGACAGAAAATTGATTGGTTGATTGGTTGATTGATTGATTGATTGATTGATTGATAAAGTTAAAATCTTATCAGATGGGGGACCCTGGGACAAAATCTAAAACACCCTTATCAAATGGGGGTCTGTGGTCTAATTTGTGTCATTTTAGGCGTCCTTGACGTAAAAGGGTTTGAGAACCACTGTAGAGTACAAGTTTGGGTATAGGCACATGTTGGACTGATATGTGTCATGAATGAGCATCTAATAAGGTGGATATATACATATTCAGGCCTTATACAGTATTTGCTTTTACAAGCCTTGCTCATTGAAATATTGAACTTTGAAACTGTCATAGACTGTAAAAACAGAAAAGAAGAAAATGGACATTACATGGTGTCCGTGCCCTCTAAAAAGCGTCTTTGAAGTGTGGAAAATTTCAGGATGATGAAGCAAGCACAGTGACTTTGTTGTCTATAGACTTCACACATGAACTCCGGATCAGGTGAGGGTTGCTCCCCACTGAGCCTGCCCCGGATGATACGTGAAGTGTACCCTTTCACACATGAGGCATGTTGCATTCTCACATGAGTAGCACCTCCGCAGAGTTTGTAGAGTATAGGGGCAGGGGCGGGGGCGGGGGCGGGGGTGGGGGAATTTGGGCATGACCACACAATGGGGAGTTGTGAAAACTAAAAATACATAATGGGCGATAACTGCCTAACGTTCACGGCATATAATCGTTTGCGCATAACGTTAGTAATTAATTAAACAACCCTACAACTCACGCCCAGATGCATCGATTTCCTCGAGTCGCAAGCACTACAAACAAAACAGGTGTTCAGTCCTAAAATGCATCAAACTTACTAGAATTATACAGAATACAGGAAGCTAGTCGTTTTTACCTTCAAAATAAAATAAATGTATTACTTAGTAACAAAAAATCTGAATGTCGACTCACTACGGGTTAAAATTGACTTTTTGAAGGGAGCAGATATTCTTCCAGTTTATCTCCGTTCCGTATCTTTCGAAACACACAAAAAAACACGTGCATTTACTTTATTTAATTGCCATTATTGCGAAGGTTATACCCGGAAGTTTTCGTTTTATACTGCCTGACTTGACGCTACTTGGAATTTGCGGTTCTGCCATTGAATCTTCACAAACGCTGTGTAAACGTTAAACCAAAGGCATGAACGCAACCAGTCCAAAAATGCTTATTAAATGTGTGTGCTGTGCGAAGCAGACATGAAATCAGATCAGAGCCATGAGCCAGCAACATGTTGGCTGTCGCGCACGGAGCAGGTTTGAGCTTCATTTGGAAACCAAACGGCATGATGTGTTTTTTGCTTGCTCATTCACATCGACTATTTATATAATAATAATCTGCAGGGCCGCTGCTGGCCATTTGGGTGCCCTAAGCGTAATTGTTTTGTGGTGCCCCCCCCCCCCCCCGCAAAACTTTCAATAACTGTCAAACGAAAGACTGCAAAATCATTAATTATGAACGATACTAGTGTATCTCACATTACATTACATGTGGCAAACAAACAATTGTTAGAATTACTGTACATGTCAGCAAACAAGCGATTGTTAAACTGTACATGCAAGCAGGGGCGGACTGGGATCATAATTCAGGCCAGGCGTTAGATACCAAGCAGGCCAGGCCAATACGGGCTGACGTGTGTGCCGGCGTCCGAAGGGCGGCGGCAAATTTTTTGGGCTGTTTGAAGCCCAATTTGGGCCATTTGAAGCCAGATGTGGGCTGTTTGAAGCCAGATTTGGGCCGTTTGAAGCCCGATTTGGGCCGTTTGAAGCCAGATTTGGGCCAGTTGAAGCCAGATTTGGGCCGGTTGAAGCCAGATTTGGGCCGTTTGAAGCCCAATTTGGGCCGTTTGAAGCCCAATTTGGGCCGTTTGAAGCCCAATTTGGGCCGACTCCAATTTTACAATGAGATGCACCCACTTTAACCCTGAATAAAGTAATAAAACCACTAGTAAACCAGTAGGCAGCGCCTGGCCTGCTGTTCAGTGAGTGGCCTGACTGAGGGCACCAATTTTTTTTTTTTTTTTTTTTTTTTTTTTTTTTTTTGGTGCCCTCAGTCACATGATGCCCTACGCAGTCTGCGTACTCTGCGTAATGGGGTGCGGCGGGCCTGATAATCTGTCACGATGTCTCTGTCCTCATGCACTCACTGATCTGACTACTTCACGGAGCTCTGGAAGGGGGGGGGGGACAATCCGCCCCTGGGTGTTCCCTGAGCCCAAGACTTCCCTCCGGCTAGGAGGGGGCTCGCGGGAGCGCGCATGTGCCAAGAAAATTTGTTCACACATACAACGCCATCCGGATGCCCTCTAGATAACTGCTGAATTCCAGGCATGTGTGAAAAGGGCTGACCTAGACTTAGACTTGTCTATAGGACAAGAAAGGTGGCAATGCCTCAGCAATGTGAAGGGCAGAACCCACCAGCTGAATCTCTTCTGTAACAGGATCAACATGATTGACCTCTGGTAAGACGAGACCCCCGCCTCCACCAATCACAGTGGAGCATAGGCAGAAGGTCTTGCACTCTGTCACACAGAGGCTGGTTCTTCAGCAAGTGTGCTGCCCAGATGGGGGATGTGTTGACATTGACACCGCTATTCCAGCTGTTTTTAGATGCCAATTTCATACTGCAGGCCTGAGAATAGACAACAACATACCAACATCCCAGCATCAAAAAGATGCCACATGCCATGGGTGATTTTAAGCTTGTGGCACTTTCAGTACATCTGTAGAGTAAGTACATAGAGCGGGTCAGTACCATGGTAGGACTAGAAGCAAGCAGTCCAGTTTGCCTGTTACAAAGCGAGGAGTTGAAGATGTCATTCTCACCATGCTGAACACAGTGGGATTCATGGACTTCTCTTCAGCTTCTAATACACAACGATTCAACAGTGCTGGCCATCCACTTTACTATTTACCTATACTGTTTAGTTAAAGGCATGTCATTCAATAGCCATATCTGCTCGTTATTAAGTATGCAGGTGTTGTGCTCCTAGTTGTCCAATTGAAAAATGTTTTGCCCTTTGTCTTCCTAAAATTGGCACCCACCAAGATCTCATAGGCTTCCTGAAAGGGCAACAGTATAGCAGCTACAGTATGCTACACCTTTGCAATTCCATTTACATTTAGCTCACAAATGTATCCACAGTGACTTACAATGAGTGGCAACAGCAAAATGATTTTTAAGTTCCTTAATCACCACATTACCTCCACCAAGGAGGTTATCAGTGCTGTTTGTTTGTCTGTTTGTCAGCAGGATTATGGGAATACCTACTGGCCCTGCCTGATTGATTTTCATGACACTTTGTGGAAGGATGTAGCATGGGCCAAGGAAGAGAGGATCCAGATCCAAATGAACACTTGGCCTTGGTCTCACAGTGTTTTTGCTTTATTAGCAGCAGGGATAGAGTTGGTGATAAGTTTTTTTTAAATTCACAAAGCTATGCACCTCGGCCTGCTGAGTGTGCGTGTGTGTGTGTGTGTAGGTGTGTGTGTGTGTGTGTGTGTGTGTGTGCGTGTGCGTATGTGTGTGTGTGTGTGTGTGTGTGTGTGTGTGTGTGTGCGTATGTGTGTGTGTTTGAGAGACGTGTGTAGGCTACAAAACATGGCCCGCCCAAAAAACTGCCATATACTTATTTTTTCCCTGTTTCTTTCACTTTTTCAGTCTGTTCTTTCCCCTTCTCCATCCCTCTCACGTCTCTATCAATAAAGCTTACGAAAGAAAAGGTGATTTGTTTTTGTTTTTTCACGCATCCGTGCTAGCATGACTTAAGAGCTCCCGACAGAGCAAGTGACAAGGTGACAGTGAGGGGGAGGGGAGGAGTGGAAAGACTGAGAAATTCTTCTGGACAGTTTCGTATTACTCGTTATTCCTCTAATGCATAATGATTTTGCAGTTGTTTATTCCCTGGACCATAATTGGCACAGCAGATGTGCAAAGATTTACAATAAGTGTGGAGAATGCTTATTCTGAGGGTATTCTTTTAGATTCAACTTGTGTGAAGGTGCACGGAGGGATGAACGGGGCGAGAATGAAAAAGGTCAAGAGAAGCCAATTAAAATTGATTCCTGTTTGAAAAACTACCAGATGCCCCTCCCTCCCCATTTCACCTCAATTCCATTACCACTACGTATAGCTATGTAGCTAAGTATAGCTATGCATTTTTGAGGGGAGAACCCCTTCAAAATATGTGAACATTGCTTTTATGCAAAGCCTTCTCCATTGTTTTTGAAAATACATTTTCCTTGGAGTAGTCAAAATAATAATAATTGATTGCATTTATATCTCGCCTTTCTAGATACTCAAAGTGCTTCACATATCAGGGGGGGGGGGGGACTCAGCTCATCCACCACGGATGTGTAGCACCCACCTGGGTGATGCACGGCGGGCAGTTTGCAGCACAACGCTCACCACACATCAGCTATCATGGTGGAGAGTTGAGGACTGAATGTGCCAATTAAGTAATGTAAGTAAGGGATGATTAGGTGGCCATGATTGAACCTGTGTGTGAATTTAGCCGGGGCGTCAGCGGGGTTACACCCCTACTCTTGCGAAGAGTGCGGATCTTTAATGACCACAGAGATTTAGGTTTAACGTCGCATCTGAAGGACGGTGCTCACTCACAGGACGGAGCCCCTGTCTCTGCCCTGGGGCAATGGGGCATTGGGGAGATTATTCATGAGACCAGAGGGAAGAGCACCTCCTACTGGTCATCCAAATCAACTTCAAGCACCAGTCTCCCATCCAAGGAGTACCCACAGCCAGACCTGCTTAGCTTCCCCAGGAAAGCCAGTAATGTAATGCAGGAGCCACTGGTCCTGATTCCATCGCCTGCAGGCAAGGGCCTGTTACATACACCGTCCTAAAACATGCCAGTGATAAAGTGGAGTGAGAAGAAAGATAGTGGATCTTTCCTCTATCTTTCTTCTCACTCCGCTCCAAAAATGACCTACAAAGAGCGGTGGTGCTTTAGCCCAGCAGGAGAAGATGTACAAATAAGAGGAGCCGGCCAGACAGTGCAGACATATGACACCATCTCCAGGCAGAGCAAAATGAGAAGAAGAAATATGAGAGCAAGAAGACCAAAGAAAGATGATGCAATAAGGCACTGCCACTGAAGAGAAAGATGGAACGAGCAAAAGGGAGATGGATGGACAGAGGGTGAAATAAAGTAGGAACAAGTAGGGAAAAAATGGAGCTGGATGGCAGACAGTTCTTCCTAACCATTCATTGACTGTAGATAGAGGCTATGGACGGGTGGAGAGATGTAGAGAAACAGCGGTAGACGCATAGCAGTGGGTGGGTGGCCCTCAGTGCCCACGCCCAAAGCAATGAAACATTACAGTGAGATAATGAAGAGGGTTCTGCTCGGTCACACTCCACATTAGCCCAGCGTCACACCGACCCCAAAGTGTCAACAAGTTAATAGACTGGGTATCATTGGTTCTTTCACAGCGCCGCTCCACCACAAACACCAGTTATTTACATGGATTTTGTGGATAAATAAACATAGAAACCCCTACATGGGAATGAATAAGATAACCAGCACTCTTCGGCCTGTGACACAGTGTGTGTATGAGTGTGCCGTGCGGGCATGTCGGCTGCCATGTGTGTGTGGCTGCAGGCATAAGGACAGTTGTGAAACAATAAGTCACTGTTTATTTGTGTATAGGTGAAACAGGAAGATAGATGATGAGGCGTGTACCACACTGTCTTCTTGCCAGAGGTTGTTTGTCTACGGTGGAGTCAATAGCTTTGTTTTGTATGGGGATGACAGTACACAAACATTTTTAAGAGGCACATACGTAAGGGATAGGATAGTGAGCCGGTGATTACTGGCGAAATAATGACCGACAGGTGATATTGAGCCCGACACGCAGCGGAGGGCTTAATCATTCACCTGAAGGTCATTATTTCCAGTAATCACCGGCTCACTATCCATTATCCCGCTTAGAACACGGCCTACAACTAAATCATTCAATAATCTGACAAAAATAATTATTCAAATAGATTTTTTAATAGCGTTTTCAACGACAAAGCTGTTTCATTCATAATTGGCACACAAGACACCACAGCTGCAACTGGTTGGCCTAATTAGTAGTGTCTTGCTGACAAAATGCTCTTATCAACTGATTAATCCAGGTGTGGCAGAGCAGCGGTCAGTTGTCGAGAAATAATGACCGGTGAATCTTGTTGATTGACCAATCAGAATCGAGTATTCAAGAGAGCCGTGTTCTAATGTCCTTTAATTTTCCTCCTAGCTTTATTGTACCTGCATTTGATTCCTGCAGTCAGAGTGCTGCATGTGCGATGCTATCATAGTAATGCAGTCAGCCACGATCAAGCACATGTATGAAAGTGGGTGATATCACATGCACCAGAGACAGGGAGCAGTCTAGAATTGCATAGTCAGAGTGTAGTCACTGAGAGTTTGCTAAGTGATGCTAAATGCCACATAGAGATGGTGCATAAAAATGCCCAGAGTGAATACAGAAAAGGGTAGAGACTACTACGACAGCAATAATAATAATAATAATAATAATAATAATAATAATAATAATAATAATAATAATAATAATGTATTTTTTTTTTTTTAGAATGAGCGATGAAGCTTTATTTTACCGCTAATTATGGTGTAACTAGTTTGTAATTATGGGGTACTAATTACAGTGCTGTAGTTCCAGGGTAACAAAACAAGAAGTCTGGGAATTAAGGGGTAACAATTTTGTAATTATGGTATGGTATAACTATTTGTAATTACTGCATTAATTAATTGAACGAGACGATGTAAAACCTAGCTGACTTGCAGTGTTGCCGACTCTCTTCAAAGGAAAGCACCTATTGGCTAATTATTGGCTAACCTATTTCAGCGTAATTTGATCTGAGGAGGTGGTTTCCAGGACTTTCCAGGACTTTATAACCTGCCCATGCCCTTCCCTGGATCATAAGACATTGGCATGCAACTTTTCAGCACAAACTGACCTGGCTGGAGTGTGGGCGTGCATTAAAGACACATACACACAGGCATCAACTTTATTATAATGTGATTTAACACAGTTAAAATCAAAATTAATTAGCAATTAAATAGATGTTTTCCACATAAAAAACAGTATCTGAATACAAATTTGAAATATTCAGTCACGTGTTTTTAATCATGTGTATAAACCATAATACAAAGTGAGACATCTCTGTTATCAAAGTATACTGGAGCATGAGCTTTATCTCATGAAGCATAATGCAGCTGGACAGAAGTGGCACTAGTCGTCAGGTGATGTGATGATCTTGATGCAGGAGTGGGAGGATCTAGTTTTCTGGTTACATACTGTAACAACATCAGGGCTGAACGGGTTTCACTTGAGTACTTCTGAAACTTCTGGTTTAATGGCCGTTAAGTTAGGCAATAAAGATTTTACCCAGGCCATTTGTACTGAGAGATAATGCTCTTATCTTGCAAGTGATATGTCATTAATTCACAACTGCAATCATGGGCCTCACTGAATTGCCACAGCATTTCCACACATTCTTTGCTTTTCACATGCAAAAATTCTGAGAATTTTGTAAATTTGAATAGTTCTTCTTCATGCGTTGTGTGCACCTTGTAACAGATTAATTGACATATTAAATGAAAAGTCCTCCAGGATTCAGTCACCTTGAGGCAGGAAGTAGCACAGGACAACATAATGTCCTGACACTGTTCTCCAGTTCCTGATCCATCTTCCCATATCCAGCTGAGCCCTGGGTTACACCTCAGTCTCATACATCTGAGTTAACTCCCTACTGATCACACAGGTCCAGCTGCACCATGGGTCCTTTGTCTGTTTTCTTGCTGACATAGTGGGCTCTATTCTCCCACAGGCCATCGGCGCTATTACGGGCCTTAACCGCAAAAAAACGTGCCTTGCGCCTGTTTCGGCAAGATAGCAATAGGCTTTAGGCTGCCAAATGCGCTTTAGGCCGAATGGGCGTGGCGCAGTCCCAAAGTGGGCGTGTCGGCGCTAAATACCAGCCTAGTGATATCTTGGGACCTGGCCTACATTTAGCGCTTTGCGCTTTTGTAAAGCAGGCCTATTCTGTGCCTTCACTGCTTCTTCTCTGTCACCCTTCTCTCTCTCTCTCTCTGAGTTCCCAGCATGCATTGTGTTTCTTCATTTCGCTACTAAATAGCCACCAAATGAGCCAAAATAGATATAAAAGGTAGTTCTAAATTAATGTGTAATGGTAACACAGCCTGCCATTGTCAACATTTCAATATTGGACCAAATAAAACCTCGAAATGAAAACACCACCCTATGTGAAACATATATGTCCTCCTGGGCCTATATATACCCCTTGTCGAGTTAACGTGATTTAGAGAAGTAACAGTGGAACGCGCTTCGGAACGCGCTTCTAATGGCATCTGCTATACTGTGATGTCCCTCCAATAACTTGGCCCTATTTCACATTTAGTTTTACAATAAAAACACATTTATGCAATGACTTGACATAATGTAGGGTATATTTATGTGCATCATCCTTCCTGCAGCAGGCGAGAGAAAATGATATCTTTCTGGACAAACTTTCACCAATCTAATAGGCTATATTTTTCTAGCTGATGCATAGAACATTATTTTCACTTTGATCTTGCTATAGTGTAGCGTATTTACATGCTTGCAGTATTGAAACTGCAGTTAGATTGGTTTGAGAAGCATAATAATATGGAATAATAGCCTATAATGCAGACAGACAGGCTGGATGAAGGGAGGGGCGGGGGGGGCAGAGCGTTTGGCTTTCGTCTGGTTTTGCGGGATCACTGGAATTGGAGCTAAAAAGGCAAGCGTGCGATTCGTTTATTGCACTTATCCAATGAGCATGACGGTGCATAATTTTACGCCTAAAAGGCGTGGTTGTAATGCTTTGGGCTGCATCTAGCGCCAGCACGACGATATCAAGTGCGCCTTTCCACGCCCACTGCTTTGATCTGCGCCTGCCGCTCGGCCTAGAAACTGCGCCGATGCAACGATAGGGGCCATAGTCTTAACCAGTGTTGGGCAAGTTACTTTACATTAGTAACTTAGTTACAGTTACTAGTTACTGCTCTGAAAAGTAACTCAGTTACTTTAAGTTACTCGTTACTTTGCAGGTAACTAGTTACTAGGAAAGTAACTTTTGAGTTACTTTTTTTTTTTAACTCAATTCTCTTATTAATGCACACACATTATTTTGGGGTTGCTGTAGCACAGTGTGGGACAAGACAACTGTCAAATTTGAGCATTGTACCCATTATCACTACGACGAAAAGTAGTGGAACAAGAAAACACAACATTTTAGGCATTGAGGCATATTTATTATTGCCTTCAAAAAGTAGCCAGTACACTTTTGGCAGTGTATAATTAACAACTGTATCAGTAGTCTATAATATCCTGGCTGAACAACATAAACACCGTGGTTACCGTTTGTAAAAGCGGAGTGCACGCCTAAACCTAACCTCCCCCAGACCCTAACCCAAAACCATGAGGTGTCGGACTCGTGAGGTATCGGACTCGTGAGGTATCGGACTAGGGGGCAGTCCCCAGCAGCAGAGCCCAGCGCTGCCTGCAGATAGGGACAGAGCAGAGCCTCAAAGCAGCCGCTCGTCGCGGCTGCCTTTAATAGCAGTTCATCTCCAAAAGGCAGGAGACTTGCAGGCATTTTTCTTCCCATTTCATGACAACGCGAAACACACCGTGAACACCCTCCAACGCGAGGGGAATCTGTAAGTGAGAGACGAGTGCTGTGCTTGCCTGGGTGCAGCAGGGCACTGGTGACAGACAGCCTGAGAGAAGCGAGGAGGAGAGGGCTCCATGCTGCTGACTCGCCGAGCGGTGTGAAGTGAACACCGCTTACCGTACACAACACAGCTCACGCAAAATGACCCGTTTCACTATCAGAATTTGGTCTAGTAACATTAGAAAGTATAGAAGTGCCGCACGATTAGCCTACTTCCTCATCAGACCGCCGTCAGACTCGCATTTTCCTCTCTAGCCTCGCTGCTGTAGGTCCCGCACAGAATCGTGAAGTAACGAGTAACGAGCATGTTTAAACCGCAATAATTGTAAGTACGTTACGTTACTGATGAAGTAATTCGTTACAGTACTCGTTACCGCAAAAAGTAACTTAGTTACTGTAACGCGTTACTTAATAACGCGTTAGTCCCAACACTGGTCTTAACACAGTGGAAATGCTTTTGTGTGCTATCTTCTGTGCTGCCTTTTCTTCTTTTTTTTTACCCAAAACCAAATCAATCCATTTTCACTTTATTAGCCACAGTAAGTATTCAGATTAGAAACAAGGAATTTGACTAAGTGCAAGTGCATCACAGCAGTCACATCAAGTGTTTATGACCTGGGTGGGAGGGGTCGGCCCTGATTTTCCAAGACTGCTTCAGCATCCTGGTAGAGTGTGTTCTTGAAGGGATGGTAGGCTGCATCCGACAACCTTCCCCGCATAGCGGATGATGTGCTGCAGTCTAGAGATGTTCTTGATGGCAGCAGGAGCATACCAGCTTTTGGCACCTTGAACTTCCTCTGTTCCCTGTTGTGCCTTCTTGGTGAGAGCTCTGATGTTCAACTCCCATTTCAGGTCCTGGCTGATGATTGAACCCAGGAAGCGAAAGGACTCCACAGTGTTAACCCAGGTTGATGAGGGAAGGTGTGGTCCGGGAGTTGGTGACATGCTTCCCCAGCCTTACGTGCTGCTTGCTGTTCATCAGGAAGTCGGTGGCCCATCTGCAGATGGAGTTGGGCACGCCCAGCTGGGAGAGCTTCTCATGCAGCAGGGCCTCGATGATCATATCAAAGGCCGAGCTAAAGTCCATAAACAGGACCCTAGCATAGGTACCTGTGGTGTCCAGGTGCGCGAGAATGTAGTGGGGGCCATGTTTATGGCATCGTCCACAGACCTGTTGGTTCTGTAGGCGAACTGCAGGGGGTCAAGGAGTGGGTCCATGATGGATGCAGGGTAGTGTATAGAGGGGTGACCTAAAGGATAAAGAAGTGAGCGTGTGGCCGCAAGGTCGTCAGTTCAACCCCCGGAACCGGCAGGATAAATAGATTGTGGTTTGGGCAAAGTGAAAAAGCAGCGCTTGCCCTCCCTTATTACCACCACTGAGGTGCCCTTGAGCAAGGCCCTTAACCCCAACCGCTCCAGTGGAGCTGCTCAGTGGCCAGCAGATGAGAATTTTCTGTGAGACTGTGTTGGGTTTGTACATTGTACTGGTCAGCTTCCAGGTGTGTGTGTGTGTGTGTGTGTGTGTGTGTGTGTGTGTGTGTGTGTGTGTGTGTGTGTGTGTGTGTGTGTGTGTGTGTGTGTGTGTGTGAATGTGAACAGGGCGCTCCTGAAAAAGAGAACATTGCTCTCAGTGAGACTCCCCCCATGTATAAATAAAGGTAAAAAAAAAAAAGATACCACCAATGTGATTTAAGATTCAATGTTGGATTGGAGTAATTGGTCTCTGGGATTTCTCCCTGGTTTGAACACACTATTTAAATCATCTTTATCCCCTGTATAGGAGTAGTATGCTGACATTAAGTCATCAGGTTGATATGAGTTGGGAGGTATTGTCTGCAAGCATCTACAGTATGTCTGCAGGCTGTGGGTTCATGCAGTACCATCCAGAGTATTTGATGTACAAAATGATGTCTCGTGCAGGACTGTATGAACCCAACTTGCATGAACCTGCTGGGCAGCCACAAGCTGGCAATGTTCACTTTGAAGTTAGCTTCAGGGTCGCCAATTCAATGCCATCAAATTGCAGGATTAATTTTCGTCTGGGGATGGAAGATATGTGGTCAGCAAACCCTCCCTGCATGAGCAAAGGTTCAAAATACATACGGATCAAAGGTTAAAAATACATACGGATCAGGACACTTTTTTCAAACGGAATCTGTTATTTGAAAAGGCAATATCCACAATCCATGGGATAAGGTCAGGCAAAACTTTAACCATATATTTTTCAGTACTTGGCGATAAATTACAGGCAGGAAATCAACATCTATCTATCTATCTATCTATCTATCTATCTATCTATCTATCTATCTATCTATCTATCTATCTATCATCTATCTATCTATCTATCTATCTATCTATCTATCTATCTATCTATCTATCTATCTATCTATGTATGTATCTATATATATATACCCTATATATATATATATATATACCCTATATATATATATATATATATATATATATATATATAGATACATTACATACATAGATATATATATATATATATATATATATATATATATATATATATATATATATATATATACGGTATATATCTATCTATCTATCTATCTATCTATCTATCTATCTATCTATCTAGTAAGGGGCAGATAAAAAATAAGAATTATATTCTTCTTTCTGCTCCTTTTCAGTCATGAAAAGCATTGATTTCAAACGTATTGTGATGTATTGTGTGACCAAATTTATATTGTACTATTGTGCATTTTTATGACAGGAACAAATAAAAAAATGAAATGAAATCTAGCAAGTGGGCAATCTCTGCGATTTTTGTCCTGGAAGTGATGTCACTCAACTGGAAGTGATGTCATCAGTGATGACACTTGTGCAATTGTGCATTGTGACATCACTGATGATGTCATGGGCATTGTGACATCATCAGTGATGTCATAAGAGCAAATGTGATGTCATCAGTGATGCGAAGTTGTGACATCATCAGTGATATCAGTCATAAGAGCATGTGAGCCCACACAGCGGTCGGGTTGGAGGGGGGGTATGCGAGCTGCAGGGCAGGCGAGGCCACGTAGCGGCCGAGCTAGTGAGCCCGCGCAGCAGGTGAGCCTAGGAATCGAGCGTGCGTAGCGCCCAAGATGCTTAGTGTAGCAAAGACAGCATCAAAGTTATGTGCAAAAAAAAACAGAGCCTAAGTTGTATAAATACAATACAGGTGGGCAAGTTTGAGAGATTGCCATAAAACAAACGAAAAAACTCAGAGGCATGCCAGACAAAAATTGCTGTAGCTGTCACAGATTGCAGTACAGACATAGCTGTCACAGATTGCAGTTCAGACGTTCATAACTTAGCAACACAATCCTGTTTTGAAGACGTATAAATAAGCAGCTTCCTCTGGTAAATGTCCATTTGGAAGCCATTCATTTTATGACTCATGACCAGGCTGAACAACACTTTCCCACAATTCTCCCTAGATTCATTGCACGACTCTGTACACAATGAAAGCGATTTACTGCGATGCATTCCGACGTCATTACAAACCGCTTGGACCTCTGTCCTTTAAAGCACTTTTAACTTGAGGCCTTGAGGCCATGAACTTGATTTAACTCAATGATGAAATATACCATTCTTTTGCCTTGAATAACTTAGGTTTCGCATTATAAACACATGAACAATGTCTGATTTTGTACAGGCTTTCAAAAAATGAGAGCTATGTAGCCGTTATGCCGCATTTGTGAATACTGAATCATTCCTTATGCTGTCCTCCCGTGATACTTCTGTTATTTGTGACAGTAGTGGAACAATCTGTCACTTCATTGAACAGTTGGCAGTTACCAGTTGAAAACATGACTTGGACATACAAATGTCAGGAAGATCTCACAATTCATTGCAATAAACAGTTACATGAATTCATTTGTCAATCATCTCAGCAGTCCAAGTGTTTTATTTGAATAGAAATTAAGCATTTGTGGTCACAATTACTGTACAAAAATGAATGTTGATCCAGTACGTATTACTAACCTTGGTAAATGAAATAGGGGGGCTGCTCTTTCATTTAACTCTGTCTCAGGCAGTTAGGTTAAGATGAGACTGACAGCAGTGGGGAGCAGATGCAGAGATGACAGGCAGCAGCAGTGCGCTACACACAATGCTCTTAAAGCATTGGCTCGTATACAACATATCAGATCAGCCATGATTACATTTCTTATTAATTCAATCAGCCATCTCTGGCTGGCTGCTCTTTTATTAGTGCTTCTTCATTCACTCTACAACGGGACATGTGAGTGATGCAAGCAAGGCAAACGCAAGACAGGGAGAATAGAGCGCGGCAAGACAGAAAAGACCTTTGGCAAACTCCTCAATAATTACCTCTAGTCATTTAAAAAATGGTTTTGAGGAGGAAAAATTGATCCATATAGTAGTATTTAATCAAAAGCTGACTCAAGATCTGTCCTTTAGAGTACCTTGGGCTGTAGAAAAGAATTACATTAAAAAAAAAATGGGATACCACATTTCATAAAAGCATTTTGAAATTCAGCAGTGCCCCATCAATTGATCATATATCAGATGCCTCTCTCAGAAGGCAGAGAGTGCCGGATTTAGCATCACTGTATCATGAACAACAGCAGACACACTCTCTTGAAGCCATTAAACCTACTTCTGTCATTTATTTACATTTGTGTTCTCCTTTTACCTTTTGACAAAGAAGAGATTTTAGTCATACTTGAATTATTGGTACATACTCTAAGCCATTATAAACACAGCATAAGTACATAATCACATCACAATTGCATCACATCATTATGAACCTGGGGTGGCGATGTTATGAGGCTGGGAGGAGTATTGCATGCATTTATCACTGCGGCCCATTCTGACACATCAAAGACATTTTAATCTCGTCATTGCATCATAAAATGAATGTCATAATACATATTATGCATTATGAATCTGGTATGACCCTGTTTGTGTGTGGGTAGTGTATAGAGGGGTGACCTAAAGGATAAAGAAGTGAGCGTGTGGCCGCAAGGTCGTCAGTTCAACCCCCGGAACCGGCAGGATAAATAGTATAATGCCTTACCACTAATTGAAGAACACATCATATATAAAGTGTTGTGACATCAAAAGAAGACTCATAACAGCTCACATGCATTTGTGAGTGTCAATGATACATGAGGCTGGATAAGTGATGAATTAGGCCATTTTCACAGATGGATGGAGTCTTGATATAGTCTTTTAGCCTATATCAACTTGTATGACTTCCATCAAAATTGGGATGAAGTCTTTGAAGCCCCCCCTTCCTTTTCCCCCTTTAGAGTTTATTTTTTATTTTGATCATTTTGGGGTGGTGTGGTGCTGTATGTCTATCAATAATTTTACAACTTTTGACGCTGGATTTGAATGTGATACAATGGAAAAATAGTGGCATAATGGTGTTTCGCCACTCTTCTTTAATGAGGGCTCCAATATACTACTGTACTTCTTCTGAGCCTTGATCTCAAAGAATAGCATTTCACTGTTAGTGGGGCTCCACATGATCTTCACAGTATGGTGTATGATGTCATCTTGTCAATGAGTTCATTGAGTGTTACAAGCTGCACTGAACACAACCCCAATTTGTCCACTTCAAACACTCTCTCTCTGAGGAGCAGCGTTGCGTGGTCAGCCTCCCCCCTTTTCTACACAGGGGCAAGTCATCTGCTGCTTGTCGTCAGGGAGTTCAAAAGGCAGATCGTGTGGTTAAAGTTACCTAACGCCAGGACAGTGCGCTTAACGTGGGAACGAGGAGATGGGGTTAGCTAACTCACAAAGGGCTGCAGTGGCATCCTTCTAGTGACGTAAACACTGATCATAACAAGAAGAAGGGTTTGACTTGCAGAGAACAGGAGTGACACATGTTATGCAGATGTACCACCAGCAATGGATGATCATCAAGCAAATAAGCTCACCTTTACATCTAAAGGGTAATTTAGCAGACCTGTCAGCAAGGTCACTGCCAGCTCTGGTACACAGTAGTCCTGTTGATTCAGGCAGATGGCAAAGGAGTGTTTTTGGTCTAGGTAGCCTACATGTAGTTGTGTTTTTGGTCTACGTAGCCTACATGTAGTTGTGTTTTTGGTCTAGGTAGCCTACATGTAGTTGTGTTTTTGGTCTACGTAGCCTACATGTAGTTGTGTTTTTGGTCTACGTAGCCTACATGTAGTTGTGTTTTTGGTCTAGGTAGCCTACATGTAGTTGTGTTTTTGGTCTAGGTACATGTAGTTGTGTTTTTGGTCTAGGTAGCCTACATGTAGTTGTGTTTTTGGTCTAGGTACATGTAGTTGTGTTTTTGGTCTAGGTAGCCTACATGTAGTTGTGTTTTTGGTCTACGTAGCCTACATGTAGTTGTGTTTTTGGTCTACGTAGCCTACATGTAGTTGTGTTTTTGGTCTAGGTAGCCTACATGTAGTTGTGTTTTTGGTCTAGGTACATGTAGTTGTGTTTTTGGTCTAGGTAGCCTACATGTAGTTGTGTTTTTGGTCTAGGTACATGTAGTTGTGTTTTTGGTCTAGGTAGCCTACATGTAGTTGTGTTTTTGGTCTAGGTACATGTAGTTGTGTTTTTGGTCTAGGTAGCCTACATGTAGTTGTGTTTTTGGTCTACGTAGCCTACATGTAGTTGTGTTTTTGGTCTACGTAGCCTACATGTAGTTGTGTTTTTGGTCTAGGTAGCCTACATGTAGTTGTGTTTTTGGTCTAGGTACATGTAGTTGTGTTTTTGGTCTAGGTAGCCTACATGTAGTTGTGTTTTTGGTCTACGTAGCCTACATGTAGTTGTGTTTTTGGTCTACGTAGCCTACATGTAGTTGTGTTTTTGGTCTAGGTAGCCTACATGTAGTTGTGTTTTTGGTCTAGGTACATGTAGTTGTGTTTTTGGTCTAGGTAGCCTACATGTAGTTGTGTTTTTGGTCTAGGTACATGTAGTTGTGTTTTTGGTCTAGGTAGCCTACATGTAGTTGTGTTTTTGGTCTAGGTACATGTAGTTGTGTTTTTGGTCTAGGTAGCCTACATGTAGTTGTGTTTTTGGTCTAGGTAGCCTACATGTAGTTGTGTTTTTGGTCTAGGTAGCCTACATGTAGTTGTGTTTTTGGTCTAGGTACATGTAGTTGTGTTTTTGGTCTAGGTAGCCTACATGTAGTTGTGTTTTTGGTCTAGGTACATGTAGTTGTGTTTTTGGTCTAGGTACATGTAGTTGTGTTTTTGGTCTAGGTAGCCTACATGTAGTTGTGTTTTTGGTCTAGGTACATGTAGTTGTGTTTTTGGTCTAGGTACATGTAGTTGTGTTTTTGGTCTAGGTAGCCTACATGTAGTTGTGTTTTTGGTCTAGGTACATGTAGTTGTGTTTTTGGTCTAGGTACATGTAGTTGTGTTTTTGGTCTAGGTAGCCTACATGTAGTTGTGTTTTTGGTCTAGGTAGCCTACATGTAGTTGTGTTTTTGGTCTAGGTACATGTAGTTGTGTTTTTGGTCTAGGTAGCCTACATGTAGTTGTGTTTTTGGTCTAGGTACATGTAGTTGTGTTTTTGGTCTAGGTAGCCTACATGTAGTTGTGTTTTTGGTCTAGGTACATGTAGTTGTGTTTTTGGTCTAGGTACATGTAGTTGTGTTTTTGGTCTAGGTAGCCTACATGTAGTTGTGTTTTTGGTCTAGGTAGCCTACATGTAGTTGTGTTTTTGGTCTACGTAGCCTACATGTAGTTGTGTTTTTGGTCTAGGTAGCCTACATGTAGTTGTGTTTTTGGTCTAGGTACATGTAGTTGTGTTTTTGGTCTAGGTAGCCTACATGTAGTTGTGTTTTTGGTCTACGTAGCCTACATGTAGTTGTGTTTTTGGTCTAGGTAGCCTACATGTAGTTGTGTTTTTGGTCTAGGTAGCCTACATGTAGTTGTGTTTTTGGTCTACGTAGCCTACATGTAGTTGTGTTTTTGGTCTAGGTAGCCTACATGTAGTTGTGTTTTTGGTCTAGGTACATGTAGTTGTGTTTTTGGTCTAGGTAGCCTACATGTAGTTGTGTTTTTGGTCTACGTAGCCTACATGTAGTTGTGTTTTTGGTCTAGGTAGCCTACATGTAGTTGTGTTTTTGGTCTAGGTAGCCTACATGTAGTTGTGTTTTTGGTCTAGGTACATGTAGTTGTGTTTTTGCTCTAGGTACATGTATTTGTGTTTTTGGTCTAGGTACATGTAGTTGTGTTTTTGGTCTACATGTAGTTGGCAGGAGTTCATCCATTTTATTCCTGGAGCAGTTGGACAATTTACAGCAGCAGCAGGTCATCTCTTTAAAAAATGTTGACTTCTACCGGCCTGGGTGTCCAGAAGGGAGATGATCCAGGAGCTACATCTGCACTTAATCACTGCTATTCAATACAGTAGGTCTAATTAATACCAGTCAAAGGTTTGGATACACCTGATTGAATGCACTATGTATTTCATTATCCTTCTTATTGTTAAGGATTTATAGCTAGTACAGCGACCAGGACTCATAAACACGTGTGCTTAAATGCTTGAAATTTGTTTTTAGACAAATATAAATAGTGATGTTCATGCTTATGAATTTATTTGAAAGCCTTTGCTTTTCCACCAAGGCAAAGGTGGCTACTTCAAAGAATCTAAAATAGATTGTTTTGAATTGTTTAACACTTTTTTGATCACTGCATGATTCTATTTGTGTTATTCGTGTGTCATAGTTTGGATATCTTTACTATTATTCTAAAATGTGAAAGATATAGTAAAGATAAAGAAAAATGTGCGTGTCCAATCTTATGACCATGGACAAGTCTCTGGCAAAGGAAACTGATGCAAGTAAAAGAGCTTTTATCAGGCATATGCCCCGCGGCTGCCATCTTGGCTTCCTCTGACCTGGTTTCATCGAGTCCAACTGGCTTCCAACAGAGGAGCAGCTGGAAAAGGTGTTTACGGATCCTTTAATTAATGAAATGATTAAGCACTGCGTTTGGCGGAGAGAGCAGAAAGCACATTGTTCTCTTATCGATTAGTGATACCTTCTCTAGATTTCATAGAGGAAAGAGAAATTACATCAAAATTCATCTATAAAATAATGAACTTCAATAATGTATTCACTATCCTTGGGTGCATGAGCTACCAATGAACCCTATCCATGCTTTGTGCTGCCATCTCTGACCTTGGTACATGTGATAAATGACATCTGTTGATAATGACGTTGGGCATGTCACAATTCATTCACACACCATAACACCTGCAGTTGCAGGGACACAGCGATATGAAATGACTCCCGGTCTGTATTCAATTAAACCTGATGGATAATATTCTACTTCTGTCTCTGTTAAAATACACATGCTGCCTGGTTTAAATCAAAGCACAATCTAAACTGACTGTGTATAATGTGTTGTCCCCAGCAGGCAGCCTCACATGGCCATCAGTTCAATAGTGCACAATCCATAATCACTCAACAAGATATCACATGACAGGAAATAATAACGCTGCTGTAAAAGCATAGTGTTGACAGAGTTTTTCCATATGAATAAGTCAGTAATACGTCCCCCTGTGTCTCATGCTGTTGTTGGGGGGGGGGGGGGGGGGGGGTGGGGCATGTAACATTAGATTTATCATCCCCACCTGTCCCAAAAGGCAAATTAATCCTGTGCCCAAAACAACACAGCCCTCCCCTCGCTCTCTTTGCTCAGACATGACACATCTGTCTCAGTCATTATCCGCGGCCTGACATGTTTCTGGGACACGTCACATGCCACCTCGATGTGGAGGATGTAGTTAGTGCAGCGCTCTGCCTGGCTGACTGAGAAGAAGATAAATATATGAGTCTTTATTTTTCATATCCTCTCTCTTTATCTAACCTCTATCAAAACAGTTCCAGCTGAGCAGAAAAATGTCAAGAAAAGAGTCAAGTCCACATGTAGGAAAGGAAAGAGAAAGAGAAAGAGTGAAGTGGGTACATTCCTACAATGCATTACATGTACTGTACAGCAGCTCTACTGTCCATGTATGCACTGAACACACTGCTATACTAGTAGTATTATGTAGTATTATGTGTTATAATTATTATTATTAACCCCCCCCCCCCATTTTCTCCCTCGGGAGAGCCGTAGACTAGCACATGCTTCCTCCGATATATGTGCAGTTGCCAGCCGCTTCTTTTCACTTGACAGCGAAGGGTTTCACCCGGGAAGATCACGCTATACCCCCAGTTCCCCTCCCCCCTGAACAGGCCCCCCGACCGACCAGAGGAGGCACTAGTACAGTGACCAGGTCTCATACCCCACCGGCTTCCCACCCACAGACACGACCAATTGTGTCTGTATAGGAACGTCTGACTGGGACTGCTGCTGCGAATTGAACCCAGGTCTCTGCGGTGGTTAGGCGAGTGCTCTTACCTCTACACCACCCAGACGCACCATTCTGTCTATGATGTGAATGTATTGTAAGTACAGTAGCTCATGAGGATGCAATAAAGGGACACGGTCCAGTGCAGCCTGCTCGGGTGGTGGCTGTCCTGATGAGACCAGGCTGTCGGCTGTCCTCAATCCAGCTTGACAACATCATCAGGGGCCAATCACAGAGTCCTGCACCAACATCACCAGGGGCCAATCACAGAGTCCTGCACCTGGCCCTGAAGATCAAAACCACAGGGGACACACATTGTGTGTCCCGCTCACATACACAGACGCAGCAGATGCATGGAATTGCTTGGCTGTATGGGGAATGGCTGCTGTGATTTCTGCTTTGAAAGATGTTGTTTTTATGAGGCTTGGACACTTTGGTGTATATTATTTCTAAACGCTCATCACTTTCTCCCCTTGCCAGAAGGAAAGGAGAAGAGTCTACCTCATCCTCTGATGTCAGCTTGATGTACAGCTGCAGAAAGAAAGAACGTGTGGGAAAGGTGGAAAAGCAGGCTATTTTTCTGGGGATGTGGGCATATTATTCTGGTTTGGAGCTGATAACACTTCTAGAACATAAAGCTCATTTGGATCGCTGATCTCTATACTTGAATATACTGGAAGAGGCATGTTCATGTTCACAAACACTGATTGGACTGTCTTAGGCCGTAAGGAAAATATCAGGAGAAGCTCCAGTGGAAAGTTATCTTTGGCTCTATCGTATTTATGTTGTCAAATAAATCAAATGAATCGAGTTGTCCCTTTTATCTACATACCCATTTAAAGAAACTGTTCATCTCTATCTTTTTACCACACTGTTTCAAACACAGACAAAGGAATAGTTTAGGTAAGGAAGTGATATTTCTACCAAAACTGGTACTAGATAAAAATAGGAAATCAAACCAAGTAATAAATGAATAATTATGTTATGATTCGAAGATACATCCTAGCATGTGGGACACATCATCAGTCATGTTTCCTGAGGTCATCGGGTGTTTGGGTCTTTCGACATCATAAACCCTCGCTCAGGCGACCCAGCCAGGGTTGATCAGACCTGGCTTGTGTCCCAGCAGCATTGGCCCACGGATCGCTCGTGTGGATCATCTGGAGACCCTCTCTAGTAGCCTCCTGTGGATCATCTGGAGACCCTCTCTAGTAGCCTCCATGGCTCAAGCCAGTCTATCTCTTCCACAATCTTCGAATGCTCTGTCTGTACTTCAGTCCATTAAAATTTGGATGGAGGAAATGGTCAACGTCCAAAGAAAAAAACGCTTCAGACCGGAAGGAAGTTCAATGGTATTCGACCTCGGAAACATAACCAAGGCAGGTGATTGGGGGAAATGAGTGGATATCCCGCCTTATTACCAGACATCCTGCCTTGTTGTTTTGACCACTTTGAGAGCTGCTAAGTACAGAGGGGTATGATCATTTACAAATTGCGGGAGCCAACGCGTCTGTCTTGAGAGACTATGGCTTGATGGTAGTGTTAGGGTCGAGACCACCTAAAACGAGACCGAGTCAAGACCAAGACCGAGAGGGGGGGGGGGCAAAACAAGATGGAGACCAAGACCGGGACCAAGACTGCGGGGGCAGGGAATGGGAGGCTGCGTCAAGACCAATGCGAGACCATTTTCAAGACCATGGCTCGAATGATGGCTTAACCTTTACACCATCGCTCTGCTAAAGGAATTTTAGTCAAATACAAATGACTGTACAGTACTGTCTATACTCAGTGACAGGAGGCAATCCTTTGATCTGAAACGTGAGGAGAATGCTTTCAGCGATAAAACTTTTCAACTGCAAAGTTATTGGTTGCAATTGGAGGGGGGATTTTTACAGGTAATGATGTCACTGCAGTTGTGGTCTTGACTGATCTTGAAATAAAAAGACCGAGTCAAGACCAAAACCAAGGGAGGGTGAGTCCAATACGAGACCAAGACCATCAAAATGTGGTCTTGAGACCAAGACTGGTCTCGAGTACAACTCTACTTGATGGCTTTCCTTTTTGCAGCCCCAGTGATGCAGAGTGCATCTTGCACTGTGAGCAGCCAGCAAAACATGTACATCCCCACTTCAATGGGCTCACAGCCAGCCTTCCAGCCTCTCCTGCGGCACTGATCCACCAGCTCCTGGTACTTGGACCTCTTCCATACGGTCCCCCAGGGAACTGTGAGCTTTAAAGAGCACCTGTTTTGAAGACACTGATGAAAGCACCATGTCTGGCCTCAATGAAGTTGTCATAACGGGGTCCGGCAACTTGAGCTGCCTCCCCAATAATAATAATAATAATGAATCTTATTTATATAGCACATTTTAAAATACAACGAAATCTCAAGGTGCTTCACAGAGAGTACAAACAATGATTGTACAACAATGTAGTAAAACAAGTCGATTCGCAACTCCCAGCCCGACACAGAGGTAAGCGGACCAGCTGCTGATCTGGGCTGTGACTGAGGCTGCTCTCTAGCCATGACAAAGGCCATGTTCCTCTGGCCGTTGACATGTATGTTGTTGGAGATGGCCTCTGCAGTGGTCTTCAGCACCTGGTCGTGACATGCTTGTTGTTGGAGATGGCCTCTGCAGCGCTATTCACCACCTGATCGTGTTGCCAGCGCTCATGCCCCTCCCGCAGGGTGGTTGAGCAGTCGCTGAGGATGTGCTCGAGTGAACCTTTCCTGGGGCACAGAGGAGAGAGGACATGCTGGACAATCACTCTTGCTCCAGACGTGGAAATTTGCTGGACTAGGTAGGACGTTGTACACAGCTTGGACGGACCATGAACCTGATCCGCTGGGGTTCTGCCTTTCAGATATCAGCCCAGGATCTTCCTCTTAAAGTTATGATAAAAGTGACCTTTTTATACAACAGTTCCATGGTGAAAGTGTGCATGCCCACGCGAACACACACACACACACACACACACACACACACACACACACACACACACACACACACACACACACAATCAAGCAAGGACACTGTTGGCATATTTTCCCCTTTCAATTACACAGCTGTCTCAAAATTCTGTCTCAGCAACTCCATCATGCACTTCACTGCCCTGTACCTGCAGGGTGTGTGTGTGTGTGGTGTGTGTGTGTGTGTGTGTGTGTGTGTGTGTGTGTGTTTGTGTGTGTGTGCATGTGTGTGTGTGCGTGTGCGTGCATGTGCGTGCATGCGTGCATGTGTGTGAGAGACAGCTAAGTGAGGTATGGAGGTGGGGAGAGAAAAGACAACAGAAGTGTGTGTGTGTGTGTGTGTGTGTGTGTGTGTGTACTAGAGAGAGATAGATAAAGAAAGAGAGATCAGATAAAATAAGAAAGTGTGGAGGGAAAGAGATGGACAATCCAGCCTGTCTCTGCAGCTCTTTCAGCCTGCTCACTGAGCCATGTGGTGGCTCTTGTAAACTGCAGTGACTTGATTACTTTGTCAGTCTTCTTAAGTGGCTTTTTGCTCTGTGGAGAAAATAGGGAGTCGTCCGACAGCGGCTGTCCAACAGAGAGCAGCCAGCGCAGAGGGGCGAGAGGAGAGGCCGCATTTGACTGAAAGTAAAATAATAGCCTGCTGTTTTTCCTTGTAAGAGGATGCCTTGCTTGAATGAGGTATTATCATCCATCTCATTTTTTCCCTTGACAAGCTGGATTTGCATAGGGTTGTGTCAGTCAGTGTGTTGTATCAAGCCAAACAACCAGAACCTCAGTATCAAGTAACACTTCACCCCCTTCCTCCCTTACACACTTCCACCCGTACTCCTTCTCTCTGCTGTGTGCACAGTTGAAGAACAGCTACTCTCTTTCAGCCTCACTGCTCCCAAAGGAGACCTGAGGGACCAGCCACAATTATGCCGCATACCAAAGTCCCACACTCTGCTCTCTGGGCAAAATGCACCAAGTTAAAACCAAGAAAGATCATTGAGAAAGGCCAAGGTGCCATTCACACACAGAGAAATCAAAGTACAGGAATGTACCTAAAAAGGTACAAAGGCTTCGTCGCCCCAGCGGTACCCTGGTAGAGTACAGGACTGTACCTTTAACATTGGTACATTGTTGTACCTTCTTGTTTGTACCTCTTAAAGAGCATTTCTGTACCCCTAGTGGCAACATTGTACCTTCTTGTTTGTACCTCTAAAAGAGCATTTCTGTACCCCTATTGGCAGAACTGTACCTTCTTGTTTGTACCTCTAAAAGAGCATTTCTGTACCCCTAGTGGCATAACTGTACCTTCTTGTTTGTACCTCTAAAAGAGCATTTCTGTACCCCTAGTGGCATAACTGTACCTTCTTGTTTGTACCTCTAAAAGAGCATTTCTGTACCCCTAGTGGCAGAACTGTACTTTCTTGTTTGTACCTCTAAAAGAGCATTTCTGTACCCCTAGTGGCATAACTGTACCTTCTTGTTTGTACCTCTAAAAGAGCATTTCTGTACCACTAGTGGCAGAACTGTACTTTCTTGTTTGTACCTTTAAAATAGCATTTCTGTACCACTAGTGGCAACAATGTACCTTCATGTCCTAGTACAAATATGTACCCATGGGAAAGGTACAGAATTGGTACCTAATGAGGCAAAAACATCAAATTAATTCAGAGACAAAAACAATCAAGATTCAATCACTTTATTTTTCCCCAATTGGGCAATTGGTTGTGCAATACTTAAAGTGCAACATGTACTTAAGTTGAACTCAGTGCAAATAGTACAAACTTTTAGTTGAACACTTGAAGAACTGGAAGCATTTTAAATGCAAAACACAGTGCATGTTTCATAAATTTAAAAAAGGCTGTAAAACTGTATAAAACAATCTATTAACAAAAAATACAATAAACATGCAGAATGTGTACAATTCCTCCAGCGCTTAAACACAACACGGAAGCATCGAGCCCGTTGAGCCGTTCATTAATCAGTCTTGCATTGCAAAACACTCAAGAAGTTCTACACATCCAGCTATCCTGCACAAAACTAAGAATTCCTTTCAAAAACTTGCAAGCATCTATACAAGATGTTTCAAACCAACATACAAATGATCATCCACTGTATATGTGTCAAGTGACGTGTGGTCCAATTCGTCTCCAGGTTTGAGCAAAATCCATTCACTGTCTACTTTTACACGATATGCATGAAAATGCGTGTCAAAGGACAATGGAAGCAACATTTTACTGCAAAGCACCCACATGGTATCAATGTTAAGAATGTATTTGATCTGTCCAAACACAGGAATTTTTTCAACATGTAAAAGGTCTAATGTCAATACATCTCTAACAGCATACTTGATGTTGGCTACAGTTATTTCAGAGACACGTTGACTTACTTTGCCCTCTAATTCTACATCTCTGAAGTTAAAGTTACCATTTATTTTTAGAGCAGTCTGAAGATCAATGGGTAGAGACAAAAATGGTATGCTGACACTTTTACCAGGCACCTTTTCAAAATCACCCAAGATGTTGACAGGTGAAAATTCCCAACATTGTTTGAGCTGGTGACGATCGCTTAGTGTCGCAGATATGTTAACAAAATTTCGAGTGTTCTTAGTCAGGTTCTTAAAATATTGATGTTTTCCTTCGAATCTCATACACCAAAGAGAACGGAGAGGACCATACATTAACATAAGTCTTGGATAATGTATAAGAAAATGACATTTAGGTGTCAGAACAGTTCCAAATACCTCTGTCATCTCAGAAAGGAATTCATGAACAAGTAATTGTAGACATGCTAGTTCATCTTTCCGCACCTTAGCTGCCATGACAATATCTGCAATACCTCGACATAATAAAAACACATGCCAGTATCTGCTGCCAGGAGGAACACGGTGCCCCATTATAAAAGGCAACAATCTGAAAAGACACCATTTTTGAGTAGCTGTTCCTACAATCCCTGAAGTTTGGAGAAGTCGTTCAGACAACAGCACAGGCTTATTGGCCTTGTCATTCTGACCTATAGAGAATTTTTGAAGCTCTTCATTTAGCTCAGTTATAGTTATATGCTTTTGTCTATGTGCTTCGCAAATAACATGCTTCATTGTCAGTGGAACAACTCCCTCTAACATATCATGCATGATGTCTGGGGGCAAAGACTTGGTCACATCAAAATAATCTAGTGCATCAAATGAACTAGTGCCATTTACACCATACAAAGCTGCACTTTCCTTGTTCTGCTGGAAACACTGGAGATGGTATTGGTGGACTTCAGTCGTTCTCAGAACAAAATTATCTTCCTGGAATTTGTGATTGATTTCCGCATGAGTTGCCATACAGTTACGACAAATTCGACCTGAGTTAAAACACATGCGGAAGCCACCAATCATATGAGCTGAGAGATTGTCAGCTGAAAAAGTAGCTAAAGCAGCATAAACTCTGTGGTCTGTTCCACAGACACTTAAAATAAAGCCTTCAGTTGAAAGACGTTTTAGGTCATCTATCATTGGTTTTAATACGACGTCCATACCACATTGTTTCATGTGTGAATAACGAACCAGCAGAGCTAAGTGAATGTGCTTAAGTTGAGATCGATACTTTCCACTCAAATTTCCAATCGTGTAGTAAAAAGCACATATCTTATACTTCGTTCTTTTAGGGCCAAGAGGATTCACAAGTTCCAGTTCATCCTCGAATAAATGTATCCTTAAAGCATCTGGATGGTCTCTGAAAAACAAATGCTCCTTAAAATAAAGACCATCTCTATAATCCGTCAAAAGCTCTTCATCTATGACCTGGTTATTTTCAGATAGTATTTGATCCCAGACATCTTCATGAGAACAGTATTTCTTTAAAACTTCAGAGATGGGAACATAGGAATAGGATCCTATTTTTTGCCCAGAAGAGCCTCTCAATGTGTAGTGTACAGGTTCTGTATAGTTCAACTTGGCCTTACAGTGTTCTTTAATCATATGTGGAGAACGAACTGCCTCATAAGCTTTATCAAAGAAATCTGATGAGTGCAAAACCTGCTGAAGTTCAGGACAATTTGAAATGTCAAAACCACTTTTTTCAAGATGATAAGAAATAAACGAATCATAGTTTTCTTTGAAAAAACAAAAGAGAAATTTGACATCATCTGTAATGTCTTGTTGGACTGACAAATGTAGAAGGTTTTTCTCTCTGCATTTAAGAACAAATCCAAACAGATTATCTCTGAAATCCTCAAATAGTTGATCTAAATTTGGCTTAGGATGAGATTCATCAGAAGCACTTGGATCACTCTCAGAATTTTGCTGATCCAGGTACAAGCAGTGTTGCTGTTCTGTGGTCTCTTCATCACAGGTATTTTTATTATCAGAAGGCCTAAATCCAAAGCATCTTGATTTGTGTTTCCTGTACACGTGTTGTCTATAAGAATGGAATTTGGTAAACGTTGACTGGCAATCACTTACACCACATGTAATACTAAAATTTGGTTGATGCGCATGAACAAGTCCAATATGTTGGATTAACTTCACTAGAGTAAAAGTCTTTCGAGTGCAATTTGGGCACTGGTGCAGCTGATGTATGGTGATCTAGCACAGAAGGTTAATCACTCTCAGTAAGGTTACTGCAAGGGGCTTGTCTCCCTCTTCCACGATACTGACGATGCGCCGCTGAAGGAAGATCAGTGTGTTTTTGAGGTACGGTGGGTATGCAATGTTGAAAGCAAAATACATACTGAAGGCTGTTATGAATGCTTCATCGAGGCTTGTGCACTGGCACACGCCGTCAACTTTCACCACACTGTCCACTCTTCCAGTGATGGCAATTTTCCAGTCCTTGTCCATCAGTTGTATGGTTGGATAGGGCGTAGCAGGGGTCCCCTACATAAAGAAAAACATGCAAAAAGCAGTTTACAATTTGTAACCAATCAGTAACTTAGTTACTTCAGTGGCATTTTTATTGCAAGCAAAACAGATTCGTCATTTATGTTTGTTATCTTGTGTACACGCACTTGCTGGTGACAGTCCTGATTTTTTTTTTTTTTTTGCTAGACATTTTTCATTTTCAGTAATGTACCGGTATTTGCTTTTTGCATTATTATGCAATAAAGGTTTCTTGAACTATTTCAAAGACGAGATTTTTTTTAGTTGGTCTATTAGCACCAGGTGCCCTTGAGCAAGGCCCTTAACCCCAACCACTCCAGTGGAGCTGCTCAGTGGCCAGCAGATCAGACTGTGGTTGTACTGGTCAGCTTCCAGGTATGAATGTGTGTGACAAGTTTGAAGTACGGCTCTACAATGAAATGTTTTAGTAGTAGGATAGGATGACCCAGACAATACATTAGCTACATACAGTGGAGTAGTGCAGTGGTTCCCAAATGCTGTGCCTAGGCACGATAGAGAGCTAAAGTCCCTACCCTTCTGCTTGGTCCCTATAGAGAGAGCCAAAGTCATGCCCCCTTCCGGGTTAGGCATACGCACCAAGAGATTTCATTCGCCATTTATTTTCGCATAGACATCTCGTAAAATGCTTACACAAATAGTATTAATTAGTCAAAACGATTGAGCTATATTTAGAATCAGGAGAGCATAGAACATTTCACTTGGACCAAAACGTGAAGAAAAATCTGATTTAAAAAGAAACCCTTATTTCGATGTTTTTTTGCCTGAGTTTTGGTCCATTTATAAATAAATATAGCTGAATTGCTTGGTTTGACCAAGTAACAATATTACATTTTACGAAATGTCTATGGGCAAATGGCGGATGAAATCTCTTGGTGCACATGCCATTTTGACTCTATTCGCACCAGCATCTGAAAAAAATATGAATGGTGGTGAACGGAGACAGGCATTTTTTTTTTAATGCCATTTGAACATATGTTTGTCAATTTAAAAGATAACTTTCATGTCAAGAAAGTTGTATGTCGTAAAACTGTTGCACTAAGTTAAAAATCAGGAAACTACACACAACCAGTCGAGTAAGTGACGTCTCTTCCGCCAGGCCGTGTTGGTATGACGTATAGAGACGAGAGATGTAGTTGATTGAGCGGTTTCATACAAAAAACTACATTTCAGAACATAAACGCAATTTACCCACCCCTTTGAAATGAGGCAGATAGTTTACTCACCTATTTTCAGATCAACTGTATCAATCAATGAGGGCAAACAACTCACCTTGGATAGTTTATCCACCTCTGTATTTACCACTACACCCCTGATTACAATTGATGGCAACTGTGCAATTCTCTATAGTCAAGCAAAGGTAATGAAAATAGCTGACCATTTAGTGATTAATACAGATACCATGAATAGGCGACTTAACTTGCTCCTGAAACCTGGCACCTCTTAGCCTTCACAAGTGCATCACATTGGATTGAAGGACTTCTCAGTGCAATTTTCACACTTTGCAAAGTCATCCTTTGGGCCTCATTGGACCCTTTGGGGGCCCGCATCTGGCCCCTGGGCCGCATGTTTGACACCCCTGCTTTAAACTAAAGTGTTGAATCCCAAATCATTTGGTAATAAATTGGTATGACGGATGCCGGTTTTCTCTACTTATTTAATCCAGAGAGGTCTGATGATACAGCGCTTCCCACAGAGTGCAGCCTCTCTCCTCCCTCCAGGAAGAGCAGGACAGCAGTTAATTTAATGAGGACATGAAACATGATCATATGACTAGTTTGTTTGCATTTTGCATATGACGTTGCCAGACCAAAGAGCAGCCAAACTCAACTCGGTGGAGTGGGCGGATTCAAAGGTCTGGACACTGTTTTCAAGTCTGAAATTTACCTAGATTTGCCAGAAAGATGAACAACATTTCAGCTTTTTGCCAACTAGGACGCTGCTAGATGATGTCACTAGTTTGACTGCAGTACAGTACAGTACAGTAGTGGAGTAGGCCTACAGGCTAGTTAAGTGTTGGTAGTAAGGATTTTGAATTCCAACAGGCTCACAGCTATGCTGTTGTTCTGACTTGGATTGTGGTTGTTTTGTTTAATCAAAACATTCCAAATCCTTTCTACTGTACAGTCAACCTAGTGCCATCATCTAGCAGCGCCCTAGTTGGCGATAAGTTGAAATGTTGTTCATCTTTCTAGCAAATCTAGGTAAATTTCAGACTTCAAAGCAGTGTCCAGTCTTCTTGTCTGAGGTGAAATGCAAATTAACTAGTCATATGATCAAATGTGTCATGTCCTCTTTTCAACGGGCAAGGCTGCGGTGTGCAGAAGGACCGGGACACACCGTCTAATTTTGGTGGGAACCATGCATGTCATGCAGTAAAAATAGACAAGGCAGCGAATCTCTAGATAAGCCGCAGAGTGCGCTGCTCTAAACTGTTTACATGGTAACAGAAATTAAAAGCAACAGGTTCCGCCATGCAGGACAATCCAGATGCCTACCTCTCCCATCTTGATGAAGTGTTCGATCTTTTCTCTGAAGATGGATGGCAAGAGGATAAGCCCGGCCCTGAAGTCGATTCCTGCAATGCAGAAAAATATCCATCTTCACAATCACATCCATTTTCAAGTGTGCAATGTGGTTCATAGCAAGGTGATGTCACTACCTGGTAGATCTTCAGACAGGGCATCCTTTCTTGCGTCGGTGAAGTGTTTTGCTTGGGGAGATTTTTCCATGGCAAGTTTGAGCACATTTGGCAAAACACCGGCGAAGCCCTCCCTGAAGCGATGACAGAAGCTGCTTCTTGATGGATGGATTCGGTCAACCTCGTCAAAAAACTGTAGAATACACATGAAGACAGTATGATTAACATTCAGTATATGACAATGTAATTGTAGCTCATAAAATGCTGTTAAAGCCCCTGGAAACCCAAATCCACAATAACCTTTTACTATGTAATTTAGGGTCTGACGTGAATAATAGTAAGAATATAAAAGTATTAGACATTAGTTTGACTCAAAATCCTAAATACTGTATTGCCATTTAAGTTTTTGTACTGTTCTTGATGTTGGGTTTGAAGGGGGCGTAGTTATGCTCAATACTTATTACACAATAAGCTCTGCGACCCAATCAGGCTGGAGTGCCTCTACCATACAAATTCAAAAAACTGCATCACAATATATCAACAAGGTTCCCACACCACCTTGAACATCAAATTCAAGGACTTTCCATGCTCAATTCCCTCAAATTCAAGGACCCAACACAACAGTTGAGACACAGATCACGGTTAATTATTGTTACAACACTGAGCATTTTTATCTAAGAACTTTCAGGCTTTACATAAGCTCAGAGACAAAATAAAAATAAAATGACACATCTATTTATGTATATTTTCAAAAACTCTCAAGGCCTTGATTTTTTCTTTCTCAAATTCACAAACTTTCAAGGATTTCAAGGACATGAGGGAACCCGGTATCAAGTTGTGCAGCACTTCAGCAGACACGCCTCCACAGTTTCAGAGCAGAGAATACTGCTATAGAGTCGGTCATGGTTTTTTATCCTAAATTTGATATACTTGGCTACATTTCAATTGTTAAAATTTGGCTGGGTGGTTGATTAGTTTCTGTTTGGCTTTAAGCCTAAATTCTGTGGCCTTTACAGAGTATTACCTCAACTTTTATATACCGGTACTTCCAATTTCACAATATCCAAAATTATCACATAGATCATGGATCGTCAACTAGCTGCCTGTGGGTGCTTCCTATCCGACCCGGAGAATACTAATGAATTTAGAAAATGTTTAGATTTATTATATAAAAAAAATATATATTTATATAATGAGAGCTTGCTCTCAAGGGCCTTCCTATATAAATAAAGGTAAAAATAAAAGTGTTAACATGTAATTTAATAATTTTGGACCCTGCCATAGGCCAAATATAGTTATTGACCCCTGACAGATTGATAATGCTCCCCTGTAACATTCAGGTGTTTTCACCATACTTACTCCAGCAGGCGTCCTTAAGAATGGGTATTTTTTGAGTACATCCTCCACGGACATCCCTTCGATGATTTCACGGCGTCTCCAGGAGAACGTTCGCACCATGCGATCTTTCACAGTCAGGATGTCTGGATGCGTCTTCCGATACTCATTTTGCAGCACGTTCACATGGGCCTCGACAGACGTTGAATCCTCCCCAACTGGCATTTCCTTTGGCAAAAGCATAGATACAGATGGTGGATGAGTTGTTACCCCCCCCCCCCCCCCCCCCCGATATGTAAAGCACTTAAGATACTTGGAAAAGCGCTATTTGAATGTAATCAATTATTAGATAATGCTCAGATAGTGACAGATAACACACATGCCAAAAGTCTATAAGGTGGTTTGGATTAAAAAAAAGTCCACTGAACTGCATTAATCATTAGTCAGTGGAAGGATGGGAGTGGAGTATAGAAAAAGAAAAAAGTAAAACTGATTAAAACATTGAGAACTATGCATACGGCAAAGGACTTACAAATGTTTGATTAGCTGCCCGTCGACACAAACTCCCAGATGTAGTGGGGACTTTGGGCTTCTTTTTGTGCCCAAACTTCTCTTTCAGCTTTCTGACTTCACTGTCGCCGACCAGTGGTGCACGTTCTGCTTTAAATTTCCGCTTTAGGGACATGTGCCAGGTGTGCTAGAAAAAATTAAACACATTTGAGATTTGACAATTTCTCATATGCCAGCAAGTAAGTAACAATAGCCAGTGCAAAAATATATACAGTACATACAGATATCACTGAAGATTGAAAAGAAAAAAAGAAAAACTTACATAGCCATTCCCCTCCGTATCTCTCAGGAAAGGGTATTTCACGATCAGTGCCTTGGCAACTTGAACATACTCTGCATTGGTTGGATACCTAGCCCAAAAGGCAGCAACATACTCCAAATCAACCTCAAGATCATTTAACAATCTATGAAAGCCACAAGTAGTAAAGTTGTAGTAGCAGAAGTTGAAGGCAAAGTCATGACCCGCCCTCCTCTGCCTCTGATTGGCTACTCATTCCTTTTGTCAATTGGTCAGATTATTGCCACAGCACAGGGTGAAGTAGGATTCACGACACAGGAGACGCTTAGATATTGCATGCGCACCATTGAGTTCACAGGCATCAACGCCGTTTTGCGTAGTTTTAACTGACAAATCGTACCAGCGTACTTTGATGCCAAAATGCATGCATGGTGCGAAAAATGTGTGCAGGTTGGCAGGTCTGCAGTTATACTTACAGGTTGTAAGCTGCCATCATTTCAAACAGCACTCTGGTTATTTTGTTGTGTATGTTTGGCACTTTGTGACATGGGTCTTTGGCATCAAGCCTCATCTGGACATCATAGGGAAAGGTTGGAACAACAATCACAGCCGGTAGTCTCCTGCGGGCTGGTTCACCACTGCAATGCAACAAGACAGTGTTTCCCAATAGAGCTCAACAGTCATGTGACTTTTCTTGCCCCAGAAATTCATTTTCTCCATAGACATTTTGAAAGATCCGTATATATAACGAGTTTTAAGGCTTGACCAAGCCAACCAGTCTTCCAGAGAATCGTGAAAGACCAGAAAACATTTCACTTTCAGCAAAAAACAAAAAATAAGTGCAGGGGAAGAGATATAATTTTTTTCACCGCATTTATTTTTTGTTTTTGCTGAAAGTGAAATGTTTTCTGGTCACACACGATTCTCTGGAAGACTGGTTGGCTTGGTTCAAGCCATAAAACTCATTATAAGGATTTTTCTAAATGCCTATGGAGAAAATGAATGGGGAATTAACTTCTGGGGCAAGAAAAGTCACATGACTGTTGAGCTCTATTACAGGCTATTGAACAGTGAAAGCCACAATACATGGAAGTCTGATCAACTATAAACTGAACCAAATTTGAAAAAGATTGAGAAAAGCATGCACCCTGTAGTAGAAATGATTTCACGAGACAGGCCTGTTCTTTCTGCTCAATGGAAACTTGGCAATATTGACAATCAAATCTCAGGGATGCATACTCCTCGAGAGTGAATAAGGTGACAGGTACGAGGGGGGAAACAAAACTTCAAAAAACATTCACTTGATTGGCCTATTTTGGTGACTGTCACCTAAAGGTGACTAGTTGTTTGTTTGCATCCCTGAAATATATCTCTTCTTATGCCAAAAACTTGAGACCAATATGATTGGTGGGTCTTACTACCTAGCTAGCAATATAAAGAGGTGAATTCCATGACTTTATCAAAACCGTCAATAATTTTATTAATTCCACGACTTCTCCAAAACTTCCAATGATTTCAATGACTTGTGCAGGGCTGGAAAAATAGATTTTGAAATCCAGTGACTTTTCCAGGTTTTCCATGAATGTGTGAACCCTGGATATTGTAGGGATGACCATTGATGCTTTCACAAAATATTTACTTGGGATGGGCATTTTAAGTAATTTCAATATTCGAGTACTCTCCTATTATGAACTGACTATCACTATAATAAAACATTAATATTGATTAATTTTTATGTTGTTAAAGGGATCCAGCAACATTTTTGCGAGATTCGCCCTTTGCCATAATCGCGATATAGAGCACCGCAGGAATGAGTCCGGAAATATACTTCCTACTGTCAAATATCAATATTAATACCAGTATTGATGTTACATAACTGGACAGTCATGTTAGTATGGTTACAGCTCAAAAAACATGTTTCAGTATCACTAACCGAATCAGAATCAAATCAGGATTAATCTATACAGAACCTTGTGAATCTGACTCTAATCGATTCATGAAATTTGAACCCATAGCCCTAATTGTAGCGCTAAGCTACTAGCAGTGAGGGCTGTATATCTCACATTATAATGAATGCAAAGTGAAGATAGAGGCATCTACATTCTAGTATCTCTCAAAATGTTGGTGTATCCCTTTAAGCAGCACATAAACACAACTGCCTCTTATGGAGATGCACTTGCCTTGGACCAGTTGAATGCTGAGCTTGGGGGGCTTCCACAGGCTGAATTGGTATTGGCTCTAATGCAATGATGGTCTCACCCTCCTTGTATTTCTGCACAAACTTTTTGAATTTTATTTGCTTTTTGAAGGAACCACAGAAGAGGAATCCAACCATGGCGTCAGTGAGTCCACAATCCACCGTTTCTCCATCCACTTCATTCTCTGAGACAAAATGACAACAAATGTGTGGGACAAATGTAAACACACAAACAAATGCATGGGTGGGGTGTCTTGAGTGAAATATTACATGGTCTCTCCTGATTCTAAATATAGATGAATCACTTGGTTTGACAAAGTGAAACTATTGTTTAACAGGGTTCATACACCGTCATACACGTCAAAGTCAAATTCAAGCATTTCCAGGCTGTTACACACACACAGATTATTTCACTCCATCATCATCATCATCACTAAATCAGACATATGCATGCATATATATGCATGTCTGATTTAAAGTAATTATTATGTATCAAATATGTTGTTTAATATGCCAAAAATCGCAAACGTATTTATTTTCTTATTTATTTAAAGCTATTTAAACACCTCCCCAGTCCCCACATAACAGGCAGGTCCAGGTATTCCAGTACTTACATGTCAAACTGATCACAGACATGCCAGACAGGACACAGAAAGGCCAGACAGGCCCTGGACACACACGATAGGCACTGGACACACAGACAGGCGCTGGACACAGAAAGTAAATGTTACCCTCTGAGGGAAACTACAAAGCAAATCAGAAGAATGTGCTTAGCATTTCAGCTTGACTTTAAACGCTGCTGCTTTTCTGCTTTCGTGTAGGGGAGAGCAGTGTGTCATGGTTTATGAGGTGAATGAATGCATAATCAATAGGCTAAATCTGATCTAAATGAATTTATGTAGCACTTAAAATAGTCCTACATAAAAGACTGGGTACATCTAGCATCTAGTGCTAGTATCCATATTCAAAACGAGACATAGTATGGTAGTATCGATATTTCTGGGATCGATCCGCCCACCTAGCATCCACTGTCACACACGCCGGGCGCGGACACACACACACACACACACACACACACACACACACACACACACACACACACACACCCCAAAGTACAGTAATTCAAAGCAAATCAGTCAACTAACGTTACCAGTCAACCCCGAAATAAATTGGAATGCTGTAAAGAGCTAAATCACGTTTTAAACATAATAAATTAGCATGCTACTCCAGTATTGATGTGTTACTGGAGCCTAAAGCCTACTGCCTGCTCGCGGCAGAAATAAACAAAGAACCAGGTCGCGAGAGAAAACAGCCAAAACGAACAAAGGCATTTTGGCGCTAACGGTGCCATTTTATTCAAGTGTTCTTAACGTGAAACTGCTTTATTCCGTATTTTCTGGCCATTCGAGAGGTTTATACAAGCAGCAAAATGAATCATAGACGTCATTCTCTAAAAAAAATACATTCAAATAGGATAAATTACCGAACAAAGCAGTTGAAATCAATACAATTGGGAGTAATGCATACTTAATGTACTTGATTAACGTTAAAATGAACAAAATCACTATGGGGAAAAGTTTCTGGACACTAGTTAGGCTAGTAGCGTTAACGTTATGTAGCAGTTACAGTAACTTTAATTACAAACGATAAGACTGGTTACTTACCCCTGAATCTCCTTGCCTCTTCTTCTGAAACTTGTATCCCAGCTTCAACAATTATTTCTATTAGTTTATCCGTGGAAAGGCTGGACAACAAAGGAGGAAGAAGCGCCAAACTGAACAAAACGGGAGGCTCCGCCATGTTACCCCTTTCATGTCTGGGGACAAAATGGGGTTCGGGTCTCGCAGTGGCAGTAACGAGAGTTAATACCCAGAGTGCCTTACGGGCCGAAGAAAGCCGAACTTCATTCGGAAAGAGGTGTGCTGTGGCTGCGAGAGCGAGGCGAATGGCTGCTTCTGGTTCTCTCTGATCTCCGAAAACGAAACGCAGATTTCTAAATAGCTGTTGTTTTGATCAACAAAGCACACAGGGGTAATCTAACTGGTTACTTTGACCGTCTAAAATTTTTTCTAAACTTATAAAAGTGCCTTATTAACCCGGTAGAGCCCACATTAAAACGGCTCTGCTGTAAAATCGTATATCACTGCTAGAGTCACGCCCGCTTCCTGCAAAGGGATTTCACTCGCCATTTATTTTTCGATTCCATAAAAAAACGTATAAAATAGTTTTATTTGGTCAAATCAAGCAATTCAGCTATATTCGAGACCATAGAACATTTCACTCAGACCAAAAAAATAAATAAAAAAGAAAATATATATAGGCTATATCAAAAAGAAATATAATCACTTTTTTTGTTTGAATGAAATGTTATTATGGTCTCTCCTGATTCGAAATATAGCTGAATCGCTTGGTTTGCCCTTCATCAGCATGTCTATGGAAAAATAAACAGCGGATAACATCCCTTGGTTTGTATGCCTAAATCTGATTATAGCCTATTAGCCTATTAGTTAGATTAGAAATTAAATTAGATATTAAAATAAGATCAGTTATTTCTTTCTTTCTAAAATTAAAACAGCATTGCCTGCTGTAGAATCCTATCCCTGCTTGTTAAAAGTACAACTATGTACCTTATGTGGCCAGCAATGATTTTGTACCTTTAAAATTAGACAAAGGTCCACAGTTGTCACCATGAGGACCATTTCCGTAACGTACAGGGTACTTTTATGACAAATGGACCTTTGAGTACAGAAATGATACCCCTATTTCTCTGTGTGCAGGACAGATGAATGATGGCATGGCCGTGGCTAGTCAATTGATCGTCAGGTTTGTAGAGAAAAATCAGGACACTACAGGTGATCAAGTGTAATGGTAGGATTAATGCAGGATTGTAGTCCAGACAACAGACTTAGTTCAAAAGCAAAATTGTCGATTGGATTCATGCTTGAAAATCAAACAATTTAATGAGTTTTAACAACTCATGGTGACTGTAGTTAGACAGTGCCACCCGTTGGCTAAATTAGGTACTGAGACTTTTTTAAATCCATTCCCCATGGGCCTCAAACTATCCATTCACAGCACTTTCTGCTTTCTGCTCACCATGACCAACGTGACAACAGCCCAACATTTAAATAATGTGGCCATATGGTTCAGTGCTGTGACAGGCAGCTTCAGGAAGAGGGGCAAGTGCTGTATCCTGATTAGGCTACTTCATGAAGTGCCTTTCCAAATTATGTGTGTGTGTGTGTGTGTGTGTGTGTGTGTGTGTGTGTGTGTGTGTGTGTGTGTGTGTGTGTGTGTGTGTGTGTGTGTGTGTGTGTGTGCGTGCGTGCGTGCGTGCGTGCGTGCGTGCGTGTGTGTGAGTGAGAGTGCGTGCGTGCGTTCGTGCGTTCGTGCGTGCGTTCGTTCGTGCGTGCGTGCGTGCGTGTGTGTGTGTGTGTGTGCGTGGTGTGCTACATGGCATAGTTGGTTATTATATTGTTTCCAATCAAATGCAGTTTTGCGTTCTGGAGCATTTCGCTTTTTTACTCTTTAATCAAACTGATAGAGGCAAAGTGACCGCCTACTTCCTGCTTCAATTAGCACTGTACCAGAGATTTTTATCCGCCATTTATTTTCCCATAGCCATTTCGTAAAATGCTTATAAAAATAGTTTTACTTCGTCAAACCAAACGGTTCAGCTATATTTAGAATCGGGAGAGACCATAGAATATTTCACTCTGACCAAAACTTTAAAAAACGACATCGAAAAAATATTTTTTTTAATCCGCAATTGTTTTTACGTTTTGGTCGGAGTGAAATGTTATGTGGTCTCTCCTGTTTCTAAATATATCTGAACCGTTTGGTTTGAACAAATAAACCTATTTTATAAGCATTTTAGGAAATTTATATGGGAAAATAAATGGCGGATGAAATTATCTGGTACAGTGCTGAAGCAGGAAGTAGGCGGTCACTTTGCCTCTCTATAGTGACGTCAGTACGTCGTCAGGTGACGTCCTACGTTGTGGGCGGGACTTCTCTCTACAACGCTCGCTCCCACCAATCGCAAGCTTTCTTAGTAAAATATGAAAATGGCGGCTCTCTGTAGTGAGTTTGGGGACTTGGTACAAATCAAAAAGCAACTTATATCGGTGATATCTCTTTGTAAAGAGAGAGGTCTTGTACATAGCGTGAAGTGGTAAGACTGTCTGTGACTAATTTCACGTTACTGTGTGTCTCTCTATTTTTATCATGCAGTAACGTTAGCTAAGCATTGCGGTTAGCACTGTCAGTTAGCTAGGCTAGCAGCAGTGTAGTACACTTTTCAGTGATAATACTGTATATTCCAGTCCTTTAGACACTGTAATCGGTACCTTATATTCCCGTTAGGACGGTGGTTAAATACCCAATGACGACCGTATATCTAAAATAAATGTCATTTCTATTGAATAGAGAAGAGTGCCTACAATAGATCTGTTTTGGTAGTGAGATATCCAGATGTTCTGATGTAGTATGAATGAACCTTGAGCGTGAAATGGGTTAAATCTTGTTTGATTGCTTCAGAGTACCGTTACTTCAGGTAGCTTGTTCTTGAACATTTGAGACTTGGTCTTTGTTTAGAAATAACAGTACGTTAGGCTATGATTGATTACAACTTTTAAGTTGTGATCATCACAACCTTCTTCTCTTTTCCTAAATGCAATATTCAAACGTTGATATAGGACCTATATCAACATACATACATACACACATAGATACGTTTGTGTAATTGTGTTCGATATGGTTGGAATTCTAGAGAAAATAAACTACAGTATGACCCTTTTTGCTGGGGACTCCCTGGAACCCCCTCAAGGACCCCTGGTGGTCCTCAGAACCCACTTTGAGAACCACCCATATAGGCAACTCCTCCTAAAACTCCATTGTGGATTAACTTGCTTTTAAAACCTTAGGGATCTCGCGTGCTCGATTCCTAGGCTCGTCCGCTGAGTGGGCTCGCGGCCCGGGCCCACTGATGATGTCATCAGTGGGATTTATGACATCACTGATGATGTCACAGTGGGATCAGGGATTTATGACATCACTGATGATGTCACAGTGGGATTTATGACATCACAAATGATGTCACAGTAGGATTTATGACATCACTGATGATGTCACAGTGGGATTTATGACCTCACTGATGATGTCACAGTGGGATTTATGACATCATGGATGATGTCACAGTGGGACTTATGACATCACGGATGATGTCACAGTGGGACAGACACACAGAGCCGTGTGGGGATATAGGGTTGGGTACCGAAATGGTACCGGTACTTTTACAACCAATGCTACCGGTACCGAATTGCAACCCAGATTTAGGTGCCATGCCCGAGTTGCTGAGTGAAATATCCGCCCTCCGGTGCTCCGAAACGGGCGCTGCACGCACCTTCACTAACATTCTAGGGCATAACACATAACATTATCGTTTGAAATCCTCTTTACAGCCTCTTTAAATAAAAAAATAGGTTTAAATATATAAGTACCGTGTCAGGCACCGTTTAGGCACCGGTACCGTTTTAGAAGTATCGTTTTAGCACCGGTATCGAAAAATATGAAACGATACCCATCCCTATTTATATACTGATGATGATGATGATGATCATCAGCAGCAAGTGGCTATCATAGGTAAGATAGTTACTCCTACTAGAAACTAGTAGTGACTTGGTGTGGTAATGTCAAATGTTTCCTGTGTCTCTATTCTAGGGCATCAGAACTGGCCTTTGCCTTGGACCCTCTTCCCAAGGATGAATTACCGCCACCGCCTCCTTTTACTGAGGTTTGTACACAGAGAGGCCAGTGACTATTTTGCTATCAATGGTTTTTCCATTATTAAAGTGCCCCCCTGCTGACAGTTTTCCATTTAGAAAACAAGACTGGCTGGGTTCACTTGCACCGTGAAGCACCTGAAATGTGTTTCCATAAACATTTAGACAAAAAATTACCTGTTCATTTAATATTTGTTTAGTTTTCTCTGACAACTGAGGAAGAAATATCTAACATGATCCAGACTGAGGAAGAGATATCTAACATGATCCAGACTGAGGAAGAGATATCTAACATGATCCAGACTGAGGAAGAGATATCTAACATGATCCAGACTGAGGAAGAGATATCTAACATGATCCAGAATGAGGAAGAGATATCTAACATGATCTAGACTGAGGAAGAAATATCTAACATGATCCAGAATGAGGAAGAGATATCTAACATGATCCAGACTGAGGAAGAGATATCTAACATGATCCAGACTGAGGAAGAAATATCTAACATGATCCAGAATGAGGAAGAGATATCTAACATGATCCAGACTGAGGAAGAGATATCTAACATGATCCAGACTGAGGAAGAGATATCTAACATGATCCAGACCGAGGAAGAGATATCTAACATGATCCAGTTGATCTGTTTATTGGAGGGTGTATGGTGAGGTTTAGCCCCATTACGTTCCCGTTGCCCATTGCCAATCAATGGCTCTGGGACTGGGTCACATAAGGTTACTATCCGTGATGTGAGGTACAGAGTGGAAAAGGATTCCTTACGCGTTTCCAACGTCGTATCTCAGATTTGAAGATATAATATTCCTCTTACGGAAGCCAGCAGTATGTGTTTAAAGGTGTTTAAAATGATATTCCTGTGTGAAACAACTGTTTAAAAGCAGTCTTTCGACAGCCTATTCTGAATTTACAGCAGAGGGTGTTTGATATTACTATCACGGTGCACCGCTTGCAAGCAAACAACATTGCAGTCACACGGATACGGCGGCGCAGTGATCAAATCCAGCACACCTGGGAAGCAAAACACGTCATGGAATACTCAAACTCCCAAGGTTCCTGTTGGCACTAAATTCGGCACAGGATGTCGAAAGACTGCTTTTAAATACTTGTTTCACACAGGAATATCATTTTAACACCTGGACATACTGCTGGCTTCCGCAAGAGGAATATTATATCTCAGAATTTGCGATACGACGTCGGAAACGGGTAAGGAACCATTTTAACCACTTGGTACCTCACAACACGGATAGTAACCTTATATGACCAAGTCGATGTGGCGATGTGAATGTAATGTGCCTAGGTGAGGTTTTATTGCAAACATTCATATTTTTTTCAGAGCTTGAAGGAGAATTCTGTTTTTTTACACCCCAGACCTTATTTCCATCTTAAAATATGATGTATTATAATATTAATCACCCAGAGAACTTTGGTTTCATTCTGATCGCCATAGAAGATATTCAGGTCCGAGTAGAATCCGAACTGGCCAAAACGGGCGAAAACGGGGCATACGTAGTACACACTGTAAATAATGTATTTTCTGCAACGTAGCGGTTCATATCCTCATAATATCTTGTCCATAAATGAACGTGAATCCGTCTAGTCTCCTCTGGGCTGCCTCGTGCAGCTTCGGGCAGCATCGGTTTCCTCATCCGGGGTCTGTGAATCCAACTCTCGCCCCAAGTCCCGCTGAAGTCTCCTGTTTCCTGCTGACTCCTTTGTCTACCTGACTATTGTCTACCAGGAATCACCGCGCACCGGGGCCATTTTCCCGCGACTATTGACTTCGACTTGTTTACAACAAGAAAGACCCACTCCTCTGCTATCTTTTTCTTCTCAGCTCAGGGAGGGAAAGCTGTCCAGTTGCCCCCTGGTGGTCACATTCAAAACTGTGTTTGTGTAGATAAATTACAGAAGTGAATTTCATCTGAACACCAATGTAATTTTTTTTAAAGGGGTCTTTTTCGTGGTCTGATAAAATTGGGTTTTTATAAGGTTTGTGGCCAAGAAAATAACTATGTATTATTGTTTATAAGTTCACCTATTTTGAGAATTGTATTCAGAAAATCTCATTAATTTAATAATTTTTGAAAATAAGTTTGTATTTGTCAATGAGAAGATGGAGACCAACCAGCCTTTCTGTGACTTCTAACACGCAAAACAACACAAATTCACCATAGAGATAAGCTTCTTTGATCTTTTCTGCCTTTCATGTCTCTCTCTCTGTCCCATATAGGAAGATGCCCAGGACCTGGATGCCCTTGCACTGGCCAAGTCCTACTTTGACCTAAAAGAGTATGACCGTGCTGCTTACTTTCTGAGAGGCTGTCGCAGTCAGAAGGCCTATTTCCTCTACATGTACTCTCGCTATCTGGTGAGTTTGATGTTTTACTTTTTTCCTCTCTTGCAATTTGCATAACAAGGGTGCTTGACTGTCTTAATACTGGTGAACTATATTCAAAGTATCCCACACTGATGACAGAGTCACCCCCCTTTTTTCTCTCTTCAGTCAGGAGAGAAAAAGAAGGATGATGAGACCGTGGACAGCCTGGGTGAGGAACTGTCATTTTGGATTAATTAGACTAAAGAAGGATGTGGTTCCCTTGGCCTCCAGCTGTACTTAGTCATTGTGTTCCTGTGCTGTATGGTTGTAGGTCCTCTGGAGAAGGGTCAGGTGCGCAATGAAGCGTTGCGAGAGCTGAGGGTGGAGCTGAGTAAGAAGCACAGTGCGGGAGAGCTGGACGGGTTCACCCTCTACCTGTAAGAGCCTTATGACTCCACCTGTATGACTCCACACACTCTCCTCTCATATTCTGCAGATTTTCATCACTCAGGAGACCTCACAATCTCTGTTCAAATTGCACCTTCTGGGTTTTCTTTTTTGGCAGAGCATTGTCACTTTTCAGCATGCACACCTCCAAAGAAGTTCAGGAGTAGCCAATCTCCTTGGGGATCCAATGTCCCCACAATGATTCAGGATCCCCCCACAGCTTTCAATATGAATAAATGAAAGCTGTGAAATGTGATTCTTGAAGAGAGATCCAGGGCAAAGGATGAGCACATGTTACATGGATCTACTTTTCATCTGTGATTGTGTTACACGTAGGGCTGGGCGATAGTTCAATATGATCGTTTATCATCTTTCAATTGAATCTCGTGAGGATATGGTGATTTTTTGGATATCATGACACAATTTTGCTGTCTAAATTGATGACAACAAGCAAATTGTACTCACAAAATGTATAAAAAAAAGTATGAAACATTTTTTTATGAATATTATTTGACTATTTCTATTTTGTTTGACAGTGAACAACCATTCAGTTCAACTGGATATAATAATTTTGCTACATGAGCCATATCGTGATATATATCGACATTTTCTTGTAGGAAAGTGACTGGTGTTAGTGGGTGACTTTTTTGTAAAGTTCTATAGAGGTAGATGGACTAAATGTAATCTTTTCGACTGAAATGAAACATTTTAAATGAGTGGTGTAAGAGGAAATAACTGCCGTTCTGTGAACATTTGAGAAACTAGAAATCTTCTACGCTATGCTCGCTCGATTTGCCCGCTCTGCAGCTCGTCCCCTGCACAGGCTCGCATACGCAGCTCGGCCGCTGCGTGGCTTCACACAATTTCTCAACTTCGCATCACTGATGACATCACTCACTGATGACATCACAATTGCTCCAGTAACCATCACTGATCACATCATGGAGTGCTCGAGTGACATCACTCAGCACACAATTGCTCAACTTTGCATCACTGATGACGTCAGTGAGTGATCAGTAATGAGAGAAAAGTAGAATGCCCACATTGCATATACTTCACCTATGACATCATCAGTGACATCACACTTGCTCGAGTAACCATCACTGATGACATGGCATCACTGAACTATAGTCTTTCATCAGTGACATCATCACTGAACTATAGCCTTGTGTGTGTGTGAGAATTTATGACATCACTGATGATATCACAATGCCTATGTATGACATCACTGATAATGTCATCAGTGACATCATCACTGAACGATAGCCTTGTGTGTGAGGCGCATTCCTTTATCGCAAAATAACTGGGACGTTGAGGCTAAATGACGTCGCATCTGTTTTGTTAGCATTCCATTTGCAGAAAACTTGGGCATTTTGCGCATACAAACACAGCGTGCATTCCTTTATAACTGGGAACTGGTAATCTTATGAGGTTCATTAATTCACTGATGATGTCATTTATGACATCACTGATGATGTCATCAGTGGGACAGACAGAGCCCTAGCTCCATTTCACTGAACTAGCCTTGTGTGTGTGAATTTATGACATCACTGATGATGTCACAATGCCTATGTATTGAAGAGAAACTCCGCACATCTTTCAGGACAGGTGCGTCGGGCAAAGAAAAATGCCTATGTATGACATCACTGATGACATCAGTCACTGATGTCATCTGTGACATCATCACTGAACTATAGCCGTGTGTGCGAGTAATTCACTGATGCCATTTATTACATCACTGATGATGTCATCAGTGGGACAGACAGAGCTCAGACAGACAGACAGACAGAGCCCTACTGTAGCTCCCATTTATATACTACTGATTGATTTTGTGTGTGTGTGTGTGTGTGTGTGACAAAACAGGTATGGAGTGGTGCTGCGAAAGCTGGACCTACTGAAGGAGGCGGTGGATGTGTTTGTGGAGGCGACTCATGCCTTGCCTCTTCACTGGGGAGCCTGGCTGGAGCTTTGTAACCTTGTTACCAATATAGAAATGGTAGATATCTTTGTTTTTATCCCATACAGAAATGGTAATTGGCATTGTGTCAATAGACCTCTGTACCAAAGCCTACTCTACCCTTTTATAACCCATACTCCATTATCTGAATGTGTTTACTTTAAATTCATACTGTTACTCTTTTTTTTGTTATCAAATATTTATTCATTATTTTCAGAGCACGAAAAACAAACAGACAAACAAAAAATATACAACCAAAAACAACAACAGAACAAAGCTTTGTCCCACATCCAGCACATTATTACATCACAGCACAGAATTACAGCACAGAATTGATGACATCACTGAAACAACTGTGATGTCAACAGTGAGTGACGTCATCAGTGATGCCATCACCAATGATGCCACTCATACAATTACAATAGGTTTTTACTATATAGTGCGGCGTTCCGCATCTGGGGTCCCTAGATTTCGGGGCCAATCCCAGGAGAGAGTAAAGTCAGAGTCCTGAGATCAAAGTCAGAATTGATGACATCACTGAAGTCACTCAAGCAACCTTGATGTCATCAGTAAGTGACATTATCAGTGACGCCATCAGAGATGACCTCACCAATGATGCCACTCAAGCAATTACAATCTCACTAATATAATAGGGCGGTGCTCCACGTCCAGGGCCCCCAGACTTCTGCGACATCAATGTGGGCCCACAAGCACACAAAAAAGGGTGGCGCAATACAACGTGTGGATAAAGAAACCTCAATATTCTTTGTTTGTGCAGATGCATAGCTAATAGAAAGTCCAGAGTGTGTATAATAGGGAGTGATATGAGCAACGAGGTATAAAAAGATGCACGATGACAGTTGATATTAGCACCCGCTGACAAAAGTCAAAGTAAAAAAAAGTCATAAGACAAAAGTCTCAGAGTAAAACATTGGCACCGTTCCGAAAGGTCAGACGACAAACCGACAGAACAGGGATTCACCCGCGTCCAAAGGTGGGATGTTTTATGCAACCTAAAGCAGAGCAGTTCTCCCATTCGGCCCAGTGAACATGCACATCCCGAAAAGCACTGTGTCTGCACCTGCCAGTGGGGTACCATGGCAGGAGCAGGCACAGCAATGTACCAAATTAAATCATGTTGCCAAATGTAACCTCATTCCCGGGGCAAAATCAAGTCTACTTGCGTGTTTGTATTGACTTTGTATGTAATCTCGTCGCCTTGGTGGGAATGCACAGTTAGGAAACAATATTTTATATACCGTAAATTCCGGACTATAAGGCGCACCGGTATATAAGCCGCAGCAGCAAAATTGACTGTTTTTTACATATATAAGCCGCACCGGACTATAAGCCGCGGGTGTTTTGATGTTTAATTACCATATGTAAGGGTTTGTGCACAGAGAGGAATGTCGGGAAAGAGATGGCTGTTTGGGGAAGCTCCCATTTATTAACATTTCAACAAAAGGTGCTGTCAACAATCAAACCAGGTACCGTAATCCTTGTCTTCATCTTTTAGGTGAAGGTGCAGCGTCAAAAACAGAGTCAGAGTCAAAGTCAAGTCACTAATCCTCGTCTTCCTCTTCTTCCTCCGTACTGAAACCAGCAAAGTCCTCAACTTCAGTGTCGGAAACAAACAGGTTCAGGGTGGCTTCGTCAACCACTCTCCTCTCTCCTTCGTTGTCACTCTCAAAACCAAGGAACTCCTCTTCGTCACTGTCGGTGTCGGAATCGAACAGCCTCTGAAGGCGCCCAGCTGTGCCGGCGTCATCATCACGCAGCAGTCCAGCCTTTCGGAACCCGAATGGAGTTTGTGGTCTTGATGGCTGCTTTCACGGAATCTGTTATATGAGCCCTCATGCTGTCGAGAACGAGCAAAGCTTTTTTTTGGTGAAAGAATCCTCCAGGGCGCTTGACGTAGCACTCAGCCAGCCACTCCTTCATGACACTTTCCATCATCCACCCTTTCTTGTTGACTCTGAGGCATATCCCACTGGGAATTTTCTCTTTCGGCATCGTAATCCGCTTAAAAATCACCATTGGCGGCAGCTTTACTCCAGATGCAGAGCAGGCCAGAACACAAGTGAAATTCGTTCTCTCGTGCCCAGTGGTTCTCAATGTGATCGACGATTCACCTTTCTTGTTAACAGTCCGAGTGAGTGGCAGGTCGAACGTCAAAGGCACTTCATCCATATTTATGATCTGCTCCGGTTCGATGGAATATTCCTTGATCTTCCTTTGTGTGAATTCGCCGAAGTTTGTGATTTTCTCCTGGTAGTCGGGGGAGGGAGTTGTTGGCCGAGTGGCCGTTTGCTTACCGTAATTACCATATGTAAGGGGTCACGCACAGAGGGGATTGTCGGGAAAGAGATGGCTGTTTGAGGAAGCTCCCATTTACCGTATTACCGTAACATTTCAACAAAACAACATAACACAACACCACCTTTGTTTATTTTTACAGTGCACACAGTGTCCGCGGTGTGGTGAAAAGAGGGCAAGAGAGGAAATTAAAACAGAAGTGGATTTATAGTTAGAAAGAGTGCTAAAAAAGAGAGATTTTATTTGTATTTTTTTTTTTTTTTCTGAAAAAATCCATAGATAAGCCGCACCGTTATATAAGCCGCAGGGCCAAAAAACGGGGGAAAAGCCGCGGCATATATATATATATATATACCGTAAATTCCGGACTATAAGCCGCACCTTTTTTCCCGTTTTTTGGCCTTTTTTGGCCCCTGCGGCTTATATAACGGTGCGGCTTATCTATGGATTTTTTCCAAAAAAAAAAAAAAAAAATCTCTCTTTTTTAGCACTCTTTCTAACTATAAATCCACTTCTGTTTTAATTTCCTCTCTTGCCCTCTTTTCACCACACCGCGGACACTGTGTGCACTGTAAAAAACAACACAGGTGGTGTTGTGTTATGTTGTTTTGTTGAAATGTTAATAAATGGGAGCTTCCTCAAACAGCCATCTCTTTCCCGACAATCCCCTCTGTGCATGAACCCTTACATATGGTAATTAAACATTAAAACACAATAAAAAAAATAAAAAAAAATACCATTAAAACACCCGCGGCTTATAGTCCGGTGCGACTTATATATGTAAAAAACAGTCAACTTTGCAGGTGCGGCTTATACACCGGTGCGCCTTATAGTCCGGAATTTACGGTATATATATATATATATTTGTTGCTATCTAATCTATGCAAAGAAATGGACAATAAAAGCTCCATTTGATTGATTTAAATTGATTCCACCAACTCCGGTCTCTTGGCTTTCCTCCCCAGCTGAAGTCCCTTTCTCTACCAGACTGCTGGATCCGAGACTTCTTCATGGCCCACATGTACACAGAGCTGCAGATGATCAAAGAAGCTTTGCAGAAATACCAGAGTCTCCTCGAGGCCGGCTTCTCCAAGAGCACCTACATCATCTCACAGATCGCCGTGGCATACCACAACATCAGAGGTTTCATCTTTTACCTTGTTGGGCGGATGGGAACTGTAGGAAGACTAATAGGGACAGGTTGTTTCTGACAGTGGTGTTTCTCTGTTAATTTCAGATATTGATCAAGCCTTGGCTCTGTTCAATGAGTTAAGGGAACAGGACCCTTATCGCATTGAGAACATGGACACATTCTCCAACTTGCTCTATGTCAAAGTGAGTGCGCCACCGTAATGTATAATGTCATATGATACTGAAGCCTTCCTCAAGGACACTCAAGCAGGGCAGACACAGGGGTTCGCTACACCAGTGGTCCCCAACCACCGGACCGGTACCGGGCCGCAACGCATTTGGTACCGAGCCGCAAGCCGGTCCAAAATAAATAAATAATAATAATAATAATAATAATAAACATAGGCTATAATATTATAGGCTGTGTGTGGTAGTTGAAACATAGTTTCAAGTTGACGTTGATTTATGTTTGTAGTTAAAACAAAAACATAAATACTGTATAGGCTACATACAGTACAACACAAAAGGCTGTTATTTACCCTTTGTCGCAACCTGGTGAGTAAATATATATGTAACTAAAACCATTCAAATTGACAACCGGTCCGCGACTTTTTTTTCCATGTATCTACCGGTCCTTGGCACAAAAAAGGTTGGGAACCCCTGCGCTACACCACCTTGAGCTTTGAATATTAGCTTGTTCCATAATTCATATTAGGGGGTTTCAAACGTTTTCAGCACAAATCCTTGTGAAAAATGTAGTCCCAACCTTACCCTTGGATTTTAGGCTCATACACATTGCCCCTCTTGTCATGTATGAACCAATAAGCAAGCCTGAAGAAACCAGGCTGACCATTGCCTTTCTGCTTCCACAGAGCATGAAGCCAGAGCTGAGCTACTTGGCCCACAACCTGGTGGAGATAGACAAGTACAGAGTGGAGACCTGCTGTGTTATTGGTAAGTGTTGAGCCAATGAGATTAACATTAATGCTAAACTGTTTCTCTATAGATCTCTATTTTCTTATATATATTTCTATTCTATGTTATGTGTTTGTTGTTCTATGGACCCCTCTGAGCTGTGTCCTGAATAAAGTTTGAATTTAATTGAATTGAAAAACTATACCAAATCAATTTTGTCCTTCTTAAAATGTTCAACTATATTTTTTCTATTTTATTGTAGATGTCATACTTTCTCGTGTGTGAATTAAATTAAATTACCATAACATATAGTGCCATTTCTATGACCAATACTCATCATCAAATTAAAATGTAAACATTTTTGGCCTTGAATGTCCTTGGCCTTCTTTTCATTGGCCACCACAACCTCTTGGGTCTTATGTAACGAGGAAATGAATGCATGAATTCCCTTTAAATGGATCCCAGTTAGCTTGACATCAATCTGGGAACCCAGAGTCTTATCAGGCTGACGACTAATAAGACTCTGGGACAGGATATTTTGGGGTTTCCGAAAATACTTCTGCTTCCGTCATTGTTTACAGTCCGACGACGTCTCATTTTGGCTCTGTACACCACGACAATGGACTGGAAATTAAACAAATGTGCTTTAACTGCAGACTTCCATCTTTAATTTGAGGGCATTTACATCCATATCAGGTGAACAGTGTAGGAAAGGATTACATATAATATAGTATATAATGAGGAATGAGGAAATACTGCAGCTGTGTAATTTCCTCTTAGAATACATTTCACAAACTTGCTTGCAGAAATTGTTTCTATTGAATTGACTGCATTATTTTTGTGTTTTTATCTTTCTTTCAAATGTCAGTTTTTTCTAACTTGCCTTGTTTTTAGTTTCCTATAATGCACAGTACAAATTACGATTATTTTGAACTCCAACAACGCTGACTAGTAAACAAGCTCTTTCCTGCACAAGTGCTGGTGAGCAACGTGTGTAAGCTCTCCTCTGTCTCATCCATAGGGAACTATTACAGCTTGCGCTCCCAGCATGAGAAGGCGGCTCTGTACTTCCAGCGGGCCCTGAAGCTTAACCCTCGCTGTCTGGGCGCCTGGACCCTCATGGGCCACGAATACATGGAAATGAAGAACACTTCGGCTGCCATCCAGGCCTACAGGTCAGACTAACAAGAATGGAGAAAGTTTTTTTTTATCTTTGCCAGATATCTCAGTGGGAGTTGAGGGAGGGGAGAGCGTTACTCATTCACATTCCTCACCTTGGTTTTCACAGCAGGGATGCAAATGAGCTGTATTCATATTTGTACTTGTTTTCATCCTATCAGACATGCCATCGAAGTGAACAAGCGAGACTACCGTGCCTGGTATGGCCTAGGACAGACTTACGAGATCCTCAAGATGCCCTTTTACTGTTTGTACTACTATCGAAAGGCTCATCAGCTCAGGTATGGGTTTTGATCATAAAATAAGGCTTCATTAAAAAAGGACTTTCATGGCGAATGGTTGTTTCTGACGTACAACAATGCATTTCTGTAGGCCCAATGACTCACGCATGTTGGTTGCACTGGGTGAGAGCTACGAAAAGCTGTCGCAACAAGTAGAGGCCAAGAAGGTACGTAAGCAATATTAGAACTGTGTCCTGTCCCAGGTTTCCATATTCACCTCACTGAGGTCTTGGTTTGGTTTGATTGTTCATTTGACTGGTCCATGATGTTCTTTTTGCCTAGTGTTACTGGAGGGCGTACTCTGTGGGAGACGTTGAGAAAATGGCTCTACTCAAACTGGCAAAGTAAGTTTTGACTCTGATGAAGACGCAGTAGGCGTTGAAACGTTAGTCATTGAATAAAGCAATTTCCCAGTGAATCGTGTGCTCCAGGATCCTCTTTGGTTTGTCCATTGAACTTTTGGCAAAGTAAGTCTCCAGCATAGATGTCAAGCAACCACAGTTCTGTGTTTCGCCTTACATGTAACCAAAGACTATTTACTTTGAAGATATTTTGCTTATTCGTCCTCATCTATAGCCTAACTGTTTGACAGGCTCCATGAACAGCTGAATGAGTCGGATGATGCTGCCCAGTGTTACATCATTTACATCCAAGACATTTTCTCTTGTGGGGTGAGCGATGAAGTGTGTGTCTGTCAACATTTGCATGTAGTTAAAGTGAAATTAACCTGTTGGTATTGGTTTGTAAGTTTAATGGCATTTACTTTGGGAAAATGTTCATGGATCGAGATGTCAAGATGTGCATCCTAAAAGATTGTTGTGGATTTGCAAGCAAAGGTCTCAGAATGGCTAATTCATGACTAACTTTTTGGTAGGTATCAGTTTTGAACATAACTTTATTCTCAGTTAAATGTTTGGCCACAACAGGAGCAGCTGGAGCATGCAGAGGTGAGCACAGCCCTGCGCTACCTGGGTCAGCACTACTTCAAGAACAAGCTGTACGACGAGGCAGCACTCTGCGCTCAACGCAGCTGTGACTACAATGATGTAAGTACGCCTGCATAACCTCTGCACTGGTATTGTTCATCATCTTTCAGTGGAATCGTATTGTAATGATAGGATATTGTGATACACAATGCTGTTGTGTAAATTGTTAAGTTAATTTGATTTAAAAGCTCATTTTAAGGAATATTATTTGAGTATTGTTTGATATCACACTGTGCAGTTCAAGGGCATGAACAAGCAGTGTTGGGGAGTAGTGAACTACATGTTGTTGAACTACATAGTTTAACTACATTTTGCAGTAGCTTGGTGGTAGTTCAACTACATTCATATTTGCGTAGTGAGCCAAGTAGTTAAACTACTTTGATGGTCATTTTTGTGTAGTTTAACTACTCAAACTACAATTTTGGGGAATAAAATTAAAAGAATATACATATTTATTTTATTTTACCATAACTGTTTAACCAGAACCCCCTTTGACAGCCTGCCTCTTTTTCTTTCACCCTGATTGCTTTGAAGGCAGCATAGACCGTGAAGGCAGTGAGGATCCCACTAACGTTACTGTACTTCTTGACACAAAGCCAACGCTGCCTCTGATTGGCTTGCCTTGATATTCTTACCCTAACCTTAACCAATCCTAGTCACTCTTTACATGTTATTTGTCTGATAAAACAAAACCCAGAAGAACCCAGATTTGTTTACAACAAAAGTATAACATTGAATGTATTTGGTGTCAATAAACTCAATTGAAAGGCATTTCAATCATGAGAGACTCGTAATATAATTTTAACAAACTTTATTGAATCAGAATAGACAGTTTGAGTATGGCGTATGACTCCATGATGTGACGCTCCTCTTGCTTATGAGAGAGGGGCGTCAGTGCTGTATGAGATAGGACATCCCCCGATGTGACGCTCCTCTTGCTTATGAGAGAGGGGCGTCAGTGCTGTATGAGATAGGACATCCCCCCTAAGGGGATTTGTTTCCAACAGGAGTCATGACATTGGTGGTGATCTGGGGAGGTGGTGGGATGAAGCTTTTTGCTCTGGAGATGCTGGATGAATGCGTGATGCTGACACAAGGTGAGTGATGACTGCACAAGTGTGATTTAAGCTGTGGTGATGGGGGCTTTATATAGTACCAGGAGAAGGGCATTTATGATGTCATAACTGATGTCATTTATGATGTCACAACTGATGTCATTTGGGAGAAGGGCATTTATGATGTCATAACTGATGTCATTTATGATGTCATTTATGATGTCATAACTGATGTCATTTGGGACGTCATGGAGAAGGGGACGTCGGAGATGGAGACGTCATTTAGTGACGTCATTTGGGCTGAGGGTTATGACAGCATGGGGTGCTCTATTAATGCCTTATTTGGTCTTCCATGATTGAACTACAGTCTGCGACTACACTTCAATCATGAGAGACTCGTAATATAATTTTAACAAACTTTATTGAATCAGAATAGACAGTTTGAGTATGGCGTATGACTCCATGATGTGACGCTCCTCTTGCTTATGAGAGAGGGGCGTCAGTGCTGTATGAGATAGGACATCCCCCAAAGGAATTTAAAGTTATTTCAGGAACTGGGAGAGTGAAAACGGGGGTCATGGAGCTCGCCTGGGGTATGCTTTAGTCAGGTCGTGGGCTGACGGGGGGAGAATTTAGGCATGTCGGGAGATGAGGGGCTGACCGGGGTTTTTTAAGGCAAAGCGGGGTTGCAAGGGCGTGGATGTGGATAGCCCGGGCATGGGCGCATTGATGAGGAAAAGGAGAGTTTGATCACCACCAACGAAGTGCTTGTTGCCTCTTTAGTCATGGAAGGAGGGATCTTTGGGCTGATTATATGGTGTCTTGCTCTGGTCGAATGAAAGATGCATAGGCGGATGAGGACCAGCGCCCCAGTTGTTGAAGGGAGGCGGAGGACGCCCCCTGCATGGCTGCTGATGTGGCTGCTCCGATCCTGAAGGAGTGACTGGAATAGTTCTCTGCAGGGATGTTGCATTTCTGGAGTGTGGTCTTGAAGTGAAGGATGAACCAGGATCCTGTCATGTGATGATGGGGAGAGATGAGGAAAAGGGGGCCAAGGGCTGATTGAGGTTTATGCAAATGCCGGAATGATGGGTTATGCAGATCGTCGGGACATTGGCTGACTTGTCAGGACGTGGGCTGACTGAAGTTTAAGCAGGATGCAGGGATAATGGGTTGAGCAAGTTGTCAGGATGTGGACTGACTTCTCGGGACGTGGGCTGACAGGTTTAAGCAGAATGCAGAGATAATGGGTTGAGCAAATTGTCAGGACGGGGGCTGACTTGTCAGGACATGGGCTGACTGATGTTTAAGCAGAATGCAGGGATGATGGGTTGTGCAAATTGTCAGGACGTGGGCTGACTGAGGTTAAGCAATGGCAAGGACACTTATGGGGTTATATGCAAATTGCCCGGGCATGGGCACCAAACGGGGATTGGGAGAGAAGACCGCCACCAACGAAATGCATTAATACTTCCTACCAATCATGGAAGGAGGCATCTTTGGGCTGATGATATAGCAGCTTGCTCTGGATGGATGTAGGACGCATGGCTGATGAGGACAGCAGCCCAGTTGTTGAAGGGAGGACCCCCCCGGGAGGGGACCACCCCCCATGTCATTTATGATGTCATAACTGATGTCATTTGGGAGAAGGGCATTTATGATGTCATAACTGATGTCATTTATGATGTCATTTATGATGTCATAACTGATGTCATTTGGGACGTCATGGAGAAGGTGACGTCGGAGATGGAGACGTCATTTAGTGACGTCATTTGGGCTGAGGGTTATGACAGCATGGGGTGCTCTATTAATGCCTTATTTGGTCTTCCATGATTGAACTACAGTCTGCGACTACACTTCAATCATGAGAGACTCGTAATATAATTTTAACAAACTTTATTGAATCAGAATAGACAGTTTGAGTATGGCGTATGACTCCATGATGTGACGCTCCTCTTGCTTATGAGAGAGGGGCGTCAGTGCTGTATGAGATAGGACATCCCCCAAAGGAATTTAAAGTTATTTCGGGAACTGGGAGAGTGAAAACGGGGGTCATGGAGCTCGCCTGGGGTATGCTTTAGTCAGGTCGTGGGCTGACGGGGGGAGAATTTAGGCATGTCGGGAGATGAGGGGCTGACCGGGGTTTTTTAAGGCAAAGCGGGGTTGCAAGGGCGTGGGTGTGGATAGCCCGGGCATGGGCGCATTGATGAGGAAAAGGAGAGTTTGATCACCACCAACGAAGTGCTTGTTGCCTCTTTAGTCATGGAAGGAGGGATCTTTGGGCTGATAATATGGTGTCTTGCTCTGGTCGAATGAAAGATGCATAGGCGGATGAGGACCAGCGCCCCAGTTGTTGAAGGGAGGTGGAGGACGCCCCCTGCATGGCTGCTGATGTGGCTGCTCCGATCCTGAAGGAGTGACTGGAATAGTTCTCTGCAGGGATGTTGCATTTCTGGAGTGTGGTCTTGAAGTGAAGGATGAACCAGGATCCTGTCATGTGATGATGGGGACAGATGAGGAAAAGGGGGCCAAGGGCTGATTGAGGTTTATGCAAATGCCGGAATGATGGGTTATGCAGATTGTCGGGACATTGGCTGACTTGTCAGGACGTGGGCTGACTGAAGTTTAAGCAGGATGCAGGGATAATGGGTTGAGCAAGTTGTCAGGATGTGGACTGACTTCTCGGGACGTGGGCTGACAGGTTTAAGCAGAATGCAGAGATAATGGGTTGAGCAAATTGTCAGGACGGGGGCTGACTTGTCAGGACATGGGCTGACTGATGTTTAAGCAGAATGCAGGGATGATGGGTTGTGCAAATTGTCAGGACGTGGGCTGACTGAGGTTAAGCAATAGTTGTTGAAGGGAGGACCCCCCCGGGAGGGGACCACCCCCCCCAAAAGAAAAAGGTCAGCGATGACCTGCATTTTTTAAGGTCAGTAATGACCAAGGTCGCAACAACCTGCATGAGCATAGCCAGCAATGGCTTAAAGATGCAATATTTAACCTTTAGCATTATATTATTATGGCATGAAAATGTCTAAAAATGAGTAGACATAATGTTATATTCTTTAGTTGTGCACTTACTTTATCCCAAATTGTATGAGGCAAAGATAGGCTTGATATTTTTCTCATAGTTTTCCTATCTATCCGTTCTATTCCTAATAGATGCACGTTCTGATTTGTGCATTTTGACATTTGGAATATTAAAGGTGGGCTGACCATTGTTAATAAGTACGTTTTCCCCTTGGATTTGACTTTAAGTTGCGTGTCTACAGTATGTCTATTATGGGCCTTTTTCATTTGTTTTGACAGTCGTGTACTGTCACTTCGGGGGAGTTGCACCCGCACCCTCGGCTGAGCTGTTGTACGGTGGACTTAGTTCAGTTGAGGCAGAGACTGGCTGTGGAGACACGCGGTTTTCGTGCCATGACCTTTTTGATTAGTTTTGACGTCCAGCGGGAGGGGGAGCAGTGAATGTGCTGCATCTGTAGAAAGTTTTAAGTCGTCGGCAGACGAGACGATTTCGTCGTAGAAAAATGAGATTCCGTTCCAATTTTCTAAGAGGTGTGCCCAGGGGGTATACTTTTGCTGAAGCCACTGTGCTGTGCCCGGCTATATGCTTTGCTGGAGCCACTGTGCTGTGACCAGGGAGGAGCTCTGCTGAAGCCACTGTGCTGTGACCGGGGATATGCTTTGCTGAAGCCACTGTGCTGTGACCAGGGAGGAGCTCTGCTGAAACCACTGTGCTGTGACCAGGGATATGCTTTGCTGAAGCCACTGTGCTGTGACCGGGGAGGAGCTCTGCTGAAGCCGCTGAGCTGTGCCCAGGGATATGCTCTGCTGAGCCACTGCTGTGACCGGGATACAGTGTTGCCAGATGGCAAATGTTGAATTATCGTACCAGAGGGTCAAAATTATCGTTTTTGGAGTGAAATTATCGTACGCCCCCTCCCCAGCGCGCGTGCCTTCGGCGCGCCTATGTCGGGGGGCTGCGCTGATCACAGGCTACTTTTTGGACTTGGCATGATTTTTCGACACTGTGGTCTCAGCCTGCGTTGCAACAACAACAAAACACCCTGCACGTATTAGCTGCAAATATGTTTGTTTGAAGAGATGATTGTATAAACAGATAGAGTGATAGACGTAGGATTCGTCTAAGTGTCACGAAATGATGAGATTCTCGTACGTTTGGGGGATTTGGGGATTATTGATCGTACATCGTACAGAGGTCAAAATTATCGTACAGGTACGATGATTATCGTACGTCTGGCAACGCTGCCGGGATATGCTCTGCTGTAGCCACTGTGCTGTGACCAGGGATGTGCTCTGCTGAATCTACTGCGCCGTGACCGGGGAATGAGCTCTGCTGACCTGACGAGTTATGCATAACGGAAAGCCGGGTGATGCTGCACTGCACATTAAAGCCGTGGTGGACTGGGAGGAGCACCTTTTGTTTATGATCGAGACTGAAGCTTCGTATGCATTTGCAATACCAGAGTAAATCTCGTAGAGGAAGATCGATTCCCTACTGGGAGAAAGTAGGGAACTCATGGTGCCTCTTTTCTGCAACCATTCACCTCTAGAATACCCCCCAAAAAAAAACTTAATTCAAGCATATGCTGAAGCCAGAACCACCCGCGAGCATTTTTCGGTTGAAAAGACGTTTAAATTTGAAAGTGAAAGTTTTTTCACCCACTATTTGCAGACGTTTATTGAACTTTCAGATTTAGACCATATTTCACCAGGATCTTAAATTAAAATATCAGCGCGCACACGGGATTCGAACCCCGCTTTCCCACCTTCAAGCCAGTCCGCTCTAGCGCTGAGCTATACATTTTCTTATATTTTGAAGGACGGCAACAGCAGAACTGATGATTATCGCCATTTTGCCTGAAGCATGCGACGGGAGACGATAGTGTTGCATCTTGCATTTGCAATGCGCATCTTTGGCAACGCTAGACCAGCCACGCGCATGCGCAGTATAGCATGGAAGGCCGGTGGCCAGCCAGGTAGCTAGCGCGCTACTCAGCATGGCCGGAAAAGTTTACAAGGGTTATACTTTATCTAAATGACTGGGATTGGATCGATGGATTGGATGCGTAAGAGAGGAACCATGCTATGAAAAAGAAAAGGTTGACTGGAAACTGGGACTAGAGGCATGTTGTTAAAACCCGAATGGACACGGGAGAGGGAAGCGGCCGTATGCCGTATGCCGTATGCTAAGGGATTGGCACCCGGCCTGAAATGAGTGCAGCAGCAATGCCGCAACGTTGACTGAAACCAGGGACTAAATGCATGTTTGATAATACCCGACCGGACGCGGGAGAGGGAAGCGGCCGTATGCAACAGGGCAGAGTTGCTCGGGGATTGGCACCCGGCCTGCAATGAGTGCGGCCGCCGGAAGAGACGCCGGCTGAAAAGGGGGGATACGACCTGAAACCTGGGGCAGGGCTGTTTGGGCTGCTGCCGTGGGGAGCGTCCTCGGCCGGGCATCGATGTCGATGAGGGACCCGACCAGTGAAGACATCGTTGCGATCAGGGGATCTTGGAGGCCTGGAGGGGCTGGAGCCTTGGCGCGTCCGCCGAGGAGCCGGCGGTCGTGGTGCGCTTCGCTGGGCCTTTCTTGGAGGTGGACTTCTGGGCTCTTTTGCTGCGGCCACGGCCTCCGGAGTGCTGTGCGGACTGAGATCCGGGGGAGGTGGACTTCTGGGCTCTTTTGCCGCGGCCACGGCCTCCGGAGTGCTACGCGGACTGAGATCCGGGCGAGACGACTTGGACCTCCGTGGCACTGGATCTCTTTTTGCGGCTGCGGCCCCTGGTGAGAGGAGCGCCCCTTGTGACGCCGAAGATGAAGCCTGGGGATTGGAGATTTGCCCGGGGCTGGTCGGGGCGTTGATCGTGCTCTGGAGGAAGGCGTCCAGGCGGGGTTGACCCTTTGCTGCTCGTCTTCAGACTCAGACATGATGATGGACTGAATGAAGCTTTTTGCTCTGGAGATGCTGGATGAATGCGTGATGCTGACACAAGGTGAGTGATGACTGCACAAGTGTGATTTAAGCTGTGGTGATGGGGGCTTTATATAGTACCAGGAGAAGGGCATTTATGATGTCATAACTGATGTCATTTATGATGTCATAACTGATGTCATTTGGGAGAAGGGCATTTATGATGTCATAACTGATGTCATTTATGATGTCATTTATGATGTCATAACTGATGTCATTTGGGACGTCATGGAGAAGGTGACGTCGGAGATGGAGACGTCATTTAGTGACGTCATTTGGGCTGAGGGTTATGACAGCATGGGGTGCTCTATTAATGCCTTATTTGGTCTTCCATGATTGAACTACAGTCTGCGACTACACATCTTTGCTGGCATTATGCTTTTTTGTAGGCTATTATCTTTTATTTCATATAGGCTATCACACATGTACATTCAATTGAAAGTTTTTTTTTTACAAAGTAGTTTGAACTACTTTTTCTGCGTAGCTTGTAGTTTCCTAAACTACATTTCTCGCAGAAAAAGAAAATCAATGCATATTACCCTATAAATAACAATACCTACATTTTCCAGATTATTTTAGTGTCAAGAATTACAGGCACATTTAAGAACACATTTTCACATAGGGTTATCTCAGCTACCTATCAAACAAATGTTCAAATCTACTCTGTAACTTCGGAGCTTTGTGTCAGACGCAACATCACTCAGTTGCACTCAGCAGCAGTTGGACCCTAACTGGCCTGTCTCTCTGTCTTTAGGCTCGTGAGGAGGGCAAGGCTCTGTTGAGACAGATCTCTCAGGTCAGAGATCAGATGGAGACGCCATCGTCAGAACTGTTTGCTCCGCTCTCCAACAACAACACTCCTGTCAGGAGGGTTTCTCCCCTGAACCTGTCCTCCTTTACACCCTGACCCACTCGTCGACTCACCCTCCTACTCAACTGGCCTTAATGGAGTGTTTTTGTGGTTCATGTGACCAAAAATGCTTCATTTATTCTTTTGCAACGCGTTAAAACAAAAAATTGCAAGGCAATTTGACTTTTTCTCTTTGTATGGAGGTTTGGCAAACCTTGCACACCAAGACAATGTTTCAAGGATTTACTTGCCGAGTTGGATTACATTCAAGTTTCAATAGTGTATGAAATTTGCAATCCTTGTCATTTTCTTTGTGGATTGTAAAGGTTCTCTGCTACAAGTGTGTTGTTTTTTGGGGGGGAGGGATCTGAAACCTTATCTCAGTCTCTAGCTGATTTACACACAGTCTAGATCTGGATATATCTACAGTAGTAGTCACAATGGACATGATACCTGGAGCTGTTATGAGGTGGTTACTGGATGAGCTTTTGAAGAATATTCATTCATATTTGTATTAATAAATGTAAATATTAATCTCTTGTGTCGTGCATGAAAACACTGCTTTGAATTGAATAATGTTGGCAGGTACAGTGAAACCATTAGTCAAGTCATTCAATTTGAAAATGTGAATAAAGATTTTTTAAGACACTGCCCCAAGAATTCAACCAGTCAAAGCAACATTTACGTAGGTTTTATTTCAGAACAATCACGTAATTACAACAGATCTGAAGATCAAGAACGGTATAGTTGACAAACATGCACAATTCCAAAGGTGACAAACGAGACTTAACAGGATAATGTGAAAATTAACTATTCAAAACACCACACCCACATTTATACATTTTCATTACGTTACGGGTATTCCAGAATCACCCGCAAACAGAATATCCCAGTTTTATATTTATATATATATATATAAAAGAAAATATATATAGCCTATATATATATAAATATAAAGTTAAGTTTCTTTATTTTCATGTGATAGCCTGACTTTTTGGCCTAGTAGTCCAAGGACCAGGTGAATCTTGAATTTGTGGTTTTGTTCTCTGGTGAAAGGAAACCAAAAAAAAAAAAAAAAACTTCAAAATCAAGTACCACACATGTAGGAATACCAGATGAATACTGTATCAAGCCAAATAAAACATTTGTAACTAAAAGCCATGTTTAATTTAATTTAATTTTTTTCACAAACATGTCAGGGTTATGTCACATAACCCATCACTAAATGTGATATTTGTGCCTGGTCCCAAACTACTGTCAGGCCATGGAACCGTTTGCATATCACAAAAAGACTATGCAATATGTGCAAAAGATGACGCACCAATCTCATCAAGCACTACAGAACATAACACTGTCAAATATAAAGCAATGCCATGCATCAATGTTTGATATTGCAGGTCATCTACCTGTGTGTCTGTTTGTATATATGTTTCATTGCAGGTTTTGTCTAGACAAAAACTAGGCTTGACAAGGAAAAGCTTATCTTTACAGCAAAGGCATAGGGGAGCAGTTGCAGGGGTAAAAGGGTTATATACACACACCCCAACACCTGGGGGCATCTGGCACCACCTCAACTGGAGCCGTTTAGGTATGAACAGCGTGCTTAATGGCACCTCAACAGAAGTGGTTAACAAATCAACTGGAGCTGTTAGGTATGAACAGCTTGCTTAAGGGCACCTCAACAGAAGTGGTTAAAGGAACACTCCGCCCATTTTCAACCAGCTTTGTATCATTAGAACATCAGTAGTATATCAGAAAACTGTAAACGGTTTTCAAGCATGTCATTTAATTTGACAGTTATTGAGTGGTAAAGTGTGGACCAGTGACATCACTGGTCCACACTAACTCAGATTAATAACTCATTAACTCAAATCAACTCTCAATAACTGTCAAACTATTCATCATTCATCTAGTTTGACAGTTATTGAGAGTTGATTTGGGTTAATGAGTTATTAATTTGAGTTAGTGTGGACCAGTGATGTCACTGGTCCACACTTTAACACTCAATAACTGTCAAATTAAATGACAGACTTCAAAACAGTTTACAGTTTTCTGATATACTGCTGATGTTCTAATGATACAAAGCTGGTTGAAAATGGGCAGAGTGTTCCTTTAACAAATCAACTGGAGCTGTTAGGTATGAACAGCGTGCTTAACGGCACCTCAACAGAAGTGGTTAACAAATCAACTGGAGCTGTTAGGTATGAACAGCTTGCTTAAGGGCACCTCAACAGAAGTAGTCAACAAAGAAGAAAGCAGATCATTAATTTCTGCTGCACAAACCTTCCCAGCCACTCAGCACTCTTCTCCCAAGCTAACTTCTCCAACCATTAGAGTCCTGCAGCCCCTTTTAAAGCATACTATATTTTATAATATAGTCATTAGAACATCATACAACTATTTGGTGTGAGGTAATGGCCCTGTAAACTGCAATTATATACAATGAAGAATACAATCTATCATAAAGTTGCCAGCGAATACGATTTTGTTTTTGCATAAATTCCAAACATAAGAACACTGCTTCTAAAGCTTCCAAGAAATCAGTACTTGCCCCTGAGACTACGGGGGGTGGGGGCGGGGCTGGGAGGTGGAGACTGTTGGCGGGACCGCAAGATACACGAGTAGGGGGTAAGGTTTCGTTCTTCGTGAGTGTTCTTTTTGCGTGATGGAGTGCGCGTGGGGAAGATAGAGTGGTAAAAGGGCCGTTTTTCTGGAGGCTGGTTCTCACTGTTAGCCCCACAGCCCCTCTTCTTGCAAGAAGAGGGTGTAGCAGAGGCACTGATGCCTGAGGGGGGCAGCTGGGCCCGGCCAGCCTGGATCTCGGCCAGGCTCTCTGCCTTACGCCTCAGGTCAGCCTTGACCAGCAGCAAGCTGTTCTGGAGCTCCACCAGGGCATGGTCCTAAGAACAGCCAACAGTTAGACAGGGCCAGAGAGAGGGAAGTGAAGGTGAAGAACAGGGTGCAAGGTTGAGTGAGAGCGAAAGAGAGGAGGCAGGGCAAAATGCAAGGACACACTATTTAGATAATCCAGTGTTGATACTCAACTTCCCAGCAAGTGAAGTGCCTAATAATGTGTCACTAAAAAGTCTGGTTAGTTACTTTCAAGTGATGCTAATAATTGCGTGAAAAGTAGTGGATTTAATATCTGCGCTATGGTGAATCTCTTTGTATTAGTGAAAATCTCTTTGTATTAGTGAAAAAGGGCCAAGTTAGGGTTACATCGCCTGTGGAGATGCATCAAATAGGCATGGGATAGTTTATTAAACATCTACTTTTTGTCACCTGATAGAGTATCAACATTGAACTTGTCCAAACAAAGTGTTGCAACTCCCAAATTTCACTCTTAAATCATGCATTTGCACATGCTTTCTTTCACACCCAGTGTAGCTGTTAGAACCCTTGATTTAGTTTTAAAGCTATTGTGAGTCAAAGTAGTTAGTGCAGAGAGTAGTGGGAGAAAAACAAGGTAAAACAATTGTTTACTATCGAACTACACAAATAACAGATGCTTGTTTCTTCACTTTGGATCAGAAAATAGCGACCAGTAATTGCTGCTGAAAACAAATGAGCTTCTACAATCAGCCCCTTTTTAACCAAAAAATAAAGTGGGACTATATATGCCTCAAACAAAGTGAGCAAGAATAAAAACTAAACAATGGGAGATGCAGAGATGCACACAAGACTACTTTCTGTCATACTGAGCATGATCAACTAAGACTATTGTAGCCGTTTTGTTTAATTGAAATGTGTTGAAGGCTTCCAAATATGAATTATCTTTAAAGATACTGTAAAGTTTGATTTGAAATGGATCTTCTCTATTTATTTTTTGTATTATTTATTTCTTGGAAATGGATGTTTTCCTTTCATAAATGTAAATAGTCTGATCTGACTGACTTATTGTGACTTTTGTGTTGTGTGGAATTTTACACGATCAAATGCCTACAGGCACCATATCAATTCAAACACTTCTTTTTCGTTTAGCTTTCTGCATTTTTTTTTCTATTGGCAAAGTTTCCAGTGTTTTCCAGAACACATGAGAAGCTTTAACCATCTGTTAGATGAAGAACATCAACGTTCAGTTCAGGCTCAGAAGAGTGCTGTACCTGTTTGCCTAGTGTCTGATCTGAAGAGTGCTGTACCTGTTTGCCTAGTGTCTGATCTGAAGAGTGCTGTACCTGTTTGCCTAGTGTCTGATCTGAAGAGTGCTGTACCTGTTTGCCTAGTGTCTGATCTGAAGAGTGCTGTACCTGTTTGCCTAGTGTCTGATCTGAAGAGTGCTGTACCTGTTTGCCTAGTGTCTGATCTGCAGAGTGCTGTACCTGTTTGCCTAGTGTCTGATCTGAAGAGTGCTGTACCTGTTTGCCTAGTGTCTGATCTGAAGAGTGCTGTACCTGTTTGCCTAGTGTCTGATCTGAAGAGTGCTGTACCTGTTTGCCTAGTGTCTGATCTGAAGAGTGCTGTACCTGTTTGCCTAGTGTCTGATCTGAAGAGTGCTGTACCTGTTTGCCTAGTGTCTGATCTGAAGAGTGCTGTACCTGTTTGCCTAGTGTCTGATCTGAAGAGTGCTGTACCTGTTTGCCTAGTGTCTGATCTGAAGAGTGCTGTACCTGTTTGCCTAGTGTCTGATCTGAAGAGTGCTGTACCTGTTTGCCTAGTGTCTGATCTGAAGAGTGCTGTACCTGTTTGCCTAGTGTCTGATCTGAAGAGTGCTGTACCTGTTTGCCTAGTGTCTGATCTGCAGCTGCTAACGCCCGGCGCAGCCTCTCTCCTCCTGTGTTGCGGCAGCAGGCTCTTTCCCCGGACTGGAGGTTCAGGCCCAGCCTCTGCAAGTCTAGCCGCAGCTGACTGAGGTTCTGTTAGAAAAACTCAAGTCAGAGCCCCACTCTCTCTGATTCAGAGAGTGGGGTTCTGACTTGACTTAGCAGCTGACTTCAGACTGAAGTCAGAACCACACTCGGTGAAGTTGACAATACTTTAAATGTAGCAAAAACAGTGTTATGAAGTTTCCCTGACCCGTTGGCTTTCCTGCAGCTTGCGGTCAGCAGCATTGGTTAGGCTACCAGTCGGCCCTGGTATCGTCAGTTGCATCTCCAGCTTTGTGAGCGCTGTAGAGGAAAGTGGAGCGACATGGTTAACCAAGTGTCATCAATAACCAGTGATCCTACACCTTCTTAAACATTCAATTCAATGACTTTTCAAGGCTTTCCCAGGCCCAATTACTTCCCTCAAATTCAAGGACCTAACACAGCATCGTTTGAGACCCGGATCAAGAATTTTACAATGAGAACTAGCAGGCTTTACAGAAGCTCAGAGCCAATTAAAAAGAGAGAGGCTAGAATGTGTGAGTTAAACCTTAAATCATGTTATTTTTAACTGTATAAAACATGTCTCATGCATTTTTAAAAACAAGGTTATGATTTATGTTGCAAAAAAAGATCAAACCCAGCCTCTGTGGGACTTCTCTATGTATGTATATGTCTCTCCCCTCATTAACGATGTGATGTTTTGATCAAATAAGATAATCTGTTGGGATAGATCCATCTTTGGTGCAGTTGATTGTTTTCTGTATTTTTTTTCCATTCTACACAGCTATGCTACAGACAACAAGGTTTGCTCTTCCACATTCAGTTGGCGAGGCAGCGCTGTAAGCGGGTAAATGAAATGAGTGTTACTTTGTGATGTCACAAAATCACTGAAGTCAAAATGGCTTGTTCGGAGGCACTTTTTCCTTACGTGGCTGGTATGGCTTTATCTGGGAGTGGGACCATGTTTTTTTAGACTTCCATGGTGTTTATATAGCACGACCAAATCCTTCACAATCAAATAAGCAAGGAAATCTTGTTTTACATAAGATGGGACCTTTAACTAAACAAAAATCAATCAATCAAAAGAACTCCAATTTCTATTATTGCACAAAATATATAAATTGAAGTCCTTTCAATGACCCATTTAGGGCCATTTTCAAACACTTTCAAGGCCATGCTTTCTTTCTCAAATTCACAAACTTTCAAGGATTTCAAGGAGCAACACACGGCAAACTAACTAGGCCAGTCCGTTCTTTGTGACAGACGTTACCTTGTGTTTTGGCCAACAGCTCAGCACGGCACTGAGCGAGCTCATCCTGTGATCTGTTGAACTCTGGTGCTCTGTCAGCGGCGATGCGCTGAGAACGCCGAGGCCCCTCGAGCTCTCCTTGTGGCACCCATGTGGAGGCTGGGTCAGTCGCGTTCGTTTTCTCAAGTTCAGCAGTCAAAGCTTCAATCTGTTGATCACGTTCCTGAGGGGGGGGGGATTCGGGATGGAAGAGATCAGCAAAAACAGTAGACAACACGGAAAGTCTCAGAAACAAAAACAGCACTAACAGCACTAACAGCAGACAACACGGAAGACTCAAACATTGAAAACTAGAAATATCTAACCACCTTTACTGAAAGCAAGCATAATACAAATTTACACTATGGGGAAGGCAGGGTAGGAAGGAAAAGTAGCCCCCAAGGTGCCAGACAAAATGCTGGTATACTTTGGTTGAAGCTGGTAAGTTTGTCTGTTCTACCAGACACTTTGGCAGGTCATCAGTCGGCTGCTAAAATAATGAAAGTTGACTTTTGCAATCCACCAGACATTTTGACCGGTGGTGAATGAAAAAGATAGTTTCCCGTTTTGCTGGTGGCTCTTCGATAGCCCCAACCTTCACTCACTCTTGTCAATTAAGACCGTTGTAAGGCAAAAAAACTAACTTTTATGTTATAAAATAAAGATATATCTTCTTGGCTGCCATGCTATTTAGACAGTGAGCATCGGGTGTGTTATGGTAGAATCACCGATCTCTGAATCTTCTTGCTGTAACTATATCCAACTTGTGCTTGAAACAGAGATTAAACCTTGTATTTAAAAGTTGTATGTGTGCATAAGCACCGTTTACATGGACAGTAGAATTAGAGAGGGGGAATAATAACAACAACAACTCATAATTGTTTTACATTTGTGGACAGATTTCATACAAATGTTCTATTTATGATATTTTAACATTGTTTCTGGACACAAATGAGTGTGCAACTTGTAAGTGGAGAGCAAAACATGTGATTGAAACCATGCCACAGGAAGAGATATTGCCTGAATGCAAGCCAAATGGATGAGCATTGGGCAGATTGGCTGTTTTACACTGAGCATGTGCATTGTCTGTAGACATATTCAGAGTACAATGCAGCGAGTCCATATTAACACATTGGTGATACATCCAACTCCATCATTCAAAATAAAGCATTTTGATCGGAATGTGGCCAATATTTTGTCATTTGTACACAGTCTCGCTCTCTCACCTCCAGCTCCTGGCTGTAGTATATTTTCAGTCTTTTCTGCAGGTTAGTTATCTTGGTTTCGAATCCCTCTTCGATTAGAGCTTTCTCTGTCTCCAAGGTTTGACTAAGGGGTAGGAAAATAAATCACAGCTTAGCACTCATTTCAACTTTTTCATACCCATCTACCGGCAATGAAAACATGAGCAAAATGGAATTTGTATGCAACTCTAGGTCAGTAAGATGTCAAAGAGGTTGAAGAGCCAGTGGGTTACTTTTCTCTCACTGTCAATTTAACTACCATTAGAGAAATACATTTACGTTTGCTCTTATCTTGGCTATAGACCCTTCTCACGGGGGCCATTTTGTGTCGAAAAGGCAGAATAAACACAGGTGCAAGCAAAACACTAATGAGGGTTTCCATCTTCCATGATTGGAAGTTGGAAACCCTCATTAGTGTTTTGCTTGCACCTGTGTTTTTCCTGCCTTTTCGACACAAAATGGCCCCCGTGATAAGGGTCTATTGAACAATTTGAGGTGGCCCCTAGTCCCGCCCCCTCACTGCTTATAGACCCCTTATACAGCTGTCAACATTGGAGCTGCGTGCGCATCGTGTAGGCAAAAAGCCGTGAGGCCAGCATTGACAGACACTGAGAACTGTGTAAAAGCCCCGCTGTCAGGACTGCTCTGTGCCCATCTGCGACACAGTTAGATTTTAGTATTAAAATGCAGTTTTCGGCTTACTACCACAGCTTATCACCTAGTGATAAGCAATGTTATGCATCGAAATTAACGTTGTTTACTGGGATATGTCTTACAGACCCATACGCACTGGCGCTGTCAATTGGCCAAGCCTAGTGGCCAGCAATACATATCGTGCATTCCTTTATAACTGGGGATAGCGTAGATAATTATTCTGTAACTTGCAAAGATATATTGTTATGTTGATAATGCACACAACTCAATAATGACATTATGTAACGTTACTTGGTCGTTAACTAACCGAGCGATGTGGCTGCAGCAGCCTACAGTTTCAGGCAGCTTACCTGATTATGAAGAGCACTACAAAGTCGAGCATTTTTAATGATGTCCTCGTTCCAATCAGTTCAACTCAATAATGACATTATTTAACGTTATTTGGTTGTTAACTAACCGAGCGATGTGGCTGTTACTAGCAGCCTACTACAGCTTACCTGATATGAAATGATTTAAAACATATACACACACCTGAAGTCATTCTGCATTTCATTGATGACCTCCATCATCTCAGAGACCACCTGCTCCCGCACATCTGCCTCAAGAGACTCTTTTTCCTTCCGCTGGCGCAGCACCTCGGTCTTCAACACATCTATGGCCTGCAGCAGAGCCTGAGCAAGGTGAAATCAGTTAGACACTGAGGAAAACATCTATGGCCTGCAGCAGAGCCTGAGCAAGGTGAAATCAGTTAGACACTGAGGAAAACATCTATGGCCTGCAGCAGTGCCTGAGCAAGGTGAAATCAGTTAGACACTGAGGAAAACATCTATGGCCTGCAGCAGAGCCTGAGCAAGGTGAAATCAGTTAGACACTGAGGAAAACATCTATGGCCTGCAGCAGAGCCTGAGCAAGGTGAAATCAGTGAGGAAAAATCTATGGCCTGCAGCAGAGCCTGAGCAAGGTGAAATCAGTTAGACACTGAGGAAAACATTATGGCCTGCAGCAGAGCCTGAGCAAGGTGAAATCAGTTAGTCACTGAGGAAAACATCTATGGCCTGCAGCAGAGCCTGAGCAAGGTGAAATCAGTTAGACACTGAGGAAAACATCTATGGCCTGCAGCAGAGCCTGAGCAAGGTGAAATCAGTTAGACACTGAGGAAAACATCTATGGCCTGCAGCAGAGCCTGAGCAAGGTGAAATCAGTTAGTCACTGAGGAAAACATCTATGGCCTGCAGCAGAGCCTGAGCAAGGTGAAACCAGTTAGACACTGAGGAAAACATCTATGGCCTGCAGCAGAGCCTGAGCAAGGTGAAATCAGTTAGACACTGAGGAAAACATCTATGGCCTGCAGCAGAGCCTGAGCAAGGTGAAATCAGTTAGACACTGAGGAAAACATCTATGGCCTGCAGCAGAGCCTGAGCAAGGTGAAATCAGTTAGACACTGAGGAAAACATCTATGGCCTGCAGCAGAGCCTGAGCAAGGTGAAATCAGTTAGACACTGAGGAAAACATCTATGGCCTGCAGCAGAGCCTGAGCAAGGTGAAATCAGTTAGACACTGAGGAAAACATCTATGGCCTGCAGCAGAGCCTGAGCAAGGTGAAATCAGTTAGACACTGAGGAAAACATCTATGGCCTGCAGCAGAGCCTGAGCAAGGTGAAATCAGTTAGTCAGTGAGGAAAATATATATGGCCTGCAGCAGAGCCTGAGCAAGGTGAAATCAGTTAGTCAGTGAGGAAAACATCTATGGCCTGCAGCAGAGCCTGAGCAAGGTGAAATCAGTTAGTCACTGAGGAAAACATCTATGGCCTGCAGCAGAGCCTGAGCAAGGTGAAATCAGTTAGTCAGTGAGGAAAATATCTCTATATAGAAGGAGAGTTGAACATGATGAGATAAGGAAAACAAACATAAAATCCCACTTTCCAGAGGATGTTACCTCAGTATCCAACATGGTGATCTCTCCATCTTCGATATCACTGTCCTCGTCTTCCTCCATCACTGTGCTGTCATTAGAATGTGGTGCTGGCTCACGCAGTAGAGACAGGATGTATGCCACTCTGCTCTTTGTATTCGGGCAATGGACCAGCTGAAAGATAACACAGGGGTTAAATGTCTTTATTTGACCCCTGCCAACAGTAGAGCTGCCGAAAATAATCGATTCAGAGATGCATCGCGATGCTTAATAGGACGATTCTGAATCGATTAACAAATATCAAAAATCGATTATTTAATTTTTCTTTTTTTTTCTTTTTTTAATAATCAAATAAAATAGAATGTAAGTACCGGTACATGCAGTTGTTTATTTTAATTATGGATCATAATACAATGCAATTCCAAATGCACTTTTATTTTAAAAGTAGCCACACAGTGAGAAAAAAGAAAGTGAGAAAAAATAAATCATGTATTGCGGAAAAAGTGATGCATCGATTTAAGATGCATCGTATAATCGAATCGAATCGTAGACTTGTATAATCGAATCGTATCGAATCGTGAGATCAGTGAAGATGCACAGCTCTAGCCAACAGCCTAATCAGCGACCGTGAAACCACAGCAATTGGCTGTACAAGAGTGTGATATTTACCTGAGTAGCGATAGCAGAGAACTTGAGGGCCTGGAGGGTCTCGTCATAGATGGAGGCACATGGGTTGATGTTGACCACCATGCTGGAGGTTCCTCGCCCACAGAAGAAGCCCTGCAGCACCCGGGTCAGCTTACTGTCCCTGAAGGGCACCACCTGAGGGGGGCGTGACCTGTGGGCCAATCAGAAGGTCCAAAATAGAATCTTTAGTAAAACAGCCAGCTCCAAGATGACTTGTTGCCAAATCTGTCTGATCTTCTCATTATACTATGCAGAACAATGACAAGCGGTGTTGGGGAAACAAGAGCACCTAACATAGTCTTGGAAAAATTGTATGGACTATCATGTGAAGATTTATGATACCTTTATTATAATCACAAACATTTAAAATTATGTAACTTATCTTGTTCAGGTAATTGGTAATGGTAGGAGCAAGTACTGTCATACGACGTTGTAGCGGATTCAGCATTAACTTTTTCTCAATCAAAATGTGTAATAGAACTGCATCCCTTTATATTGAATTTCTCTTTTGACAGAATCACATTGATAGCTACAAAGAAGAAAAACTAATTACAAGGTCCACTTGATATTTTTGTGCTATTAACTCAAATCTTCATGTGCATTCAAAAAGCTTTTTGATTTTTTTTTAAATATAGTATTTGATGGGTTTTTGAGTAGTGTATTAAATGTGAATATTAACGTAAAAAATTTGATACAATTATTCACAAATAACTTATTTATCTACCGAGTGATTATAGCACTCAAATAGTCAGTAAAATGGTTAAAAGTTTTAGTATACGATCACTCATTCTGCATTTTCTTCTGTCATTTTCAACAGTGGAAAAAGGAGCTTCTTGGTTTCTTTTTAGAGAAAGATTGAATGCAGAAGTGTTGGTACACAGGTAACCTGCACATGTTTACAATACAATGTACAAGTTCAAAAAATAGGAGACATGGGCAAGAAAAACACAACGCGTTTCAACCTCACTGGGTCTTCGTCAGGCTGTAGCAGCTGGGCATTGGCTAGTATGGCTACCGCTCCTATAATAAGGTAAGGGGCATATGTGGCAACAGGTGAGGTGACGTGGCACACAGGTCTGACGCAGCAGTGACGCAAGAATATAGAAAACAAGGCATAGACTACCAGGTCATAGAAATATGAGTGGAAATAACAAGGCATATGGAAATGTATATAGACTAGGGATGTTCGATATTGGCTTTTTTACCGATATCCGATAATGTCCAACTCTTAATTTCCGATACCGATATCAACCGATACCGATATAAGCGGGCTTTTTTTCCACCAAAATTTCACGTAACAAGTTACATAATGTAGCTTAATGTAGCTGAAGAGTTTAATATATAATATGCATGTTGTGTTAAAGTTGTAAGTGTTAGAGAAGCGAGCTTGTGACCAGAAGGTCGTCGGTTCAATCCCCGGGACCGGCAGGATAAATCTGGGTGGGGAAAGTGAAAAGGCAGCGCTTGCCCTTCCCTCATTACCACCACTGAGGTGCCCTTGAGCAAGGCCCTTAACCCCAACTGCTCCAGTGGAGCTGCTCAGTGGCCAACAGATCAGACTGTGGTTGTACTGGTCAGCTTCCAGGTATGAATGTGTGTGTGAATGAAGAGGGAGCTCCTGAAAAAGAGAGCATTGCTCTCAGTGAGACTCCCCCTGTATTAAAAAAATATATATATCGGCATGAAAACCGATACAGATATTTTCCGATATCGATTTTTTTATGCTAATATCGGCCGATAATATCGGACATCCCTAATATAGACTATATATAACTTCTATATACATTTCCATATGCCTTGTTATTTCCACTCATATATTTCTATGACCTGGTAGTCTATGCCTTGCTTTCTATATTCTTGCGTCATTGCTGTGTCAGACCCACCTTCCGCATGCTACGTCACCTCACCTGTTGCCACGTATGCCCCTTTTATTATAGGAGCGGTAGCCAACGCCCAGCTGCTACAGCCTGACGAAGACCCAGTGAGGTTGAAACGCGTTGCTCTTGCCAGTGTCTCCTATTTTTTTAAGTTGTACATTGTATTGTAAACCTGTGCAGGTTACCTGTGTACCAACACTTCTGCATTAAATCTTTATCTAATAAGAAACCAAGAAGCGCCTTTTTCCACTGTTGATCACTATTTTGACTTTGAGCTTGCTTGCTTCCACTTTTTCTGCTCCTTCTCTCATTTTCATCACAAGAGCATACCTGTTGTTCTGGTTGTGCCTCAGAGCAGCAATACAGCGTCCCAAGGTATGGAGGGAAGTGTTGATGTTGCTGGCCTCCTTCATCCTCTCACCACTGCGCTGGTCTTTACAGCGCTCAGAACCAGCCAGATCACACACAGTCAGTCTAAAGGGGGTGGGGGGCAGCAAGAGACACTGCTCCATTATCATGTTTACAAAACACACAGCACACCTGGGCCCAAAACCTGACAACTGAAACCTGGGGACATGGGAGGAGTTGAAGATGACTTACTCGCTGATTCGCAAGGCTTGGCCTGAATCTGCCTCGGGGTGAACATGCAGGACGCGGATGGAGAAGATGCTGTGGCTGAAATAAGGGATTATGTTATGAACAGAGATTGAAGTAGCAATAAACCAAATTGACTGAAAATAGGGGGGGGGGGGGGTTACAAACACAAATGTTGTTACAGCTGTTACTTTGTAATGGGCTCCTACCTGCGGCTGGAGTTTTGGTTTAGGTGGGTGCTGGCGAAGCTCTGGTTACGCCGTCCGGCCCTCAGAACCCTCCAAGCTTCCTCTGCACTACGGACCTGGATCCAGGTGAGGTCTGTTATAACAAGAGGAAGCAGCACACAATGATGATATACGGTAGTTAGTGTCGATGAAGGGGGGGAAAGGGGTGTGCAGCAAGAAAGGACGCAAACTCATGGAGTGAAAAAGGTGACATACCAGGGCAGACACAACAAAACCACTCACAAATCAGTCACTTGAGTGCCCTATTTTATATTTGACTGTCACCTAAAAGTGACTAGTTTGCATCCCTGACAAGGTTGCATATCTTATGTATAGACTGAAAGCTGTAACATAAGATGTGTTAAGTAAATCCACTCCCTGCAGCTAGCAAGCAGTAGCCAGATTTTACAAGATGCACACGAGCTCATGCAATCAACCATCATATCACCCCACGCTAAATGGACAAATGTTAAACTCATAACAAAGCCAAGCAATGGAAAATGGCATATGGACAATTTAAGCAAACGTCCTATTAAAGAAATAACCCAAGGTGAAACTAAGCCAAAGCGAGCGTGTCAGAACTCTGGTAGAGTGCGGAAAGAGAGGGAGCGAAAGAAAGCTACAACTTCTCAGCCATTTCCTGCTTAATGAAGTGTGCCATACATTAAATGAAAGAAGTTCATGGGTAATGGGATTTGCCTTCTGAAGTTTTAAATTAATTGACTGTATTATGTAGCTTAATCGACTAATTAAACCGTTTAATGTAGTATAAATATTATTCCGTGTTACCCTTCACATAGGGATTGCCCTGCTTGTCATCACTGAGCCGCAGTGTGGCCCGTTTCCTAGGCTGCAGGGAGGGCGGGGCCTCCAGCAGATCATACAGGAACTCATTGTAGATCTCATAGAAGGACACCCAGACAGAGAACTGCACCCCCTGCTCCAGGTCATCCCCTCCACTGTGGGAGAGGCTGTCCGGCTCCAGACACACACTGACCGAGTCTGCAGGGAGAGAATCTCAAATTAATGACTGGTCATCCAAAAGAGGAGACTTTCAGTTGCAGGGTAAGTAATGGAAGCGTCTTCCACCGTGTCCATGACTGTTACTTAGAGCAGGCGTTCCCATTTTTGGCATGGCGGTCCAAAGGCTAAGTCTTGACTGATTATTTAGAAACACAATGAGTACAAATTAGCGTCTCAGATTTTATGTCAAAGATTCTTACTTAATATACCTTGAAATGTGAATTATTTTTCAATCAAAAACAAACATTGTTAAATGTAATCATATTTGGAACACTTTGGCTGGCTTTGTTTAGATATATTAAGAGATCATCCAGCTGCAGGCTGCTTCTAAATGTAGCCACTGTAACGTAACACTCAAATTATCCTCCACCTCACCATCCAGTTGGGTCACAATGTTACTTGGAGCATAGGAGAGTCCTCCAACGCCGCTATCCCAGGTTGAACTGGTACCACCTCGACGAGAAGCCAGGCACTCATCCTATGACAAACGCATTAAGACGACTACATTACAACACATCTGCAAAAGGGCACTCTGTCAATCAATTTCTATGGTTTATGCTAAAACAATATGACAAGAAACCATATGAGAGCGAGAACAATGAAAGCTCTTGATTGGTAGTTTTCCTGTTCACCTCTCTGAGCAGAGAGTCTCTGCGGATTTCCTCCGCCCGGACCTCACCGGGCTGCAGATGCCTTACATCCTGATACATGACAGGCTTGAGATCCAAGGCTCCGTAGAGACGGCCCTGCAGCTGCATGAACACAGACACCAGAGCCCTGGGCAGGAGGCCTGCTTCTTCACCAGCACCTGCAGGTAGGAACGTCACTGGGTTAAGAGGTCAGTTGCCAACACTAGCTTACCAACATCTAGACCTGCATCATCTACAACAAAATAATGTCAACATTGTGCGTCAAAGACAACAGAGTTCTATAATGATGTCTCCAAGTATTATCAATGCTGAGTGGAGTACAATGAATAAAAAGTCACCCTGAATGGTGTAAGTCTTTCCAGAGTTGGTGACACCATAAGTGTAGAGGAGCGTGTTCTCTCCATGCAGCAGGTCCTTCACCATCTTCTTCATCGTCCATTCATAAAATTGTTGCTGTGTGGTCTCTTGCCCGAAGATCTACAAAGGACGGTAACAATTTTTAAATGAAAAATACTTCATCTTTGTGTCCTTTGTGAATGAATATAATGAGCATTTTAGTTCACCGTTTTGAATATATATTATTACTTTTGTAATCGTTACCTCTGTCAGTTAGTAGCTTACTGTGTTTGGGAGCAACTGTTCTATAATCATCGTTACTGTATGTGTCAGCATACTGTAAGTTCACAACGCAGTAGTTGTGATAGCTGTTCTCAGCTTGAGGATCGATGGATGTTCTAGTGAAGTAAACAGCTTGTTGACTTTAGTACTTGTGTACAGAATGGGTTGATGTGGTCCAGAAAAGTTTTGGGATTGGTCGATGGGTGGTAGGCAGTCAAGCTCAGGCTTGTTTGACAGAAGACAATAAAATAGTCTTAACTGGGCCCTTGTGGCAATTTGGGGTTTTGCCCTCCCATCAATCCATTTTGAACACAACATGGTTCTAGGTAGCCTGGTAAACCATCCGGTCACATGAACTCACATTTGTGTTTCGTTCTTCCAAGACCGTCTGGCCTCTGCCCCTGGGGCGTTTTCACAATCTACAACGCAAACGGGCCAATCGTGGACCTGCCTCGTAGTTGACAGTAATGGATGCCTCCATGGCTCTCCGCGTCGAGCAGTAATGTCAACGTTTGTCGAGTTTAAACAGCCATAAGTGCAGTTATTTGCAGAAATAGACACGATAACAACAATTAAACAAGAACAGAGTATGCAACAGCGGAGGGTCTCGGCGGAAAGGTTATTCCGAGTGGATTTGGATTTGACTGGATCCGACGCCGATTGGCTGCCGCTGAAGGAATGAAGGACTGGCTACTTCCACCCACTGAAATGACTGTGCACAGCTCAGAGTCCACACAGATGAAGGACTGGCTAAATGACTGTGCACAGCTCAGAGTCCACACAGATGAAGGACTGGCTAAATGACTGTGCACAGCTCAGAGTCCACACAGATGAAGGACTGGCTAAATGACTGTGCACAGCTCAGAGTCCACACAGATGAAGGACTGGCTAAATGACTGTGCACAGCTCAGAGTCCAGACAGATGAAGGACTGGCTAAATGACTGTGCACAGCTCAGAGTCCACACAGATGAAGGACTGGCTAAATGACTGTGCACAGCTCAGAGTCTAGACAGATGAAGGACTGGCTAAATGACTGTGCACAGCTCAGAGTCCAGACAGATGAAGGACTGGCTAAATGACTGTGCACAGCTCAGAGTCCACACAGATGAAGGACTGGCTAAATGACTGTGCACAGCTCAGAGTCCAGACAGATGAAGGACTGGCTAAATGACTGTGCACAGCTCAGAGTCCAGACAGATGAAGGACTGGCTAAATGACTGTGCACAGCTCAGAGTCCACACAGATGAAGGACTGGCTAAATGACTGTGCACAGCTCAGAGTCCACACAGATGAAGGACTGGCTAAATGACTGTGCACAGCTCAGAGTCCACACAGATGCACGGAATGAAACGGAATATGAGTTCACGGATCTGGATGGTTTTAACCAGGCCAGGTTCTAGGTTGACCACCATTCATATTTGCAGCATGCAAACACTCATTTGACATGTGACACAGCTCTGCCACCCATGAATTAACGTTTGACTGAAATCAGTTAGTTGACTGAGCTCTGCCACCCATGCATGTCCTCCATAAGTGTGTGTTCACTACCTTTGAGAAGCTGAACTTGTGAATGCTCTGGGTGATGCCCCTCTCTGCAGTCCTCATGTTCTGAGAGTCCTTTGGAGCTTTGAGCATCAGGGTCTCCTCATTTTGGATATCCACACACCCCTAAAACATGAGCAGAGGGAAAATCTTTAGGAAGTGTTTTAATGTCTTTCAGCTGGGGGCCAGGAGTGAAACTGGGTCTGAGAAGCAAAATCGCCTCCCACAGGAAATACTGATTCCTACAAAATGAAAATGAAGTAGGATGGTTCAGACTAGGGATGTAACGATAACCGATTTTAATGATAACCGTGATAAAATTACTTACAATAACATACCGTTTAAAATGTTCATTATCATTAAAACCATGGTACTGTGTTACCATGTCCATGATTACAGTGCTTTGAAAAACATGGTAAATACCATCCATCATCAACCAAAGTTGGCAACAGTCTCCCAGATGCAAACGTGCAGCCTTGGAGAAATGATTTCAGTGAGTGTATCAATCCTTTTTGGGTCTGAGTTTTCAATATAAAACTTGGTGAAATGATTTCTGTGAGTGTATTAGTACTTTTTGGAACATTTTCACTTTCAGTACATTTGAACAAACCGTGATAATACTGATAACCGTGATTATTTTGGTCACGATAATCGTGATGTGAAATTTTCATACCGTTACATCTCTAGTTTAGACTCACCTGATTTTCTCCTGTCTCCCTTTCCCTCTCAGTAAGTGGCCGGATGCGAAGATAAACCTTCACTCTCTCACTGCTGCCATCATCGCTGCGCCCTCCTTGTCTTGGTAATGCAGGTTTCACTGCTGATTTCTAGAACATGAAGAAAACAGTTGTTAATAAGTGTCCTCATGTATACAAAAAGTCAAAAAGTGTTGGTAATCACTTGTTGCAGAGGATCCTTGCAAAGCCATCTATACTCCATATTCTCACCGGCTCTGTAATTGCAGGCTGGGTTCCCAGGCCTGGGGAGATGATGGAGATCTCGGGCAGACGGGGTCTGGACGGGCCTCCCAGATCTGCTGCTGTAGACTCAAACACAGCAATTTCCTCCTCGTCGTCTGATGGGGATCCACACGGTGATGTGAAAAACGACGCCATGCCTACCTGTTACAGAGAAGGCAAGGGTCCATTTAGTTTTAAGGATGTGTTCATGCCTGGCTGGGAGCCAAGGAGTTAATGTGGTTGCATGTAAAACTCACTTTTGTCCCTTATGGCTAGGTACTGGCACTGATATATCCTACAATCAAAACAGGGCTCGACATCAAGGCTCGTCTGCGACAACTGGATATATATCTGGGAAAATAATGAGCGATGATAGGGGATGTGATTGGAGAAATACAAGCTGGAAATAAGGCGGGACATCCGCTCGTATTTCTACAATCACCTGCATCGGTTCAAACTTCCTCCGGTCTGAAACGTTCCCCCCCTGAACTTCCTTTGACCAGGCTCTGTGTGGGTGAAGTACAGACTGTTTATGGTGCATTTGCAGAATGTAGAAGAGACAGTCTGGCGTGAGAGACTAACCCAAGTATATTTAGTGACCCAGCATTTTTCATTCTGCTTTGTGAAACATGACATCAAATCTACCAGAAGAACTTAGTGAATTGTGAAGTCTGTTTGATAAGTTAATTTACATTTTAAATTTTAAATGACTGACGAGGCAATTTAGACAAATAGTCTTCAACAATTTCCTACTGTCAGAGAAAGCCCTCCTTCGCAAACAAAATCAAAAAAGTAAATTATTGTGATTTTTTTTTTTTACCTGGACAAGTGACTTCTGTGCTTGGACAAGTGAAAGGTAAATTTGCTTTTTCGAACAACAAGTGCCTCAAAAAGTTAATGTTAAGCCCTGAATCTAAATACGTGGGACACAATTAGGGATGCACCGATATGAAAATTTTGGCCGATGCCGATAACCGATATTAACATTGCTGTTATGGCCGATAACCGATATTTACCGATGTTGATATGATCTGTATAAAACCACATTTTTATTATCATCACATTTTGTACATACTGAAAAACACATGTTAACACTGAATTTGAAAAAGTTATGCATTTCTTTATTTGCAAAGCCTTTGGAAAAGCCCATAAATCCTAGATTTACTGCATTATTTCATATCAACGTGAATAATTTGGCTGATAATGATAACCGATATTAACATTGCAACATCTGACCGATACCGATATGACCGATATGTTAAAAAATGACCAGCATCGGCCGATACCGATATGATTGCCGATACATTGTGCATCCCTAGACACAATGATTGACAAAGCATCACTGAAAGAATAGCCTACTCTGCCAGATATGTAGGAATCTTTGATTTCCCCAAGGATTCATTGGGGCTGGTTACCAGGCTAGGTGTGTCATGAAATATTTGTGATTCATACCTGAGCCCTTAAGATCATTAGTGAGATGTTGAGAAAACACAATCTAGACCAGGGGTTGGCAACCTTTTTGATATGAAGTCTAATTTTCAAATTTGCTTGTCAATCAGTGTGCTTAAAGCACTATACAAGATACACAGCTGGCATCATCTGCTGTCATGGAATGAAGGTAGTGGATCACTACCATAAATATCCTATAAATAACATGTGGCGCAACTGCAAATGGCTGTGAAATGGTGATTATTGCGATCGCAAAATCGCAATTTCCTGTTAACAGTGCCTAAACGTTAAATTAAATTACTTTCCAGGCCCAGTTCCCTCAAATTCAAGGACCCAACACGGCATAGTTTGAGACATGTCATGGATCAAGGTCAAATTACTGTTACAACACACACAAAATATGTAACCTAGCATGCTTTACAGAAGCTCACAGAGAGAGAGAGGCTTGATTACACTTCTCAACGGTGCTGTGTTACAGTGATGGCAGACTATGTGGTTCTTGCCTTCTATTCACGCAGTGAAATAGAAAAAAAATGCCTTGATTTTTATTTCTCAAATTCACAAACGTTCAATGACCTGTGGGAACACCAGTTTTCCCCTCAAGTAACGACACACACACACACACACACACACACACACACACACAATCCCAATGTTGAGCATATAGCATAGCATAGCATACATAGCACATAGCGTTAGCTAGTTAGCCCCTTTCGGTCGGAAAGGTGTCGTCACTGCTTGGTAAAGCAGCTCAAGTGACAACACAGTTCCGCTAAAAAAAAGTTATAATCGATGTGGTTACGATAGCCTGTATCACTGTAGTGTTTAGCGTGGCAAGCAGCTGATTAACTAACGTCATTTGGTACGTTTACATTTAGCTAACGACGCTAACCTTGCAAACGACACACCTTGAAGCTAACAGCCTCAGATCAGATTGAATGAGAAACCGGCTGAGTCTCGCAGCGAGTCTAACGTTGACACAGTTTAACTTACCTCAACGCTTGAGAGGGACGTTGAGCCCAGCTAGTTGTCTAAAACTAGAAATACTTGCCGGCAAATCTATAACTTACCGTCTTTGTCGGTTGCAGAGAACTGTGGGTTATAATACACTGCCGAGTCCAACCAGTCTAACTGGAGTGGCGAGTGGGTTCGTTGGTTTTTGAACATCGCGCTTCCACTGTACTGTCCACTGATTGGCTACAGTTGGCGCTGGCTGTTCTCCAATTGGCTACAGCTTCCACGTGAGAAAAAATGGTGCACCGTCTAACGTTCCCCCCTCGAACAAAGACGGCATTCATTAGTTCCTGCCTTGTGTTTAAAAGGCATAACAAATGCACATGGCCTTGTAGTGTAGTGGCAATCTGTCCTAATCCCCCGAAACGAGGTGACAGTGTAATGGATTTGTATTCGTCGATTGTTGTAATGTAATAAACGAATCAGCGTGACATCACTGCCACCCAAAAATGCATAACTCAAAAAGTATAGCCTACATCACATCGCTTATATTTTAAAATTCTGAGTGAGAGCAGAATTAGCTCAAGAGTTTGATGTATAATGCACGTCGTGTTAAAGTTGTGTTAACTGTCGTAGTTTTTAAAATGTAAACACGGTCAGCTGGCTAGACTGCTCAAACTCAGGCTCCATAGGGTTCAATTGCCGTTGCCACGTGACGCGGTTTGTTTACCAAAATGCTGCTCGGCTGATCCCTCGTATTGTAAAATGTGATTTGGTGAAGAGGGTCTGACGCCTAGCTAGTCTGAGTTTCCAGTTCCAATGTTTTATTGTTTCACCATTTGTTTGAGCTGGGAACATAAAGAGAAAAAGTAGGCTATATCAATCATTAATAATTAAACAAAAGTAACAGTTCAATCCAAACAATTAAATCCAAACACATTATATAATCTCCAAATAAAGGAATAACTCTACTATTAAAGAAACTTAAACAGTAGGCTACAACAAATAATCATAAATTACCAAAACTGCTATGAATGTGAAATCAACTCAAGGAAAATGTACAAAATCAGTTAGGCTACACAACAAACTGAATGGTAGGACGAGGGATTCACAGGAGGCCAGCCAGCTTCTTTGTTACCAAACATTTTGCCCAAAAGGATAAGGTGAAAGAATAGGCTACTCTCTCTGCTCTCACAGGAACCAACAGAAAGTGGCTGATGGGTCTAATCAGCAACATTGCCTGCAGCTGTGATGATGAGGTGATCGAGGTGAGGGAAAGGTTGGAGGAGGAAGTGGTGGATTGCAGGAGTTGGAGTCCGGAAGTCACTATTTTGTAGAGTAATATCATTGTGATTTTAAAAATATTGCGATATATTGCTATGTATTGTCCTTTTTCAACTGCAAATGATGTCTCCAGAGGGTAAAAAAAAACTGTCAATATCCATCAATTTTTTATTGACTTTGACAGATTGACTACATTGGACAGTATCTGACAGGGGGAGAGAAGACAAGGCCAGCAGAGGCTTGCAGGGCTCCAGAGAACTCTGGGCACATACAGTACACAATACACATACATTTTTCATACTGATTTCTGATTAAAAAGCAATTAATTAAACATCACAAACCACATTTATTTACAGCATCTGCCTCCAAGTTATGAGCTAAATGAGATCTTTTGTCATTTAGGCACAGTCCTGGCTAGGAGTTAATGAAGTGGAATGTTGTCACTGGGTGGGAAATTATTCCATGTAGGCTAGTGTTTACATATGGATACTTAAACTGGTCAAAATGAAAACATAGTAGTATAAAGTTGTTAGGAAAATCTCTTATCAAGTTAGTAAGATTTATGAATATGGTTTATCAATTAACTTTAAAACAAAGAAATCTAAATGTAAAAAAAAAAGAAATCTTGGAGAATCAACTTCACAGAAAGCTGGGTGAGATGTAGCCTATGCATGTTACAAAATTACTCACAGCAAGGTTTCAATAAAGTGTCACATCTCGTGCTCAGGCTCAAAGCTTTGCTCCATATTGGTAGCGATGCGGCGTCGATTATTGACTTGATCATGTGCATTTTGTAGCCTTTGTTTCTGCACACTGTGTCCAACGCCATAACAAAAGTAGATGAGTAAACCTGTTTGAAGGAAAGTTACATCACTTAGCCTACTGTTATTCTCAGTGTGTTTTTTTAATGATAAAATGATTGTTGTTGTTGTTGTTTTTAATGATAATGACATTCCTCCCATACCTACTGTCATCCAAACTGCATAGCGGATCCATGTGTCTGATCCAAGTTGAACCATTAGATAGATATTGACAAAGGTGCTGAAAATGGGAAGCACGGGTACAAAAGGGACCTGTATAAAAAAACAACGTGACAAAATGTTTGTACATCATATGGCAGCAAAGTTAAGCACAAAGGCATGTAAGTGATGCAACAATCATTCACAGGGGCGTCTGGGTAGTGCAGCGGTAGATTTCCAGCCTACCAACACGAGGGTTGCAGGTTCAAGCCCCCGTGTTACCTCCAGCTGGGTCGGGTGTCCATACAGGCACAATTGGCCGTGTCTGCGAAGCTGGATTAAGGGTATGTATCCTGGTCGCTGCACGTCTCCTCTGGTCGGGCGGCGTGCCTGTTCGGGAGGGAGGGGAACTGAGGGGAATAGCAGCGTGATCCTCTCATGTGCTACATCCTGCTGGTGAAACTCCTCGCTGTCAGGTGAAAAGAAGCAGCTGGCGACTGCACATGTATCAGAGGGAGCATGTGCTAGTCTATAACTCTCCCCAGATTGGCAGAGGGGGTGGAGCAATGACCAGGACAGCAGGAGGAATTGAAGTACAATTTGGGAGAAAACCGGTGGGGGGATCTGGGTCAGAAAAAAACCTGATATAAAAATGATAAAAAAAAGATAGGCCTATATAGCTATGTTTTTGCTTCACATAATAATAACAATGATTTGTACGCAAGGTTTGGGTAGATGTCTCAAATGCATACCATGAAAGCAGCTCTGGCTGTACTCTGTGGCTGTCTCCAGATGATTATTGTCATGAGGATCAGCATCAGTACAATCACAATGACACACAGAAGACTCCACCACTCCAGGAGCAGCAGGGAGTCTGCAGCCTGACTTATGAGGAGGCTCAGAATGATGGCTACAAAGACTGGAGGGAGCACAGACTTAAGGTTACCACTTACAATTTAGGGGTGGAGTTAATCTGTGTACAGACTAGGATTGCTGGATGATGATTAGAAAATAACTTACTGATGACAACTGTGAAAACCGACACATTTTTAGATGTTCGAGCAGTGGCTTGTGAAGGAGGACACATAACTCCATACATTGTGAATGATTCTGGTTTGCTGTAACTTGAATCCTCGCTGACATCCTCTTGGTACCTAGAAAAGTCAGAAAATATCAATAAAGCATGCCTAGAGTCTTACAGATTTATTCATTTCTATGTGAAGCGGATACGCTGTAGATACTCAGAATGTGGAGGAGGGGTGATTTCCCTATTTCAAATGAATATTCTTTTATTTTTTAGATTAGATTTTTAGAATGATAATGCCACATAAATATTTCCACTATTGAAAATATTTATGATAAACCATACCTTAATATGAGAATACATATCGCAACAAGTGTATAGGCAAAGAGTGTTCCAATTGACATCATGTCAACCAGCGCCTTCAGGTCAAACAATAACGCCATGATAGCTGCGAAGACATGCACACACCATAACTCATTGCCTTTTAAAAACAGTTTAATAAACCACACACATGGGTTTCACCTGCATTCATTAAGTAAGGGATAATGTATACTGAGCCGGTGATTACTGTGGAAATAATGACCGACAGGTGAATGATTTAGCCCGACGCGCAGCGGAGGGCTTAATATTCACCTGAAGGTCATTATTTCCAGTAATCACCGGCTCAGTATACATTATCCCACTTAGAACACGGCCTACAACTAAATCATTCAATAATCTGACAAAAATAATTATTCAAATAGATTTTTTAATAGCGTTTTCAACACAAAGCGGTTTCATTCGTAATTGGCACACAAGACACCACAGCTGCAACTGGTTGGCCTAATTAGTAGCGTCTGTGGACAAAATGCTCTTATCAACTGATTAATCCAGGTGTGGCAGAGCAGCGGTCGGTTGTCGAGAAATAATGACCGGTGAATATTGTTGATTGACCAATCAGAATCGAGTATTCGAGAGAGCCGTGTTCTAAGCAGTGGTATACACCACAATAATTTGACCACTGCTGCATTCTGTAATATCACATGGCAGCCCCAAATAGCAGTGAGGGGTAACTGTTTGAATTCCAAGAATTTCAATACCTATCATGTAATGTGTCAACTCATGTCATGTGATGCCAGTGAACTGCAGTCTCTTTGGACATGCCTTCCTCTTAAGGTGAATGTGTGATTTTGTTCATCTGAATGCCTTTCATTGTGAATGACAGTCTGCAGCCTGTCTTCTTCACGCTGAAGGTGCACCATCTCAGCTGAAGGTGCACCATCTCAGCTGAAGGTGCACCATCTCAGCTGAAGGTGCACCATCTCAGCTGAAGGTGCACCATCTCAGCTGAAGGTGCACCATCTCAGCTGAAGGTGCACCACCTCAGCTGAAGGTGCACCATCTCAGCTGAAGGTGCACCATCTCAGCTGAAGGTGCACCATCTCAGCTGAAGGTGCACCATCTCAGCTGAAGGTGCACCATCTCAGCTGAAGGTGCACCATCTCAATTAGGGGCAATGGGACACTTTCTGTCGCAGCCCCATTTAGGCTAATAAGCCATTTTTACATCAACATTTTGCCTTGTGCAGCTTTCAGTTGGAAAACACATGACAGATTATGTTACCCCAAAATAAATCACACTCAACTGGTGAGGTCTCAAAAGAACCGCCAACAACTGAGTGTATGGACAGTTTTAGCAATGGCCTTGCAAGGCAGCTGGATTTGAACGAGATCTTGACATCAGATCATGCGTGTGTTTGTAAAACAGAATGTGAAACAAACCCATCCATTTGACAGCATCAGGTTACAGTTTTAGTAACCAACACAAGATCCAGCTCCCAAGGTCAAAACAGGGATGGACATTTTGGATCAAAACAGGGATAGACGTTTTGGAAAACCAAAACGGGGAGTAACCACCAGTGAAAAAACAAACAAACAGGGAAAAGGTAACATTGTGATTCTTACCTGCTACGACCCCTGAAGCCAGTGTGGCTATGACAGGACTTTGTCTCTCACTCATTTTGCTGAGTGGTTGGAAGAGAAGGCCGTCCCTGGCCATGGCAAAGAGAACACGCGGCATCGGGAACATTGCTCCTAGTAGGCTGTGGAAAAAGTTCATGCTATTGTTGTTGGCTTATTTTTTATCTAGATTCTACAATACTGATGGCATATCCATATGTACGTACCTGTGAAAGAAGGATAAATGGGCATTTGTATATGGATGACAAGCTATTGTTTTAAGAGTGATACAGATGAACTACCCTAGAAATTGAAAATATTTGTTATAGAATAGAAATAGAAATAGTTGGGTGTGGGTGTGCGGGGTGGCTAACTGCAATGGCTTCGGCTTCAACCATTTAGCACTCATTAATACCAAGAGTACTTCTCATTAATACAAGCAAATACACAAACCCGGTTCTGATCAGTTTTTGTGTTTTGCGCTATATGGATAAAGTTAAAAATTTTGACAAAAACAATAATATAATTTATCTTCACGTTGGCATGTAGCCTACTCATTCAAGAAATGTATTTCAACAGTGAATCTGGTATTCTGGCTCTGTACAGGACATAGCGACATGGTGACAGGGTACAGTGTGAGCTGCAAATGTGCGCTACAGGCTATCTGAATATGACGTCTGTCATGTATGTACAATAACTATGTCTATGTGTAACTTAAATGAAAATGTGTATGAATATATTAACTAGTGATTGTCCAAATAAAGGCTAATGTGATTAAAACGATCCCTATCAATGTTCTATCTTATTTTATGAAGATAATCTGGAAAATGAATACAAGTAGTAGTAGTAGTAGTAGCAGCTGTCTTATTAGATTGCCTCATATAAAATGAACAGCCTAATTCGATTCAGAGCGGTCAATTAGGCTAGGGGAATGCACCTGTTTTATGAGAAATATTGCTGGTTTCTTTTCTTGTCTTCCTTAATGTATTTTTCAATGTCTTCTGTGAAATATATGTCCTGTAATGTGTAGTATTCTTAATTGTAAACACTTTTGTGCTTTGTGCTCCATTGTACACGAGGCTTCGTTGTGGAAGGATAGAAATTCAGCGGTAGCGAGCACACTCAAAATGGATAAAAAACTCACTGGGTGCAGGGCAAGCAAAGAGTTCATTCAGTAAGTCGAGAAAAAGCCAGCACTCCAAATGTCTTTTCATAGGTTTTAAAAGTTCCTCAAACCGGGCACCATTGCACTGCTGAATAAACAGACAGTTCCCTCCCCACGGGTGTATCTAGCACCTTTCGAATTGTGGCAGTTTTGTAGCGCTTCTATTGATTTTATTGATTATATGATTTTATTGATTTTATTTTCTTATATTTTCATTAGCTAGCACCTTTCGAATTGTGGCAGTTTTGTAGCACTTCTATTGATTTGATTGATTATATGATTTGATTGATTTTATTTTCTCATATTTCTTTTCTCTCATTCGTTTTTACTACTTTATTGTGTTTGCTGTACTGCCAGTGCTTTTCCCGTTTGGTTATTATTTTACCTTAATGGGGTAACATTGATTGAATCATCCTTATAGTGTATATGTTATGTACACTACAGCACTAACTGGAACTATGCCAGCAGCTGGGAACGATTTTGTGGGTTTCACTATTTTATTTGGCTACTATTTTATTTTCCTAATCTCAGGAATGTTTTGTGAGCTATACAATTTGTGCAATAGAGCTTGTGCAATCATGCCGAACAGGTTCTCTCTTCCGTGGAGTTGTGCAATGTTAATGTCCCTGTCTGTCTCTGTTTTTGACGTTGTTTGTAATGCCAGGTTGCGGCTATGTGCACTTTAATGCCCAAGACAAATTTCCCTCCGGGAACAATAAAGTATATCTCATCTCATCTCATCTCAGCAACAAACGTTTCAGCCAAAGGCCTTCCTCAGCGTTGTGAAAGGAAACATGACTTTGCAAAGGGATATCCTCTGTTGAAATTATGGTGACACTACATCACTTGTATGTCATGTGCCGAAAGTTACTGGAGAAGCAGGCAACATGCCTCATCTTTCTAATACGTTATGCTGCTTCATTTATTCAGATTTCAGAAGCAGTCACAAATTCCACAGATTCCAAAAAGCTATGGAACTTTCTTGTATACTGATTCTTACTGTCAGCTTTCATTTGGTGTTCATATTGGATGATGAGCATGTAATTATTACATTATTATATTGAATGTAATTATTATATTATTATTACATCTAATTAATTAACTCATGAATAGCTGTGATGAAGGCGTTTTTAATGTGTTAAATACCTGAATTCACGTTTTACTCCATGTTGCTTTTTCCAAATGTCGTGCATAATTGCATACCTTGTTGAAAGTGCACAGAGGGACCCCACAGCCACAGCATACTTCGCTGGGCCCCAGCCAATGTATGCAAAGGCCACAGGCAGGGGACTGTGGACACTGAGCAGATAGTACGGCATCATGAGAGTCAGGGCTGCAGATACACCGAAGTATGCCAGGAAGCAGATGAGGAGGGATGCCACGATGCCCAGTGGGATGGACTTCTGAGGGTTCTGAACCTCCTCTCCTAAGACAAAACAGGTTTTTAGCTCATGCTACGCTTGTATTGTGTTTGATATTCCACTATTATGGCCTATATGCTCTTTAGCCTTGCAGTTTATCAGAGTAAATTCAATTGCTGCATATTCTAAAAATGTATACTGTATAGAGTAGCCTATATTGTATAGTACTGTATATTGTGTAAAATCTCCTTTCTCTCATTATGCACATGATGTATGACATACATGTGTGTATGTCATGTACATGTGTATGTATATGTCTATATATATATATTATTTTTTGTTATTGATGTTATGTTCATCTTACCTGTCGTGGCAATGCAGTCAAATCCAACAAAAGCGTAAAAACAAGTTGCTGCTGCCGCTAATGTTCCTTCAAAGCCAAAAGGGAAGAATCCACCACTGCCATAATTTGAAGTTTTATTTTGTGATGATGACTGGTTTCTGAAAAGAATAAATCTAGTTGAATGGCCATTCAATAATGAGGAAAACCAGGAAAATCAGTTTCATGCAGTTTGGTACATGCATTGATCCATACTGTTATCGAATACATAGCATAACATAGCAGCAACACTATTGAATTTGACACATGATTATGTTACATTGTGTGAATGGTGTTATGTATGAAAGAAAAAAGAGTCCATACTCATATGCCTGTAGGATAGTATCTCCACTAATATACCAGTTGTTGATGTCGCCCTTTATGAACCCAGTGACGATGACGAACAGCAACACCAGGATATTTACTACTGTGAAAACCTTATTTATAATGGCAGACTCTTTAACGCCAAATGCAAGAATCCCTAGAAAGAGACAAACAGAGGATGTACTGTACTCAGATCCTTAAAACATGAAAAGAGTACAGCCTTATCTGTCAAAGACACTTGGAAATGGAGGTGGTTCAGGATAATTAATTTTTCCGAACACTTAAATTTATCAAAATTTTGGACCAGAGGTTAAAAAAAGAAGAAGAAATAATAATAATAATAATAATATAATGATAATTATTGAATTATAATAATAATAAAAATGTGCATCACAAATTATATATATACCGTGTATATATATATATATATATATATATATATATATATAAAGTGATGTATATCATCATCACTTTATTAACAGACACAAGGTCCAGTATAAAAACAGACAATACATAAAATCATAACATATACATACTAGGGGTGTCACGATACACTCAGTTCACGATACGATATGATACACGATATTGGGTTCACGATAACGATACGATACGATATTTTAACAATATTTTTTTGCGATCGATTTGTAAGTTGAGGGGGCATCCTCCACGCTAATTTGAGTAATTTCACCATTGTCATCCTCCGTGTCTGTAACGTCCCTCGTCTGTTCAAACAAAGCAATGAAAAGGAGAGCGAGCATGCAATCAGATGCAGATCAGTACCACCATGTGCAGCTTCTTTTTCTCGCGATATGAGATTTCATCTCAACGATACATATTGTCACGTTTTGATATCGCGATATATTGTGTGACGATATATTGTGACATCCCTAATACATACCCCAATACATTACATTAAAGAGTTGTACCAATGTGCCCAAATGCTGGACTGGTACTTAATAGCACTGAGACCAGGTTGAGACAGCAGCGCATGATAATCAAGTTCTGAGACACATTAACTCATTGAGTGCCAAGGACGGACATGTTCGTCATTTCAAATAGTAACGTAGAGTGCCAAGGACGGACATGTTCGTCAATTGCGTTTTTTGACGGTGGGGCGTCGATCAAAGCCTTCTGCCTCTGATGTACAAATATTATAGCTATTGGATGTGTCTAACCTATTTTACAGAACCCTTAGGTGGCGACAGTGCTCTCCACATAACAGAAAGGCAAGGAAAAAACAAAGAAGAAGTCGTTATGGAAACGGAAATCGCATCGCATCCGTATGCATCGATATGCTGAAGCACGTTACTGCAGCTGTGCCTGCAGCAGCCAATCTGCTCCCACAATTGAGCCGGACAGCACATCCGCACATCCACACCGTGGAGTTGTTATTATTCTCAACTGGAAGCATCGTTGCCGGTGACAAACACACGCGGAACGCTGTAAAAAAGCAGGATGTCGATGTCCCTTCACTGTGCGCACAGCAAACTCAGCAGAGAGCCACCACAGACAGGAGGAGGAGTGTGCAGTTGAGGCGAGGCGGGGCGGGGCGGGGCGGGGGGGGGGGGGGGGGGCACGCAGAGCAGCGCGCAACACCCAGACAGACCCAGGCAGCAGGACAGGATTGACAAACGCAAGCCAGAATATCCGATGCCCACCAGCAGCAAATCAAGACCAGCAAGAAGCTGCAACCAGCAGCGCACGCAGGGGCCAGCGCTGCTGGTTGTAGCTAAAAAATATTATTCTGCCAAACAGAATTCCCTGGCCTTCACTGTTTTATTGAAGGAAATTATTTTTGAGGTGTGACTACATTAGAAAAGATTAGCTTCAGAGTCAGTGATGTGCTTGAAATGTTTAATTTCACAAAAGGCCAATTATCTCAGCTTCTAGAAAAAAATTGCTGTTTTTGGATGAATCAAGCTATCTTCTCCGGCTCATAACTAAAGAACGGAAAATGGGATCAATAAACTTTTTTTTGCAGATGATAGAATAGAGTCTCATCGTTCTTTGTGCGTGTTCAGTGTTTACATAGTAATATCACACAATATTCTGTGGGCCTCGAGAAATCACTGAAAACGCTCTGAAACTCTGGCACTGGGAGCATCCGTTCTCCAAAAGTGGCTGGCACTCAATGAGTTAAGACGACAGATAAACTTGTAGGTCAGATTTCTCAGCAGGGCATGAAAGGTGTAGACTCCTGCACCACAAAACATTTCACTAGCACTGCAACACCTTGGCTTTCTGAGCAGAATCCTCATGCAGTCATTATAAGCAACCTGAAGCTTTTGAATGTTAGCCTGCTTAAACTTAACCCACAGGGGGCAGTATAAAGGGGAGTACAATAGGCTCTAAACAGGCTAATCTTGACCTCAACAGAGCAAAAATAAAACTTTTTCCTCAGCATATTAGCTTGTGCATACAAGACACGCCGCTGCCTATACATGTCATCATCATCGCTCATTTGATCAGTATGTGACCCAAATACTTGGTTTTACAGCACACTTCCAGAACCTGTCCTGACCAATAAAAATAAGGAAAGGAGAGGTCCTTATCATCTCTTGTTCTGTAAACCATAATGACACTCTTTTTAGCATTATATTTCACATCAAAATCTACTCCATACGCAGAACAAATATTCAGCAGCTGTTGAAAACCAGCACTGCTTGGAGACAGGATGGTCAGATCATCAGCGTACATAAAATGATTTATCCAGGTGTTACCCAGCACACATGCAGTTCTACAGCTACTGAGCTGTACAGAGAGGTCATCCATGTAGAAATTAAAGACAGGGGAAAGAAGCCCCCCCTGCTGGATGCCGTTCCCCACCCAAAAGGAGCAGAGACCGAATTACCCAGAATGACATGTATAGTCAGAATGCTAGGATTCTAATAATGCTCCTAGGCGAAACAGCTTCTGATGGTTAACTCTATCGAATGCCTTAGAGGCGTCAATAAAGCCCACCAAAACAGAGGAGTTCTTACCTTTATACATACCAATCACTTCTTTCAGTGCATATATGCAAAAGTCTGTGCCATGCTTGGCTTTAAACCCAAACTGGTTGTCAGTGGTGTCTAAAAAGGAACTTAAACAATCTAATAAAATTCGCTCTAAAACCTTGGAGAGTACTTGTCATATATATATCTATATCTATATCAGTTGAATATATTTTCATATAATTTCTGCTATTTCCTTTCCTTTTATGCATTTTACTAATAATGCCCATTTGGTAAACCATTCAGATGGGAAGTGTGATATTTGGATAAACACCAAAATATTGCACAACTTGCCTGCCAACAGCATTATGAGACCAGCTGCAAAGATGTCTGGGTAGGGAGCTAAGCCAGGTAGGTCCATTGCAGCCTGTTTGCCCAGAGAGTTGGCAATGACGTTTCCAAGAAGTTCATCAAAGGTTCCACTCCATGCTCTGGCTACACTGGACGTTCCTGAAGAGAGAGAGAGAGAGAGAGAGAGAGGGAGAGAGAGAGAAACCGAGCAGGAGATCCAGCAGCATGGGTAGATCCACAGAGACCAAAAGTCATAGTAATCAAGATGCGAGGTGACCAGACGTTGAGATACAATTTTAATAGCTTGAGACTTGACTTGATGCCAAAAGAGAATATTTGAGACCCAACTTGGGTTCTGGTGACTTGGGTCTTGACTTTGACTTGACCTTTCATGATTGGATAGGTTTCTAAAGTCTTAAAGCGGCATTCAGCGATGTTTTTGTCTTCAAATAAGTGTTAAATTGCTCTATATTCTGACAGTAATCACTGAAATAGAGTGTTTGTTCAGTGACTTGAAACCCCCAACCCAACAGTGTCCTCTATCTCTCTCCTGTAGTCCTGCAGGCAGGGCGGACGTCTCAAGACTGACTTGGGACTTGAGCAAAGCTGACTTGGTCAGACCTGCAGAGAAGAGTGCTTCAGCAGAAGTTGTAGTGTCCAAACCTGAGACTGGGTTGTGGTTGCATTGTGGCTCTTGTAAAACAATTGACTGTACAGCAATATGATTTGAATCTATAGAAATCAAGGTACAGTACCTTACAGTACAGTTCCATAACATGGTAATAGAGGGGTAATAGTGTGATAATAAAGACAAATTAGGTAATACCATGTAATTATCAATAACCATGTAATAACATGGCATTTTCAATAGCAGGCTGCTATTGGGGGCGGCAGTTTTCTAGCTGGGAAGTGTTTCCAGGCAATCCCTACATCTCTAGATGTTTGGTTTAATCTAATATTACCATGAAATTACATTTCCCCATTTGCATTCAGATTGGCATTTTCCTTACCTATGACATAAGACAGCAGCAAGTTCCAGCCAGTGATAAAGGCCCATATCTCTCCCACGGTCACATAGCTGTAGAGATAGGCAGAGCCCGTCTTGGGAACACGAGCTCCAAATTCAGCATAGCACAGTCCTGCAAAGACAGAGGCTACTGCTGCCACCAGGAAAGATATGATGATGCTGGGCCCAGCCATGGTTCTGGCCACTTCTCCTGACAGCACGTACACGCCGGCTCCCAGCGTGCTGCCCACCCCCAGAGCTACCAGGTCGAGGGTGCCCAAACACCGGCGAAAGTTGGACACTTCTCCGTCCGGCTCCAGGGGTTTTCTCCGAGACAGACTCTGTAGGAACATCAGTATCTTTGCTCCAGACATCCTGAAATACAGACCTCATTATGTTCATTGACACGATCACTTTTAAAATATAAACTCCCTGCAGATTATCAGATTCTACACTACAGTATTTATTTACCATATAGGCTTTAGGCATATGCATCTGACACACATATTAGATTTTGTTTTAGATCATTCCACATTTCTCTTACCCAGACAGTTATTAGGCCATATATGACAACACTTGAGTGACATACAAGAAAGACTAATCAAATATTCACAATATGACTATAGCCTGTGAAATTGAACATAGTTGTAAGTCTATCAATTAAGAAATAAGCAAGATCACCTTTCATGTCACAGTCAATAAGCTACAACACACTAAAGTAGCCATATCACAGTATAATTCATACTGTAAATGGCTTTCATTTACACTTTATGAAGGAATTAATACTTGAATTAGTACCCAATCAGATACATTTGTTTATGAAATATGACATGGATGTGGTTGCCTTTCATTTTTAAATGATTAATAGACTAAATCAATAATAAGGTAATATCTTTTTATTTTAAGGTGACATAGATTTGGAACTAAACCTCTCATGTGCTTTACATACCAATCAACCAGATATCTAAATTGTCTGCATTATGATAGCATGATACCTATAAGCTTTTATGGTATCATGGCACCATGGTTACTCATAATTGTAAGCAAGGCATCCTTACCTTTTCAGCTGTAAGCTGCAGTGTGTGTGCCTGTGTTTTGATCTGGTCTCAGACTTGACTATTTGTGGGGATAAACCCATTCACTGTGAACTCGCACAGCGTCCGCTACGCGGGACATTTTCTACACGTTATGTTACATTTCAGATGTATGTGCCATTTCTCAAAAGGAGAGGATCAAAATGATTTGTTGGAGAACTCCACCAGGATCTGAAACAATCACAGACACATTATATAAAATAGTTGAGACATTTAATTTTACTTGGTAAATAAAACCTATATGAATTTTCAGAGTGAAACAAAGAAAACCATCTCATTCATCATTTATGATTTATGGAAAGTTAGGAATTGGTTATCAATGTCACTGTTTACACAGAAATTAAAGACAACTTTCACCTGGTGGTAAGAAAGATGTGACAATAAGATTAGTAAGTAATTTGTTTTTGTTTGTTTTTTTGTGATACAATTAAAAGAAAACAAACTAAGCTGTGTGCTCTTGCCTGACTACAATTCAATAAATAAATGTGATTGTGACACCCTCTCATGCCACCTTGTGCTAAAAAGGAGAAATAGGTTTACAAGATCAATTTCATCTGAAAGAAAAAAGACAAAGAAAAAACCTAATACTGTTAGTATACTTTTCACTTAAATATGCTCAATACTCCCCATCACAGCACGTTGAGCTCTATAAGTAGCCTATTTGGATAGCAACCCACTTTTTTGCTTTATATTCCTAGATGTATTAACCTATCCATTTGAATCCCCACACTCTTCTCCCCTGTCTTCACCCTCCAACTCCTCTTCCTCCTTCTCTCTTGGCTGAATAAGTATCTTTCCCCTATCCACAGATGAGGCCCTTCACCTCAACAGCATAATACTGTTTTCATGATGTCTTCATTTAGTTTGAGTTTAAATGAATAACCTGGTAAAGAATGATGATATGGCCACTGTCTGATAATTCCCTATAACAGGTGTTTTCAAAGTGGGGGGAGCCCAGGGGGGCTCTAAACAGTTTCAGTGAATGTCAGTGAAAGAATATTACATTATGCTATCAAAAAGAGGTCACATAGAATAGCCTAAATGTGTGTGATTTGGTTAAAGAGATAGTTCAGAGATATGTTATTTGGAGGATTTTTTTTACTGTTTTTCCCACTTTCCCAGAGGCAGAAACAAATAAATGCCTTTACCAGACTATCTTGGCTCAATAGACCCTTTTCACAGGGGCCATTTTGTGTCGAAAAGGCAGAATAAACACAGGTGCAAGTAAAACACTAATGAGGGTTTCCAAATTCCAATCATGGAAGTTTGAAACCCTCATTAGTGTTTTGCTTGCACCTGTGTTAACCCTGCCTTTTCGACACAAAATGGCCCCCGTGAGAAGGGTCTATTGTTGAGTGGCAATGGGATCAAATAAGATGATGGGGTAAGGGGGGCTTTGTCCAAGCGTCAGCGTCTGAGGGGAGGCCCACAGTCTCAGACTATGAAAACGTCTGCCCTATAATCATGTTTGATATCTACACACCTAATCCTGCTATTGATTGTGATCATTTGTGTGTGATGGAAACGCAGAGGCCTAATAGCTTCCTTTACTGGCTGGGTCCACCACCTGAGGGCAGTATTCTCAGCTTGGCAGCCACCCTCACTACAGGTTATGGAAATTGCAAAAACCTTTTAGGAACTGCCAGGCTGGTGATGGAACAGAGAGGCCTATAGCAAGTCAACATGTTGTAAACTGTAATTGTTTTGAATGGAAACATCTGCCCAGCAACGAATTGAAGACTTGAGCATTAGAGCGTAAGGAGAAAACAAAAAGTGTTTGAAGAACGTAATGGTGCAATCCATTGCTTCCAGGGGGTTCACAGCAGTAATTGTAACTTAGCTGGCCAAATGCAATGAGAGATGCCAAGTTCATGCAGACACCGTTAGAAACAAGTCTACATGTTTACATTTTCATTGATAAAATTACATGGTTATGTTATGCACTGTGACTTTTTGGACTTAATTTGAAAATTAGTTTAAATCCAGGGCTTTAAATTGAAAAGGGTATCTTCCCAGGGTTTGTGAGTAAATGGATTACTTGTAAAAGGAGTACACGATCCAATTACAAACATCATCAACTGGACTCTCTTAGAAAATAATCATATTAGACGGTGGGGGGGGGGGGGGGGGGGTATAAATGCTTCAAGAGGAAATGATTGCTGTGTTTGTAATAGTACATACACAAGCATCCTGTTAGACAATTTGAAATAACCTGTACATGTATCTTTTCCCATAGATTCTAAGCAAAGTAAATTGAAAGTATTACTGAAATTAATTAATTGGTATTATTGTATTGTAGTAATTCGGTGGTGGTACTACGTTAGCAGGTAATGAGTAAATCTGAAATCAAATAGTTTGGAAGTAATCTTTCCAACTGTTTCTAATGGTGCTTTAGTTCTGAAGGCTTTGGTTCAAGAGGAGTGAGATGTGATTTGACTTAATTAGCTGAAGGAAATGGACTACCCCTCTCTCTGTTAATGATTCATCTGGCAAAATAGGTTCAGAAGCTAATGCCACTGTCTGGGAATTCATTGAACACACTGGATTTGTTGGGAAAAGGTTATAAAATAGTACTCATCAGCCTTTTCAAGCTACAGAAGTGTTTTTAAATAACTTCCAAGAATTGAGGTGGTAAGTTTGACCCTTCATGTTATTTGCAATATTTGATCCTTTAAATAATTTTCTTTGTGACACTATAATACTGAGTCAGATTATAATATTATACTGTTAATAAGTGATTTCTCTTCCTACAATCTAAAGTTGATTGTTTTGCTTTGCTTGTGTTTGTCTTTAAAAAAAATATATACATTTTGAGTTGACATCTTATTCTATTGGCTTGAGTTATGACAGTGGCACAGTACACTTTCTTAATATCTGCATTTATAAGCAGTGGATTGGTGTAAGAATTACCGGGGTGTTGACTTACTTGACTTAAGCCCTTGGCTCCTCTAGGGAGCGTAGGGCATCAATGGCCTATGCTCATAAGAATTATGTTAGTTGATATTATTTCTGCTATACTTTTAATAATAAATTGACACGGCAAGTAATTAATCTAGCCGGGTAAATTGAAAACTAATGTGAACATGTTAAGAGCATTTTGCTTTTGTTAATGAGGACCCTTTCTGCAAACTGATACTGTATATTCATATGAGATCAGTTTTCCATCGCAAAAAAAAGAAATGGGAAATTAAATGTGATTATAAGAGGCAACGCCAGAACTGATGTACAATTCTAATCTAGTAAGGAGTGGTCTGGCAGGCCTGACTTGATTAGCCCAGCTCTGCCCCAGCATTTTTCCGGGGTTATTAGCCAGATGCAGCAGGCTGCTCTCACATTTCTCCATGGTGACGGGCTTCACTGCCCACAGCAAGAGACCAAGCCCCTGCAGGAAGGAGGCTCAGCAGAGTGTGACTCCACTCGGCTCATGTCAATCCTGAGCCCATTTCAGTTCACATATCAATACTCTGTTAGTGAGGTTGGACTCTGAGTCTTTTGGATGTCTTGTTGCAATCTCATATGATCACTGCTCATTATGAACACTTGAGAAGTTATTTGATTAAAAGTTGTATATCTCCAACTGAGTAATCCTGCTTTATATAATAGCCTTAGGTCATGTTGGCAACAACCACTCCTTACACCACTCTCACGCTCTGTCCCATATGGGACAGTGAACTAAGTTGTTTGATGTTATTGCCTTGCATATTGCTTTGGGAAAATACAATCAATATTTTGTATTTTGCTTTCTGTGATATCTTGTTAAATTATCAAGAATATTAAATACGTTTGAACTGTGTTGGTCATTGTTAGCTAAAACCATATAAATACTGAATACTGTAGGACTGTAACACATAGGCAACTGTATGATGCAGTGATTATTATATATTGTTTTAAATCTTCCTGCAGTCATTCCCATCAGTGCAAACATGAATAAGACAAAACAGCACAGCGGGCAGATTCATGGGAGGAGCCAAGATTGAGAATATCTTCACACGAGAGAGAGAGAAGATGAGAATTGCTCTGTATTATCTGATGCTCTTGGGGTCCAGTTATGTCATTTCGACTTATGGGCCCCATCAGAGAGCACAGAAGACAGGTGACATTCTGCTTGGAGGTATTTTCCCAATACACTTTGGTGTTGCATCCAAAGCCCCAGATCTGGCAGCTCGGCCAGAATCCACACAGTGTGTCAGGTAATGTGCAGGCAAACAAGGAAGCATGGCATGCAATTTAAATAAATAAATAAATAAATACATAAATAAACAAACATAATGATAAACACATTTTATCAACTCATCTGAATCCATGTCATCTTGCCCTTTCAGATACAATTTCCGTGGATTCCGCTGGCTCCAGGCCATGATTTTTGCAATTGATGAGATTAACAACAGCAGTTCCCTCCTACCCAACATCACACTTGGCTACAGGATCTTTGACACGTGCAACACAGTGTCAAAGGCCCTCGAGGCTACGCTTAGTTTTGTGGCCCAGAATAAGATTGACTCCCTTAATTTAGATGAATTTTGCAACTGTACTGATCACATCCCATCAACTATCGCAGTAGTGGGAGCGTCTGGATCTGCAGTCTCGACAGCAGTTGCAAATCTGCTGGGTCTCTTTTATATTCCTCAGGTGAGCCACTGAACAGTGACTGTATCAATACCGAATCAATATCCCACCTCTGCCATACATAAAGATTACAGCTCATATTACCTGTTACCTGTTGTATGTTCTGTGGGTAATCAATACACTCGTCAATAACTGTTAGTGTATGAAAGCAAACTGGATGATGCAGATTTGAAACAGGAACTTTGCTCATGTATTTTTACTTTTTTCTTCTTCTTCTTCTTCTTTTTCCCATTTTCTCCCCAATTGTACTTGGCCAATCCCCCCTGCTGTCCCGGTCGTTGCACCATCCCCTCTGCTGACCTGGGCAGAGTTGTAGACTAGCACATGCTTCCTCCGATACACATGCAGTCGCCAGCCGCTTCTTGTTTTAACCTGATAGCGAGGAGTTTCACCGGCAGGACGTAGTGCGTGGGAGGACCATGCCATTCCCTCAGTTTCCCTCCCCCCAGAACAGGTGTCCCAACTGACCAGAGGAGATGCTAGTGCAGGAACCAGGACTCATACCCCACCGGCTTCCCACCCGGAGACACGGCCAATTGTGTCTGTAGGAACGTCTGACCAAGACGGAGGTACCGCTGCCGGGAATTGAACCCGGGTCTCTGCGGTGGTAGGCGAGTGCTTTTACCTCTACACAACCCATATTTTACTTTTTAAACTTAGTATATTCCTCAGATGTCCAACATCTTACAGGTAATAAACAGCTGTGCATAGGACACACACAGACTTGATGGACCACATATCTTTCCTGTTTCAGATCAGCTATGCCTCATCCAGTCGCCTACTGAGTAACAAGAACCAGTATAAATCATTCATGAGAACCATTCCCACAGACGAGTACCAGGCCACAGCCATGGCAGACGTCATTGAGCACTTCCAGTGGAACTGGGTCATCGCTGTGGCCTCTGATGACGATTACGGACGCCCGGGGATTGAAAAGTTTGAGAAAGAGATGGAGGAGCGAGACATTTGCATTCATCTAAATGAACTTATTTCTCAGTACATCGAAGATCACGAAATTCAAGCCCTGGTCGACAGGATTGAGAACTCCACAGCTAAAGTCATTGTAGCTTTTGCCAGCGGCCCCGATGTTGAGCCCTTGATCAAAGAGATGGCCAGGCGAAACATCACTGACCGTATCTGGCTAGCGAGTGAAGCCTGGGCCAGCTCCTCCCTCATTGCCAAACCTGAATATCTCGATGTTGTGGCCGGGACTATCGGCTTTGCTCTAAGGGCAGGGCACATACCTGGCTTCAAGGACTTCTTACAGCAGGTCCAGCCAAAGAAATCCAGTCATAATGAATTTGTCAGGGAGTTTTGGGAAGAAACCTTCAACTGTTATCTGGAAGACAGCCTGAGACTCCAAGACAGTGAGAACGGCAGCTCCAGACCACTGTGTACTGGTGAGGAAGACATCATGAGTGTGGAGACCCCGTATTTGGACTATACGCACCTCCGTGTCTCCTATAATGTGTATGTTGCAGTGTATTCAATTGCCCAGGCCCTGCAGGACATACTCACTTGCACACCTGGACGTGGCCTTTTTGCTAACAATTCCTGTGCAGATATAAGGAAATTGGAAGCGTGGCAGGTAAAGTGTGACACACAACTGATTCATTCAAGATGTCCAGCAAACCAATCAAAACAATTAAATACATAAACAATTGACCAATCCATGGTTCAACCAAACATGTGGTTCTGCTTCACAGGTCCTGAAGCAGCTCAGACATTTGAACTACACCAACAGTATCGGGGAAAATGTGCACTTTGACGAGAATGCTGACTTGGCGGGCATTGGGAACTACACCATTATAAACTGGCACAGGTCTACTGAATATGCCTCTGTGGTGTTTGTGGAGGTGGGGCATTACAACATGCATGCAAAGAGAGGAGCCAAACTGTTCATTGACAAGACAAAGATTCTGTGGAACGGATACAGTTCTGAGGTAGGCTACTGCAGTGTCTGATCTTCTCGTGAATGCACTCTTTGTTTTTAGTTTGGAAGACACATGCTTTGCAAAAAGAAAACCACAACAAACACAATCTGCTCCATGCTTTCACTTGGTCTTTGTTGGTCTTTGTTTTCATTCTCTGAGCTTGAGATGTACAGGAAGGGAAAGTCATAGAAACAGGTTGAGAAAAACCAATTCATAGGGGGGAAAGTGCATTGTCAGTTATTTTGATAATTTTCTGTTTGTTTCATAGAAAGAAAAAAAAACATTACATTTAAACATTCTCCATTCCATTATAATTGTATTTGCTGCTTTCTCATCAGACCTTTCCCTCTGCTCGACATCCTACAGGTGCCATTTTCTAATTGCAGTGAGGACTGTGAACCTGGCACAAGAAAGGGGATCATCGATAGTATGCCCACGTGCTGCTTCGAATGCACCGAGTGCTCAGATGGAGAGTACAGTAATCATAAAGGTATTGAAAAATGAAATGTTCACAAGCTCATGCCTACTGTAATATTAGTGTTATACCTTGTTAATGATGCAATTATGAATGCTGATGCTCTCTTTTGTATACAGATGCCAGTGTTTGCACCAAGTGCCCAAATAACTCCTGGTCTAATGGAAACCACACATTTTGCTTCCTGAAAGAAATTGAGTTTCTCTCCTGGACAGAGCCTTTTGGGATAGCTTTGGCTATATTTGCAGTACTGGGCGTTGTCTTGACCGCCTTTGTGATGGGAGTATTTGTCAGATTCCGCAACACCCCAATAGTGAAGGCCACAAATCGAGAACTGTCCTATGTCCTGCTG
>NC_139623.1:97012625-97315125 GCF_964638095.1 Poromitra crassiceps | reverse complement strand
AGGAAGGTATTAACAAACCATTAAACTATAACGTTATGGCAAAGTAATAGTCTATAATGCAAAGACTCGCTCTTGATTTTTTACGGGTTTTCTTTTTTCTCTCATCAGCAATAAGAGCTTTTTAAAACCGTTTATCTGTGTCTTTTCACCTCTAATATCATTAACACAGTACACTTTAATTGACATAACATGGTATTTGAATGGGCCAAAATGTCCACTTATTTTGGAAATTAAATCAATTCCAACTACCTTTTTAGTGTCGAAAAAGGGACCTTTTGAACAACGTTTCCTTTGTATCAGTGCACAAGCCTGGATGACGTGTTGCCATGGCCGCGCCTTCTGACTTTACACGGGAGCGCGCACATGAGGAGAAGCAAGAATATCTGGGAAACATGTTCGTTCACGACACCATCCGGACGCGAAAATAAATCATGTCTAACCATAGTTAGTCCCAATAACTCAGACAGGATGATGGAGAAGGCAAATCAATGCAAAGTTTTACAGTTAGAAATAACAGCCAGGACTGGCATTGAGTAGTACTAGTGGATATAATAATTTATATGACTATTATTAGTATAATTTTTACTTGTATTTTTGTATTTTTCTTTTTAATTAATTGAGTGGCTTCAAATTCTGTCTCTTGTTGACAGAAACTAGTCTTGGTTTGCCGGTTTATATTCAGAAATGTTTTTTGCACAAATATTAACTTGCACTGCCCAATGTGATAACAAGAATCTATGGGGGTTCAGTTTATTGGTGGATATTTGAGAAATGATTGATGCAAGTGAGTAGAAAAGTTAAACAATGCAGCGTGGCAATATGATACATGAACCTAAAGCACATACAAAGGTAGGTATATACTGTTACAGTGTAACATTACTATCCAGGAACCCTTTAGATACCCTAGTGTGTAACATAATAAATAGCTTGGAACTGTGTCAAAACACAAAGAGACATTTTGCCTGCTTGCTTCCTTGTTCCTCATTATCTGAAAAGCACCGGATCTATTTCTTTGACACTAGAAATTGCCCTGTTAGGGTGTAGTATTGCATGAATGCCCTTGTGGAGTCATCGTAGAAGCAGTGTGGTTGTGATGCAAGTATGTATACTGCCAACGGTAACATATTTTCTCTCTAAATCCAATTACAGCGGTCAGAGAAATCAAGTTTTTGCCTCCTCATCATTCCCCTGAAACTGGATTTTGATGGTTCAGCGATGGATTTTCAGCAATAAAGTCTCCCTCACCCCGCAATGATAATGTAGATCTGAAGCTCCACAGCATGTCTCGTCACCATTGGATGACTGCTCAGAGGACCTGTGGCCGTCTGTGTTTTTACTGCAATGTCCTGCACAGAAGAAATATCATAATCCATAACTAACGGATTCCTTTATTGCCATTTTGCCATCAACACAATCACACAGTCATGGGTTTCTGTCCTTCCCTGTGCAAGCTTTTCCGGCGAGGGAAGTATTTTGTGCTGCTCCTTCTCTGTCTCTCAGTGCTGGCATGGATTGCTACTTATACAGGGGAAACAGAGAAATCTGTTCAGCTTTCTTCCACGACCGCACAAACTCTTAGCAAAGGAGAGAATCTGAGGGATGAACTGAACTCTTGGAGACCAGCAGCAGCAGATCTCTTAAATACTCTGCCACCAAAACTTCAGTGCCCTCAGGAGTCACCACTGCTCCGTAAGTATACACCACAGTGCATGGAGTTCTCACAAGTTTTGTGTGTGCACGTGCGTGCAAGTTTTATTATCTTCTCACAAATAACTTAAAGGGATACACCAACATTTTGAGAGTTACGGCCATTTGTCATATTGCTGATATCAAAACTAGATTAGATGCCTTTCTTTTCACTCTGCATGCAGTACAAACAGCGGTAGAGCTCTCACTGTTACTTAGCTTAGCGCTACAATGGCCGACTATGGAACAGCTGCCTACTCCCGTTCAGTCGCCAAAAATACACATTCCAACAGCGCCAGAAACACTCACTTGTACATGTTGTGACTTGTGTACTCAGTTCACCACGCGATTAAATAATAATCCAAAGTTACATCAAACTGTCATTTTCGTAGTAAATCCACACACCGATAACTAACAAAGAGTAACCAAAGTAACAGAGTACAGTGTAATCGAAGTTACTTCCTCGTTTGCCATGAGGCGCATGCGCTGTGTGCAGTCATCAGTACAGCGCATGCGCAATGCACGGCAGCTATTCCATAGACTGCCAATGTAGCGCTAAGCTAAGTAGCAGTGAGAGCTCTACTGCTGTTTGTACTGCACGCAGAGTGAAAATACAGGTTACTTGTGATGCCACCTGGCTGAATCAGAATGTTTCTTTGTACATCATAAGATAAGATAGCATAGCACAGATAAGATAGCACAGATAAGATAGCATAGCACAGATAAGATAGCATAGCACAGGCTTCCTGAACCTTGGGGTCGGGAACCCAAGTGGCGTCGCATGGAATTCAAATGGGGTCGCCTGAAATGTCTAGAAATTGATCAATACAAATTAGGGGTGCTCCGATCCGGCTAAGCCACGATCCGATCCGATTCCGATTCCTGGGGTCACGATCCGATTCCAGTATCAATTCTGGATTCCAACGATTCTCAATTCCAGAATCTAGAATCGATTCTCAATTATGTAGTTTTATATTGCAATAACACACAAAGGTATCTAAGACAAAAAATGACAAATGTATTAATGCTGAACTTCAAATTCAACTTCTGAAGTATTACAGTCAGGGCCTAAATTCATTTTGCAAACTAGGGGGGAATTCCCCCCTTATGTTCTTCAGATAAGATGGATTTATAGGCTGGGGGGATCTGTAGACTTTGAGAAGGATTTATAGATTTTGGGGGGAATACATTAACCAAAGTTCTTAAGTGCAAGAGGTGGTGGCACCGTGGCAGTACAGTACACAAATGACATGAACATTTGGACACTTATTCAGCCGGTATCTTGCATGTTGCGTTCAGGTGCACTGTGAATTATTATTATTTATTTTTTTTATTTTTTTTATAATACGAAGAAGAATCGATTCTTGGGAGTTTGGAATCAATCCAGGAATCGTGGCATTAAGAATCGCGATCCTTTCAAGAATCGATTTTTTGGAGCACCCCTAATACAAATAATAATTAGTATTATAATAAAAACACCCACACACAATTTAATACAACTGGACAGAGCCATAATGTGTGATCCCCCTTATGAATAGAAAAGTCTTTCTTCAGTGGGGAGGTGGCCTGTTCAGTGATATGCTGCTACAGGAACTCAGCTGTAGGCCTGTCATTGTTCAGAATTAATTTGCAGCCTTGTACAAGCTGACCTGTATATACAAATTATCCTGCCCTCGGTCGATTTGATCTGTTCAAAATGGGTTCTATGTGGGTTGAGTTTTGTACATGCTGATGGGCACATAATGGTATTGTGAGCCAATTATATTTGTGGGTGGGGGGGGAAGGTTGGTCCTCTGCGGAGGTGTGTGTTTTTTGTAGATGTTTGTGGTTATGTTTTTCTTCCTTTGTTATGTTAAAATGTTTAAATCAAATCAATACAACATTTCCCCACCCCCCCACCCCAAAAAAAGGGGGAAAAAATCCTGCCCTTGGAAAATTAAATCCTCAGATTGTGCACTAATCTGTGGCTCGTCCTGGCTATTCTGCCATCTGCAATAATATACATGAAATATCCTAAATGTGGTCTAAATTTAACATTTACTTGCAACATAGTACTGTATTAACAAACTATTACCGTACATGATTGAAAACAAATTAATTTTAGCAACAACAACAAAAGTCTATGTTTTAAATGTCTGTGGTCACTAGAGTTTTGTGACATCAAAGGGGCCATTTACACCTGGCACTAACATGCGTTTTCTGTGATCAGATTGCAATTGGATAATGCTTGACCACATTAGCCTGATTTCATTTACACCTGGCGTTAGCATTCATTTTGGGTGATCCGATTGCAATCTGATCACCCAAAATGGGTGCTGTATGTGGATTGAGAGGGCACATTGCATTTACACTTGTTCATTGTGGTCACAATGCGTCCCTGACTAGGTGGTTTGGCCGATCAGATCGCAATCCATCTTCATTGTGTCTTGGGGGCGTTTACACCTGTACTTTCAAGTGGTCAAGCACTATCCGATCACAGTCTGTTCACAGAAAACGCATGTTACTGCCAGGTGTAAATGGCCTCATAGTGCGGTTACGAGCCAAAAAAGGTTGGGAACACCCAAATGACTCCATAGCACTTTATTGTGAGCCCTGTGGGAAAATGCAGGTGCCACAGCAGCAATTTCAGACAATGCCAAGGAAGTCAAGTAAGCCTATGTGTCAAGTACAAGGTAATTACAGAAAGGGGGTATATAAAATACAATAGCGACAGATCATCTGAATATAATGGTTTACTTTATACTGTAGGACCTACAGTATAAACCAGGGGTTTTCAAAGTGTGGAAGAGTGAGCCGCCCCTCTGGGAACATATAGACCGCTGCCCCCCCACCCCCATAAATCTTGTAAAATTAGTATGAAATAGCTCCCCAACAGATACAAAAACATGAGCATATATGTGTTTGATGCCGCGATCGGTTGATTGACGTTTCGGTCAATCAAAGACCGAAACGTCAATCAATAAATCCAGAAGCGTCATGCCCATTGTAACTGAGGGGGCAATTGCCCCCTCAGATTTTTGAGAGGTAAAAAAAAAAAAAATTTTTTTTTTTTTTTTTTTTTTTTTGTTAATAAACATAGGCTATATTATTATAGGCTGTGTATGGTAGTTGAAACATAGTTTCAAGTTTACGTTTATGTATGTTTGTAGTTAAAACAAAAACATAAATACTGTATAGGCTACATACAGTACAACACAAAAGGCTGTTATTTACCCTTTGTCGCCACCTGGTGAGTAAATATATAACTATATATATAACTAAAACCATTAGAATTGACAACCGGTCCGCGACTTTTTTTTCCCATGTATCTACCAGTCCTTGGCACAAAAAAGGTTGGGAACCCCTGCTCTAGAGGAAAGATTTCTACCTTCTGAAAAGGCAATACCAGCCAAAATAAACATTGTGTTACATTGCTTTGAAACATGTGGTCTCCCTTTTTTGTCAAGTCCATTGAGCCTGGGCAGTGGCAATGTACTTAGTCTGGTGATTATGGATCTTTCCAGGAGGCTGAGCAGTTTGGAAAATAGCCTTATGGTTACACCTGCTCAGTCTGTTAATTTAAAATGAGATATTCCTCTAAATCTGGCTTCCAACCCCCCAAATTTTTTGCCGCCCAGAGGGCGGCGACAGAGTTCGCCCCCTCAGATTTTTGGCTTGCATGACGCCCCTGAATAAATCTATCCGTCTGGGAGACATCTTGTTCAGCAGAGAGCGGACTCTACTCTTTTTCTATCTTGCTTGCGTTTTGCCTTTGTTCTCTGGAATGCTTTGAAGGTGGGGGGTGGGACTTTTCCACTGGGAAACACCCACATCCCAGGTGTCTGGAAGGCAGCATTAGTCTGACTGCCTGGAAGTAGGCTTCTAGTCTAAGCTCTGCCATTGGTGCCGACCATTTCAGTCGGCAGCGGACGAAAATCCCTTTCCGCTCCCTGCAAGCTCTGCCATTAGCCTATTTCACATTCCACCCAAATCAGCCATTTTGTGTCTAAAAGGCAGGATGTAAACACAGGTGCAAAGGTCCTGTTTGCTGTTCCTCCCCTGCAGGGACAGCTGGTTGTCCCGGAGCTAATGTCTTGCTTGAATCTGCTTTACTTCCTGCCTTTTCGACACAAAATGGCTGATTTGGGTGGGATTTGAAATAGGCGTATTGGCTTCGACCGACTGGCCAACCTGAAAATGGCAAGTTTTGGCAAAGATTTGAATTGTGCAATAAAGCAAGCCTGCTTGGTACTTTCGGTGGATGGTTGTAAAGATAACAGAGCCTTTTTCCACACTAGACCAGAGTGAGAGTAAGAGCAGTCAGACTCCTGCACAGGTACAGCACGAAATGGAGATAGTCTGGCAAACGAGAATAGGTTGATGTCTACATGAAAAGCTTTCACTACTACTGTTGACAAAATGTACTATTGTAAGTCGCTTTGGATAAAAGCGTCTGCTAAATGACGTAATGTAATCTAATGTAATGTAATTGTGCTGGCATTAGCGTCTATGACAACGATCATGCACAGAGCCAATTGTCACAAATCACTTACACTGAGCAATTGTGATGTCATCGGTGAAGATGTCATCAGTAAGTGTCATCAGTGATGTCATCTGGTGGGTGACATCAGCTTATGCTAAAGCACTGATGATGTCAGACCTCATGATGTCACAATGTCTATGACATCTTCAGTGAGACATCATCCGAGTTGATGGATTGTGTTTGTTTACTAATATGACATCATCAGTCACCACTGGCCACCACTCGACAATGATGACAATGACGTCATTGCTCTAGCCACCAATGACTTATGACCTCATCAGTCAAAGGCGTTTAGATGCTCAGTTGATGGATTGTGTGACAGACGAACATCCTGTTCCATAACGGACGTACAACGGACACACAGTCAGTTATAGAAACGGCTGCACCGCTTAATACAAAGGCAGCGGTGCAGCCGCTTCTATAAGTGACTTTGTGTGTCCTTCTGTCTGGCTGCACCGCTTACGTGCATCAGGTAGCAAGTTAGCAACCCCACCACTTATATAGCCTCAGACTGATTCTCCCTACTTCTTCTTCTAGTGGCTTTGACTGGATGGCTTGTGCCACATTGCTGCCTCTCACAGAATATTACACAAATTCCAGACTCGGCGGTCGGCCCCCTCCTCAATGTTCCATTCCCCCTACTTATAGTATAAGTGATACTGATATGATGCCATCGGTGATGAGGTCATCATATGTGATGATCATCGGTGATGACGTCAGTATAAGTCTTATACTCCCATCACTTATATAGCCTCAGACTGATGACATAATCAATTAATTTATATAGCCTCAGCCAGGCTGATGACATCATCACCGATGGCATCATATCAGTTATCCATTCCTGACTGACCATTCCTTACTGAATGAATGAATGCATAACTCACCCCAAAACACCTTCTCATGACCACGCGCCTACGCACACTGCCCATGTGTTCAAAAGAAGGGAGAACACCATCAGTCATGGAAATGACGCTTGTTTTCCTCCCACCAATAGAGAACATACATAGAGAATGTACATAGAGAATAAAAATAATTCAAATAAAACAAGACAGTCTAATAACTGCAGGGGCGTAGCTCTATGTCCATGCACTATGTTGTTGCCTCAGGTTCAGGCTTTATTGGGTGGGCTATTCTTCTGTAGTGTTTTATGGCAGTTGGCATCCTTTATGTTGCATTACCGCCTCCTTCTGGATTTATCCATCCACTGTTTCCCTACAATTTCCTGCCAATATCCCCATCACTCGACTTCCCTTCTTCTTTGGTGTTTTATGGCAGTTGGCATCCTTTATGTTGCATTACCGCCTCCTTCTGGATTTATCCATCCACTGTTGCCCTAAAATCTCCTCCCAAGATCCCCATCACTCGACTAAGTCGACTTCCCTTCTTCTTCTTCTTCTTTGGTGTTTTATAGCAGTTGGCAGACTTTATGTTGCATTACCACCTCCTGGATTTATCAATCCACTGTTTCCCTACATTCTGTCCTGGTCCTCCCACTTGACTTCTTCTTCTTATGGCTTTCTGGCAGACTGGATGACTTGCGGCACATTGCTGCCTCTCACAGTTGGGGAATATTCTTCCTCTTCTTACCCAGACACTGTCTGAGTTTGCTTAAATGCATCCCACACTATTTCATCCATCTTTGCTTCAGATACATCTCTTAACAGCGTCAAGCCCGATCACATTCTCTGTCGTCTTCCCACTATTACCATGTCAGCTTTTCAATCAAACTTGTGTCTAGGGGGATTTTAGCACTAATATACCGACTATTGTAACATGAATGGACAACAATGAATGAGGCTGATTTGTCTAAGAGGATGCGGGCACTCACATATCAGCTGTCTGCTGTAGCCTGGAAGCCTCTGGGTGGTCTCACTCACATATAACCACTGGTGTCAGTGATTTCTGACATCATCGGGGACCTGGTCACTCGGTCCCTAGTGGCTACGTATGACATGAGCGGCAACCTGGCCACTTTGTGATCTCATCGGTGAAGATGTCATCAGTGAATTCATCGGCAAACTGGCCTAGTGGCCACGTATGATATCGGCAACCTGGCCACTTTTTTCTGCAACAAGGCAACCACTGCTCTTTATTTTGTTCTCTTTTGCGGGGACAGACAGACCCTCGTATTAGACGCCTCGACCCCTAGTGGCCATAATCAGGGGTGGCCAAACCTTTTTGGTTGTGGGCCGCATACAGAAAAATGTAAGGAGTCGCCAAACAATATTAAGCGTCGCAGTTTTCAACCTGTTTAGACTGAAATTTTAGATTACCGTAGATTGAATTTTTCAAATCTTTTCCTGTGCCAACAGGTTTAAGCTGGAATTATGCTTCCCGCATCGGCGAGGACCGCGAGTGTCCGTCCGGAAAAGTGACGTCAAATCAGCATACACGCTCCTCTGCAAGGCTCCTGTGCGGATGGTTTTCGCCTGACCGTGCACACCCCGAATTTTGTAACTACGCGGACGTGGCTGGGCGGACAAAGTGGAGTTTTCAAGACTCCGGCTCACTTCCGCGAGCAGAAACCCACCCGAGTATAAAAGCTCCACACGTTTCCTCGTCAGGATCCCGTGTCTATCATTTCCGTGCGGCCGGGCCAAACGTCAAGCATATTCCCAGCTTGAGACAGAGATAATTTCACCAACATTCAGTGTTAAAAATGTTTAAAAAAAAAGACAAAAAAAATTTATAGACCAGATCAGGGTACTCAAGTAACCAAATTTCAATGGTTTTACATGGAAAAAACAAAATGGGAAAAAGTTTTCCGTTTTTTCATTTTTCCTGCTGATTCTACTGGTGACGTTCAAAATATGTCACAGTAGCTGAGGATGAATACATGTCCAGAAATCTCCAAGGAAGCCTACGTATCGAGGGACGCATGTGCTAGTCTACAACTCTCCCCAGATCGGCAGAGGGGGTAGAGCAACAACTGGGGAAAATCCGGGGGGGGGATGAGAGAAAAATGATGAAGGACTACAGGTCCAGGTATAACCAGCGAATCTCGCCCTGGCTCTCAGGTTCCATTCCCACCCTCCATGATCCTTTAAGCCATGGAACTGTGGGGTACCAGCCATCAGAACCACTGCACACAAAACTGAGAGGTCCTGGAGAGAAAAACGCCTCCATGCAGGACTCCGTGACACCTGTGGCTGTGTCTGAAAGTGGCGGGTCCCCACTTTGATGGGACCATGCTTCTTCCTTGGTTTGTCCCGGGGCAAGACAACCCTCGAAGGTCTCACCACAAAGTTTGGAGAACCTTGGTGCTTCTACTTCTCCTGCAACTGGAATGGTGAGAAGTGAGCCTGACTGAGTGGGTGCAGCCATCATTTGAGCGACACCACAAGCCTGCAACCGTGTGTTCGCCCTCTCCCCCTTGTCGCTCAGGGCTTCTGGAGATTTCAGCTGACCATTTCTCTTCCGTTTTCTTCGCCCGGTATTTTTCTTATGAGAACTCATTGCGAAAGTGTTGACAGGTAAGCAACTAAACAAAATCAGAAGAACTCAACCAAGTTCCCATTATATACCCTATGCCTATTGTGACATCATAATGCAGAGGACGAACATTCTATAAAATGAAGGAAACGGTCTGTCCTCTATGTCCGAATCCATTTATCTCCGCAACGGGTTGCTGCCCATGGGCATTGGGCATCGATGACATCATCACCGATGACATCGCAATTGCTCGAGTGGCATTGCTGATGACTTAATCACTGATACATCATCACCAATGACATCACAGTTCTTGAGTGACATCACTGATGACATCATCACTGACATACCGTAAAGGGCAGTTTAGACTCCAGACAGATGGGAGGCCGGCAGAGGAGACCAGGCAGAGTCGAGGGAAGGTTTTTGGAACCAGACGATGGACCCTGGGCTGAAGTCTCTATTAACGGAGAACCCTTTAACGAAGGTGAAGGCACGTTGGAGGGATGAGGAGCAGAACAACACGAGGAGCAACAGCCAAGACTGAGGATGTGTGAGAAACACCGGAAACTTGAAAGAAGAAGAACCAGGTCTAGATTGGACCATCCAACTGTGAGAGGCAGCAATGTGCTGCCAGGCATCCAGTCTACCGGAAAGCCATTAGAAGAAGCATTTTATGATCACCCAACAAGCATCGCTGAACGTCACGTTACATTCCATTATCGCTGGATGCTGATTTTGGACGCTGTCGTTCATAAAAGTATAAATACTAGGCGATGGAACACATCACAGAGGTGCAGTTTCATTTCATTTGCTTCATTTTCATTGTCTCTCAAGACATGGGGGTAGAAAAACAAGAGCTAGCAGTACTTTCTTGAGCCAGCGTTGGGGTCAAAGTTGAATCCAAATTAAATGAAGTCTTGGCGATGGGCGCAACCATCATCGCAAAGATGCCATGTCGCCCGTTGCTGGAAGTATAAACATTATATCATTTCCACCGATGGAATATGATTATCAACCACCATAAATCACTGTACTATATATAAACTGCCCTTAAAACTTCAAATAGTAGCCCAGGCGTTTATTTACCAAAATGTGTAGTGAGACCCAGTGTCTATTTGGGACTGGCGTCTATTTGGGACCCGCATTTAATTATTTTTGCAAAAAATTCTTGCTCAGCAAAGATTGGAAATGGTATCAAATTATTTAAACCAGTATGAATAGTATTTGGATAAAAAATACAGTATAGAGATATGGTTTGACCGTGCCACCTGCTATTTGGTGTGTTTTTCAGTGTTTCACGCATGCAGCTGCCAAACAGCCATATTTCAAACAAGTAACATTAGCCTACTGCTCACATTCAGTTGTTTGTGTTTCACTGGAAAACAGCAGTTTGATTAGCTAGCGAGTACCTAACATTAGCATTTAGGAGCAGCTAACGTTAGCTCAGTAACCAGCTGGTCAACACTTCTAGACATAGTGTTTCTTGTGCAACAAGGAGACTTACCAAATATTTCAAATACATGTCTGGTATAATCCATACTGCCTTTATGATCGCTGTTGTGCAGTCCGTAGCATCAAACAATGCAGTATGCATACCGGTAGCCTACTTGAAACATGTCGGTTATGTAGAAACAAAGCGTAAAACTGTTTACAGGGGGAGAGAAAGTAGCCTACTCGAATCTCACTTGCTTCTACCAAACCAGAAGTCAACAACACACACACACTGCCCACATCATTACCGTAAGTGACTGTGAATTCAGTCTGAGCGCAACACAAAAACACCATAATTTAAAAAATACCCGGTGTCTAATTGAGACCGGCGTTTATTTACCCAAACATGTAGACAGACCCGGCCGGCGTCTCTGGGACTCTGCTTTTATTTGAAGTTTTACGGTAATCACAGATGATGACATCACAATTGCTCGAGTGTCATCACTGAAGACATCACTCACTGATGACATCAGAGATCGCCGAAAGGATGTGGCCAGGTCGCCAATGATGTCGGGGGTGTGTATATTCTACGTTCACACTTGAGCAATTATGATGTGATCAGTGATGTCACTCATGCAATTGTGATGTCATCGGTGATGATGTCATCAGTGATTAATGTCATCAGTGATGCAATCAGTGAGTGATAAAAATCACTGATGATATCACAATGGCTCTGTAGGTACAGTAAGTAGAGAGAGAATTTATACATTACTGATGATGTGGCAATGGCTCTGTGCGCAAGTAATTTGTGAAAGACTGATGTTGTAGACATTGTGTGACATCATCAGTGATGTCAGAAATCATCCCCTGCTGAGGTTATAAATTGGACAACTTTTGCTCATAGCCCAGCCAATAAAGCTTGAACCTGTTGCAACAACATAAAGCGACATGGCAGCCAGTGAACTGTACTCCAAGTATGCCTCTGTATGGCTCCCAGATGCAACTGAGGTGTGGAAGTCAGCAGTACTTACCAAAGACTTCACTCCTGGGGACCGAGTGTTGTCTCTGCAGCTGGAGAATGGCACGCACGTGGAACACAAAGTTGATCCCCTAATTACCAGTCTGCCACCGCTAAGAAATCCCCACATCTTGGTGGGGGAAAATGACCTCACCGCTCTCAGCTACCTGCACGAGCCGGATGTCCTACACAATCTCAAAGTGCGCTTTATCGACTCCAAGTTAATTTACACATACTGTGGTACTGTCCTGGTTGCCATCAATCCTTATGAGAGCCTGCCTATCTATGAAGCTGACGTCATCACTGCCTATAGTGGCCAGAACATGGGCGACATGGACCCCCATATATTTGCTGTAGCAGAGGAAGCACTCAAACAAATGGCCAGAGATGAAAGAAACCAGTCCATCATAGTGAGTGGTGACTCGGGAGCCGGCAAAACTGTGTCTGCTAAGTACGCTATGCGTTACTTTGCTACAGTCAGCGGCTCGTCTGGTAAGGCAAATGTGGAGCAGAGGGTGCTGGCCTCCAGCCCCATCATGGAGGCTCTAGGGAATGCCAAGACGACAAGGAACGACAACAGCAGCCGCTTTGGCAAGTACATCGAGATTGGTTTTGACAAGAAGCATCATGTAATCGGGGGTAACATGAGAACCTACCTACTGGAAAAATCTAGAGTTGTGTTTCAGGCTCATGGAGAAAGGAACTATCATATATTCTACCAGTTATGTGCCTCTTCACATTTACCAGAGTTCAAAGCCTTCAAGTTAGGTTGCGCCGATGACTTCCACTGTACTAACCAGGGTCAGAGCTCCGTCATCCATGGAGTGGAAGACGCCAAAGAGATGTGTGACACCAGGAGGGCTTTGTCATTATTACGAATCGGTGAAAGTGATCAAATGGCACTTTTCCAAATTCTGGCAGCTATTCTTCATCTTAGCAATGTGGAGGTGAAATATCAATCGGCAGACAGAAGCAGCATCTTGCCAAACAACAGCCACCTGATGGTGTTCTGTGAGTTGATGGGGGTGCCATATGAGAAAATGGTGCACTGTTTATGCCACAGGAAGCTCAAAACGGCCACAGAAACCTATGTTAAGTCTCTCTCAAAAGTGAACGCAGTCAATGGCCGAGATGCCTTAGCCAAGCACATCTATGGCAAGGTCTTCAGTTGGACTGTTGGTTGCATTAACAAGGCCTTGAAATCCGCAGCTAAGCAGCATTCCTTCATCGGTGTGCTCGACATTTACGGGTTTGAAACGTTTGATGTCAACAGTTTTGAGCAGTTTTGTATCAATTACGCCAATGAGAAGCTCCAGCACCAGTTCAATTTGCATGTGTTCAAACTGGAGCAAGAGGAGTACATGAGAGAGCAGATCCCCTGGACACTGATCGACTTCTACGACAACCAGCCATGCATCAATCTGATTGAGGCCAAGCTGGGCATCCTGGACCTTCTGGATGAGGAGTGCAAAATGCCCAAAGGCTCTGATGACACATGGGCCCAGAAAATGTACAACACGCTGCTGAAGCACAACACTCACTTTGATAAACCCAGGTTGTCCAACAGAGCTTTCATTGTCCACCACTTTGCAGACAAGGTGGAGTACCAATGTGAGGGTTTCCTGGAGAAGAATAAGGACACGGTTGATGAGGAGCAGATCAATGTGCTGAAGATAAGCAAGTTCGACTTGCTGCTGAAGCTGTTCCAGGAGGATGAGAAGGCCACAAGCTCTACTAGCAGTAAATCCATCAAGTTGTGGCCTGGTCAGGCTCAGAGGGATAACAAAAAGACTGTTGGACTGCAGTTTCGACAATCTCTCCATCTACTGATGGAGACTCTGAACGCTACGACTCCTCATTACGTTCGCTGCATCAACCCGAACGACCTGAAAACTCAGTTCACCATGGACCCTGTGAGGACAATGCAGCAGCTACGGGCCTGTGGCATCCTCGAAACTCTCCGGATCTCAGCCGCAGGCTTCCCCTCTAGATGGACCTATCAAGAATTTTTTTGTCGTTACTGGGTCCTGATGAAGCAAAAGGATGTGCTTCCTGACAGAAAACAGACCTGCAAAAATGTCTTGGAAAAACTGATCAAGGACCAGGAAAAGTATCAGTTTGGCAAAAACAAGATCTTCTTCAGGGCTGGACAGGTGGCGTACCTGGAGAAGCTGCGTTCTGACAAGCGTTGTATGGCTTGTGTTCACATCCAGAAGATGACCCGCTGCTGGCTTGCCCGCAAGAAGTACCTGAGGATGATGGAATCGGCCATCACCATACAGAGATATGTGCGGGGCCACCAGGCCCGCTGCCTTCTGTGGCGGACCAAGGCAGCAGTAGCGCCAGATTTGCCTTTATTTCCCACTTCCTTTCTATTCTCATATGGAGCATTGGTTTATATGTAAGATGATAAGGAGCTTACGCTCATCCATGTATTCTATTTATTATTGGGAATAAAGAATTTCCCATGATTCCTGGCAGTGACGTCACTCCCTATGTGTGCGGCCCGAAAACACGAGACAGAAACCAGCCTACAAGCCGACAGGTTAACTAACAGCTGGCTAACACAGACTGTATGATAGTGATGTCATCGTTCGGTGAACGGAAGAAAAAAACAAAGTGAACTTGCTTGATCAACCAACCGTCACTTTTGTGACATCAGCCGGGCAATACCACGTGGCTCGGGCCCAGGCTGTTATGTGGTTTTTAGGTCTGGCTCTTACGTGGTTTTACGTCTGGCTCTTAGTTGGTTTTACATCTGGTTCTTAGGTGGTTTTACGTCTGGCTCTTATGTATGTGGTTTTACGTCTGGCTCTTACGTGGTTTTATGTTGGCTCTTACATGGTTTTACGTCTGGCTCTTAGGTGGTTTTACGTTCAGGCTGTTACGTGGTTTTACGTCAGGCTGTTACATACAGTAGTTTTACGTCTGGCTCTTACGTGGTTTTACGTCAGGCTGCTACGTAGTTTTACGTCTGGCTCTTACGTGGTTTTACGTCAGGCTGTTACGTAGTTTTACGTCTGGCTCTTACGTGGTTTTACGTTCAGGCTGTTACGTGGTTTTACGTCAGGCTGTTACATAGTTTTACGTCTGGCTCTTACGTGGTTTTACGTCAGGCTGCTACGTAGTTTTACGTCTGGCTCTTACGTGGTTTTACGTCAGGCTGTTATGTGGTTTTACGTCAGGCTGTTATGTAGTTTTACGTCTGGCTCTTACGTGGTTTTACGTCTGGCTCTTACGTGGTTTTACGTCTGGCTCTTATGTGGTTTTACATCTGGCTCTTACGTGGTTTTTACGTCAGGCTTACGTCAGGCTGTGTTACGTGGTTTTACGTCTGGCTCTTACGTGGTTTTACATCTGTCTCTTACGTGGTTTATGTCCGGCTCTTACATGGTTTTACATCTGGCTTTTACGTGGTTTTAGGTCAGGCTGTTACGTGGTTTTACATCAGGCTTTTATGTGGTTTTGGGTCTGGCTGTTATGCCAAAAACACACACAGACCTTACACCAGAGTCCTGCAATGGGTCGGGTATCCGCAAAAAGCTTGTGTAATGGGTAATATACTACTATAAAGTCATGGGTACGGGCACGGGTAAAAATGAACTAAACACGGGCGGGCAGTGCTTGAGAACGTAGAGCCATGTTTTTGTGTTGAGCTCAGACTGAATTCACAGTCACTTACGGTAATTTGGTACATGACATGGGCGCTGTGTGTGTTGTTGGCGGAAGTCAGTCTGTACTGGTTCGGCAGACAGAGGAAAGATGAGAGATTTGCAGTAGGCTACTTTCCCCTGTCATACAGTTTTACGCTTTGTTTTTCTACATAACTAAACTGACATGTTTCAACTTATCCATACTGCATTGTTTGATGCTACGGACTACACAATTCAAAACAGCCGCGGAGTCAACGTGTTAGACTGGAGACAACGAGACGCTATCTGGTTTCCATAACAACAATGGGGAAAGTGCAAGTCCCGGTGGAAAAGTTAACATTAGTTGAAGTTGGACGTTGTAAAAGTGCATTTCTGTCAGCGGAACAGCGATCATAAAATCACACACATGGGTCGGGGTGCGGGTCTTATATTAACGGGTCTGGGTGGGGCCACTTTAGATTTTTGAGATAATCGCGGGTAATGAGGCGGCCATTATATTGACGGGTCTGGGCGGGCACGGCTTTGCAAAATTGGACCCGTGCAGGACTCCGCCGTGCACACACAACACAGGGCCAGAGTCCCACCAAACTAGATTTGAAGGCTGCGTAGTGGCCTTCAAATCTAGTATAGTACATTTTAAGAGACAAGCCACGGGCCAGTTAAAATCAGTCCGCGGGTCGCAAGTGGCCCCCGGACCGGACTTTTGGGCATGCCTGTGCTACGCTAATCACCTTAAATATATCGTATATATATAAACCAATGCTCCAGCATTGTTCCTTTCTTTAAAGGAGCTACTGGGAACTTTCACTTTGTGTTTATTGTGGTGGGACCTGTGGACAAAAGCGGTACTGTTCGCCTGGAATGGAAACTACATTTCCTGAACACCGAGGCTCCTCCCGCCATCTCCACCGGGCTGTCTGAGCTGCGGCAGGCCGTGCAGCGCTTCTCCGAGAACTTAACTTTTCATCTGCCCGCCGGAAAAAAGTTACAACCCGCTTCACACGGACACAACACGTGACGGATGCTATGCGATACCCTCACAAGAGGCATTTAGAAACACCATAGAAATCGCAAATTGGAGTTTGCCGAAAAATGTGTTGACAATTTTAAAGGCAGTCTTGTTGAAGTGACTTTGTTGAAATACTTTGCAGTTATTCACCAAAGCCACATTTACATGTGAGATCGTGCAATCACTCGAATAGTTACAATAGACACAGTATTCATGTGTGTATTTTTTTTGATGGATGACTTTGCTGACTCTTGTTTCTATAGAGGGAGCCCTGAAGCTGTCGTTCGAGCCCTCACTGACACTGAAGGATGTGGAGAGCGATAACAGAGCAGTGACCGAAGGCCGGTATCAGCCCACAGACTGCATAGCCAGGCAGAGCGTCGCAATCCTCATCCCCCACCGCAACCGCGAGAAACACCTGCTCTACTTCCTGCATCACCTGCACCCCTTTCTGCAGAGGCAGCAACTACACTACGCCATTTATGTCATCCAGCAGGTATACTTCCATCCGTTGTACAGTATTACAACACACAATGCTTTCATATGAAATTAGACGATATTTGAGGTTCATGCCGGTAGGGCTGAAATCCAGATGTTTTTCTGTTGGTTTATTAAGAATGACTGTTATAATCATTTATTGTGATCATTTACTGTTACTACTATTATTAATTGTAGTAGAAGTAGTACGGTAGTTCAAGCTCAGAAGATCTGAAACTCTTGAGCTTTTGTGCCGTTTCCCCCCGCTTTCAACACGTCTGTGAAGTGCTACGCTCTAGCGACATGACAAGGGTCACAAATAAGATGACATTTTGTTAAACTAGGAACAAAAAATAGATTAAAACTACAGTAGTCTTCTGAATGTATAAGCAAGCATACAATAATCAAACAAGAAGAAAATCTGTTTTTCAATTTTGCAGTTTGTATAGCTCATAGGCATGTGGCCTAATTGTAATAAATTACAAGTGGCAACGACCGCCGATAAATAATGAAAATAATCTTGGCATGATTTGGCCTTGGAAAAAAGGTTCAAAAGCATAAATACTTAGATATGTTTCCTTTTCATGGCCAGGGTGACGTAGTGAGAGTGGGGAGGCTGTCCTTCAACCGGAGGAGCCACGCTCATCCGCCCTGCGGAAGTGCACATAACTGAATCCCTGCCAGTATTTTTTGGCCCGCGCCCAAGTGTCATTGGAGAGCAGCCCAATCCACCAAAACAGAAAAATTATACTTTGGAGATGAGCATGTGATTTAGAACCGTTGTCTATGAGGTATTCCCACATTCCATTTTTGGTGGCTTTGCACTACTCCACCCAGCAGCTGGCGCTCCTGTGCGCTGTTGTGCCGACTGTCGCTATGCAGAAGCAGTCCAGTCAAAGCAACAAGCAGTGTTCAGCAAGGTGTGGGAAACTACTGCTTTAAAATGAGATGCAAGTGAGACAAAAATGTTACCCAACTTTGAGCAAAAGTTAAATAGCCAAGTCATTTCACAAATAATGGTCAGGACTGAATTATTAGCCCATAATTCCTATGCAGTCTTCCAACGCTATATTTATCCAAATGTGGTGTTTTTCCAGGTTCTTCATTTTGTTAAATGCTTAATGATATACAGAGCTACCTCTATTTTATATGACATAATCATGGAAAACAGTTGACGACAAACAACAAATGACAAGGGTCCAATTTCATAGTTTAGTGCTGATTGATCGGGTTCACTGGCCCACAAGTGGCACCAAAGGCTTTTTCTGCGCCAGGAGAAAACTCTACAGTGGTCGCTGACGCCATCAAATTGTCTGAAGGTGCCACCAATGTTTGTGGTATTGGTGTAAAAAGCTATCTAGAGCCTAGAGAGATAGTAATTGGCTAATAATGGAAAGTAGAAGAGTGTGATTTTATTGTTTATTTTTACAGGCTGGTGATGCAACGTTTAACCGTGCCAAGTTACTGAATGTTGGATATTTGGAGGCACTAAAGGACTACAACTGGGAATGCTTCATTTTCCACGATGTCGACCTGGTTCCTGAGAACGATTACAATTTATATGTCTGTGATAAGCAGCCCAAACACTTGGTGGTTGGTCGGAATGCCACAGGATACAAGTAAGTGTGTGACTAAGAGTCAATCTAATCCCCGTGAGTCTTGACTCCGCAGTGTAGCTATGTTACCCTAGTCAGTGAAACGACAACACTGCATGCATACACATAATATGGCAGGCTGGTATTCAACACATTGCCACCATTAATGGTCATATATTTCCTCTCTTAGGCTGCGTTACAAAGGCTACTTCGGAGGAGTCACAGCTATGACCAAAGACCACTTTCATAAAGTTAATGGATTTTCAAACACTTACTGGGGTTGGGGTGGAGAGGACGATGACCTTCGCATCAGGTGAGGTCCAAACCATTGGAAGTGTAATTCCATATACTGTATATCCATTAGACTTGATCAGATAGTCTTTGCAAATAATTTCTACCTGTATACCCAGATGTGGTGAACATGCATGCATTCACTGATAATTGTGGTTCTTCTGCTGTCTTTGTCAGGGTCGAACTACAGAAAATGAAGATCTTGAGGCCGCCTCCTGATATCGCTCGCTACACCATGGTGTTTCATAAACGTGACAGTGGCAATGAAGTAAACAAAGACAGGTCAGTAAGTAGACACAGGGATCATGGGCCCTATCGTCGCAAAAGCGGTAATTTTGCGTTTGCGCTTGTTTGGCACTCGTTTAACGCTGCACGCAATGCAAATTGGGTGCGTGCACAAGCGCATTTGTACTGGACATGCATGGGGTAAGCATGCCCCATGCCAAACCAGGCATGTGGCGCATGAATGCGCTAAATGTGGGGACACAGATGGCATTCTCCTATCGTCAGCATGCGTGCAATTACTTTGTGCTAAGAGCTTTGAAAAGCACCTTTTAAGCGCAAAAATGCGCCGCTGCGCCAGACCGCACCATAATCTCCGCGCTGCGCAGCGCAGAGGAATTCCTTTTGGATATGTCATTAACGCAGCTGTCGTGTCACGCCAGGACATCAAATTCTGCTGCTAAAATTGGGTATTAGCAGATAATTCAGTGAGGCAATCAACTATAATTCACTGAGAAACTTGTATCACATCGCAAAGAGGGGTTAATGGCAAATTAATTGAGAAAACTTGTTGGACATTGTAGCCTACTTGCAATAGGCTATTCACCTTCACCTATCCCATAACCCGGAGGGTCGTTGGCACCACAGACGATCTGTCGACAAGCTCTCTCCATCTCTCTGTCCTCGGCACGAGTCGGCAGCTCTCCAATCGAAACCCTCCCATCTTTTCTCTTGTCTCCGCCGTTTCCCCGCTGTAAACATTCAATTTCCCAGTCAAAAAAAGAACCCAAACTGCATAAAAATCGCAGATGTTTTTAACAGGTATACTGTATGATGTGATGGTGTGATTGTGAGATAGGCCTATCCAAATTACGCATGGAGAGAATTACAGCATATTGCATGCCTCCTGCAAACTGTATTACAGTGATTGAGAGACGGGAATCTGATTGGTTTGATTCACACCTGTGAATAATTCTGGTGCTTAAGCCCAAATCCCATTTGCGCTGGCATTTTGGGGGTGCAGATGACTTGGCACGCCTCCAATTTGCGCCTGCGGCAGGTGCCGTGAACAGTTCAGCACCCCCGCCGAGAATTGCATCCCCACCATATTTCGGGGCTATTTTAATTTAAAAAACAGGGAGGTACCCAGACAATTATATCATTTTTAAACAGTTATGTTTCTGTATAAATCATTACAATAAGCTCCCATGAGGTGGGGATTCGTTTAGCGGCGGCCGGGCGGGGGGGCAAAACTCGGCATAACACCTGGACAGTTGCGTGTTGTGGACTGCTATCGTCCCTGCAGGGACGATAGCATAAAGCAGGCATTAAGGCACGCAAACGGGTGCGCAAGCGCAAAAAGGGATAGCGCCTGTACCAAGATAGGGCCCCATGTGTTTTAGATACATGTATGCTTGCTTCTACAGTACATACTGTAGGTAAATTGCATGTTCGTATACTGATTTGTGCTGTAAATTGTATTCATTCAATGGACACATTTTGATATTTTTACAGGATGCGGTTGTTAGGACGCACCCCACAAGTATGGAGGAAGGATGGCCTCAACAACTGCTTGTATAAGACTTTGTCAGTAGAGAGGCTGCCTCTTTATGTGAATGTTACTGTAGACATTGGGAAGCCACAGGTCAACTGAGATTTCAAACTGGGAGCCTTGCCGTTACGTACAGTATATATATATATATATATATATACTGTATATATATATATATATATATATAGGCCGTTGAGTGCAGGAAAGCTACTGCATGTGCACAAGACAACCTAATGAACACACATGCACATTATTTTGGTTATTTTTTCACATGAATCTCAGCTACCAACTAGAGTCATTGAATAAATTGGTCTCACGCACATCTCCACTTGCATATCAGCCATCTTTATTTTTACCAGGCGTTTCCCTATTGATTATGTTTGGGCATCCACAAACAATAAATACAGTATATGGATAGCCCATATAAATTAACTGGCAAAGTATTTATTTATTTATTTTCTAGCGAAGATTGGTGGTAATGACCAAACAAAGAAGCAAAAACATATTCTTGGTATCTAAGTTTAGAATGCATTCCTAAACAATAGAACCTAAACATCCAACTAAGATTAAATCATTCCACATGGCATGGTTTATTGTTATATTACATTATGGAACATACATATATTTTGTATATCATACATGCACTTGTCACTCATGGACAGTGTGTGTTTTGTGTGCTACATTAGTAGATGCAATAGCATTTGGTAAGCGAAAGAGAATATGTTTGGGTCTGGTTCTAGGCTGCTTGGACTGATGAGGCGGTGTGAGGGGTGATTGTTTGGCATCTTAGCGGAAATGTTTTGTTGACACTTGAGCGCTAGTCACTAACTGGCCACTGTGTTAGTTACGGTAATTGATGTGAAAAGGACACTGGATCAGTTCTTCAGTAATCCATGCAAAACTGTAGATTCAAATTTAATTCCTGTGTCATCAACATTACAGTCTATATATAGTCGTATCTCCATTAAGCCAAATATGGTATTTTAATGCTATATTTGAATATATCAACCAGCCACTGACAATAATACCATCTGTAGACATGTGTCTTGTTTGCAGACTTACTGTACTGTATAAGAATAAGAAATCATTGCCTTAAGGCCGTTAAGAGATTTACAGTGTAGCATGGATGGATCCTTTGTTTCCTGTGACACTTGTTTGACTGTGAAGAAAACTCAAGGACTTTGATAAGCAATAATAATAATAAAAAGATCTGGAGGGCTGATGGTGTCAGGTGAAATTCAAATAAAATATATTATTTGGAATATGACAGTTATGGGAGGCAACAAGTGTGTTCTCATTTCTGCATTTGGGGGTTTGGTGGGCACTGCAAGTCTCAGGACTCACCATTAGAACTGGCCTAGATTATGTTACTGAAAGAAAAATAAGCAAATCCTTGATGAAGGCCATTGCTGGGCTCCTCAGAAGATGCTGAATGCAAGGAGAGTTTAATTTCAAACTATTTGAGGCTTGAACCTTAACTGAAAGAAGGGTTTACTTAGAGTTTGAGAACATCTTCAAAATGGTCAAGGATGAACAAGCAATTTGTCTTGAAAAGCTATTTTGTGAGGCATATACTCTTGATAAAAGGGATTTCTTACAGTGCACGTCTTTTTATAATGCCTTAGACATAAATAAGAATGAATAGGTGATGGATTATGGGATTATTTTATTTTTGAATACTTTGAATACTGCATTTCTTAATAAATGATAATTATAATTATTTGAGACCAATCATAATGTAATGCTGCTTTACTACAAATATATGTGAAGAACATTTTATTTAAAGTGATAATCACGAAGATTTCAGTTTCATTCTCTTTGACAACACCTATGGCGATGAGCGATAATTGCGGATGAGATCTAAACAGTGTTGCATAATGAAGTTTGTTCAGCCATAGTAACCACCCGCAATGCTAACAGACCAGGAAAAAGAGTAGCCTGTTATCCTACTTCACACAAGAGTTGTCGGGGACCTATTAACATGAAGAGTGAGTCTACTGGGTTAGCTCCACCCACCCTCTCGGGTGTCTCCACAGACACCCAGTTTATTAATGCTGCAATACATCAATGGGCCATAGGCTCAATCAACATTGTGTTAATTCAGTCGGCGAATGATCAGGATTTCACAGACAATTATTTACATGAAAATCTTAAGAGATTATCACTTTAAAGAAAAATCTGCTTTTTTTCTAATTCATTGCATGCTGCTTGGGGAGTGATTTACGTGTATCGATTGATACACTCATATCAAACTTGTAAAATGAATGAATTTATTTTAGGTAATTTATTTTTTTGAAGTGGCACGGCTGCTGGTATGTTACAACTATGTTTTGTCTTTATCTAACACTACATTGATGAGTACTGATTTATTCCAAACCACAAGTTTTCCTTTTTTTCTCTTTTTTGTAAATGATCGTAGGGTTGATTTGAGGGTGCGTACTATATTCATAAATGTGCCGAACAGCCTTTATGAAGCTCTTGAGTCAAGTATATATCCGTAACTCTTGTTATGGATATAGTGCATTCAGAATAAAGTACTTTATGTTGTGACTTGAGGGTCTCTTCATTTCAATGTGACATTTCCACCCTAGATTGAATGTATTTATGTATTTTTGTTTGCCTACTGTAGGGTGAGATTTGTGTTTATATATGAAAATATTAGAACTGCACAAGGTAAACTACAACTTAATAATACAATTTTGTATGATCATCACAACCGAGAAAATTTGTGCTAATATTTTAGCAACAAATATTTCAATTGATTTTTTTCTTTCATTTGAACCTGTGCCATATTAACTAATTGAGAATGCCTTCTTGTGGGATTCTTTTTGAATGTTTGTACAATGGTCAATATTTTTATTGTGTTGATGGGGGAGACACAAATAATGACAGTAGAGGGGATTATTATGCATTTCACTACTAATTACATTTCCCCTTCGACACGTACTGTATAATAAACATTTTCTTATGAGTTGTGTTTTTATCTATATTTTTGGCACTATATCTTTGGTCAGTTATCTGAGTTATGCACTTGAATGTAGTAGCAATGTTGCCTTTGACTGTTTATATTACAGTATTTATAGACTACCACATTTCTATCAATACATGCAATCATATCCACACATTTTTATGAAACCTATTTAGAATAATCAGTAAAGTGCAATTCACAGTAAAGTAACATTATCATTACATGTTCTTTACCAACCAATAGTAGGCATGATGTTATGCAAGACTGTAAATATCCCAGTTGGCAATTATGTAACTAAGCTATTTTTCACTTGTTAGCAATAGCATTATTTGTGTGCAGCCTTACCATTCAAGTTGGAGGGGAGGGGTGTGTGCACACATGCTATGAAGAAATCCTCTCCAACATGTAGCTTGAACTAACCTGCATCAACAACTGTGTGGTGTAAAATAACCCAAACTTACCACTTTAGACAGTTTTTGGGCTTGTCTTTTATGTATTTTCTAGTCAGTCTCTGGCTACTGTTTTCAGTTACTTCTGAAGTTGCCTTTATGACCAGATGCTAGCCCTACATAATAAGCTGATAAGATTTAGTCGCAGAACAAATACTGTACTATATTCTGCATCTCCAGCTGTGCCACTCTGCCTCAGCTGCTATTTCTCTGTAGCTAAATGTATCTTATCTTGGTTTCTGCATCTTCCTTTGGCACAGTAAACTCTACTAGACTTTGCAGACTTTCTTAGATTCATTCTTACATGGACAACTGTAACAAAGATTAGATAGGCAGTTAATTTGCATTCCTGTCCCTGGGCATGATGTATTAAAAGGAACATGGAGCACAATAAGATGGGATGAGCTAATCTAGTGTGAACCCTGGGTAGGCTCTAATGCATACAGGTGAACTTCAATGATGAAGACAACAGTCAGTGTGGGTCAAGATGCCAATTTCAGGCTATTTATTAATATAGGGTCAAAAGGTTAAGTTAGTTTGTCTTGCTGCGGTGGCGCAGCATGCCAGTCAGCAGGCTGATGCACGGGGAGTATACTATCAGTGAGAAACAAAAAAGGTTAATTACACACAAAAGAAACCCTCTTTATTTTCCCAAACACAAATCACCCAAACTATTATCAGTGCCACAACAAACCTTAAATGATACCACCACAAATCAACAGGTGAACTCCCAACGCACCAACCGCTCCCGTGGCTGGAGGCCACACCAGCCGCAGAAGGGATAAAAGTCAATATTGGTCTTGATCTGACCTAAACAAACATTAACAAGAAGTAAACGGCAACCAGCACTTTGCCTGTGGATTAGACATCAAACATTAATGTATGTCTTAATGAAGCAAATGAACATATTTATAGTAGAAAAGTATTATACCTTGCCACTGCCACGAGGCTATGCCTGGACTCTCGACCCTTTATGCAAGAAACAATAAAATATAAGAAACAAAATGTTGGCAGACCCACAAAGTCATGTTTACATAAAAACATAAATACAGTACCTGTGCATTTGCACCCCTACATTACCCAACAATTAATTGAAATAATCTTAGTAAAACACAGTTTCATGTTAAAATGATTTGCTTGGCCTACCCAGAGGACATGTGCACAGGGGTGATCTGGATCAGGAGTGAGCAGGCATGAAGCTGACACACCTGTGCTCCATGAGCCTCTTATTAGTTTGTGTAACTCATCTTGATTGGCCAAGGGCTGTCCTGGGTCCTAGTGTCCCCCTACCACACTAGGAAGGTAAACAACACAATCTTGAAGGGGACAGAGCACACTTATGAATCTCATGACAAACAGAAGGGGGACATTGGTTCAGGAGAATGTATTAGGAAGGAATGAGGGATGCTTCCCTTGCACACTATCATCTCTTCCAATATCTCAACCAAGGAGGTTCACTGACTGTCCACTCTCTTCTTTTGAACATCTGCACAACTCCAGGTAAATTCAATTCAACCTCATGGTTCCTGTTTGTTTTAATCAGCCATGTGTTAGTTAAACACATGCAAACTTTTGAACAGTCACAACGCAGTGTGATGAACTTGTTTGTGATACATATTTACAATTTATTTAATTGATGTTAATTGTTGATGATACCCCAGGGTGCTTGTAAATTGTAAGAAATTGCATATCCCTATCTTTGATGATACAATAGGTAGGAGTTCTAAAGTCAACACCACACTTCACAAATATTGTCAGCAGCAGCCTTATTTGCATTGGCTCTGGGATGGATATACACTATGGTATGTGTCTAAGGGAATTATCTTGGTAAATGAAAAAATCTTCACAGAAAATAAGGAACAACAAAGGACAGCAATACAAACACCTGCTGGTGGTCTCTACAAGAGCAGGCAGCGGCCTGTTGAAGCCTACAGGGAAAATCACCAGTGACCCCACCCATCCTGGCCACCACTGTTCTATAGAAGCTTCACTCATGACCAAATCACAATCACTACTGGCTGCCTGCCAGAAAACCTGAAACTCTGAGAACAGGGTCCAATGACCGAGGGCTTGGCAATATATCGATATCAATCATGTATTGAGATATAGCATAAGTGTTGTCTTTTCCTGCTAATTTTCTGAACTTACCAGACTGTTCTAGCTGTTGTATTATGTGCCTTTTTTATATAGCCGAATACTGAGAGTCCTCGTGAGTCCCGACTCCCGAGTGGTAGCAACTTGTAGTTTGGTTAAACTCACTCCCCAGCATGTGCACTTTGGAAGCAGGAGGTCGGGGGATCCAAGCCCTTAAGATGGGTTGCTGCCAATGCTGTCAACACAATGCAGGTTCAATTTACCCACTTAGTCATTATATCCACATTACTGATGATTATTTATCAAAATCTCAATGTGTAAATATTTTGTGAAAGCAGCAATAGTCTAACCTGATCTCACGAGAGAATCCCGCTGGCTTGCAAGATTAGCAATAGTCATCCCATTGTCACAATATTGATATCGAGGTATTTGGTCAAATATATTGTGCTATTTGATTTTGTCCATATCACCCAGCCCTACAAAGAGCCACTTTTTACAAGCCTATTCATCAGCTGAGTTAAGTTGCTGGACATTAAAGCATAGGTCATATCATGACCCTATTGTACCTTATACAGTACACAATGTGTATCCTACTGGGGGATAGAGAAAGAGAGAGTCGGAGAAAGTCAGGGTAGTCGCGCCAAGGCAGCCAAGTAGGCCAAGCCGGGAAGCGCCAAGTCAAACATTAATGTACCAAGATCAAAGGCCCGACCGAGTTGGGAGCGCCAGCCGCAAATAGCTTGTAAGTCGCTAAAAAGGTCGAAGGCCGGAAAAGTACAATCGCGAAGCGCCAGGGCGGCCAGGTGAGCCAAGCTGGGAAGCGCTATCGCGAGGTGCCCGACCGAGTTGGGAGCGCCAGCCGCAAATAGCTTGTAAGTCGCTAAAAAGGTCGAAGGCAGGAAAAGTACGTACCAAGATCGAAGGCCCGACCGAGTTGGGAGCGCCAGCCGCAAATAGCTTGTAAGTCGCTAAAAAGGTCGAAGGCAGGAAAAGTACGTACCAAGATCGAAGGCCCGACCGAGTTGGGAGCGCCAGCCGCAAATAGCTTGTAAGTCGCTAAAAAGGTCGAAGGCAGGAAAAGTACGTACCAAGATCAAAGGCCAGACCGAGTTGGGAGCGCCAGCCGCAATAGCTTGTAAGTCGCTAAAAAGGTCGAAGGCCGGAAAAGTACAATCGCGAAGCGCCAAGGCGGCGAGGTAGGCCAAGCTGGGAAGCGCTATCGCGAGGTGCCCGACCGAGTTGGGAGCGCCAGCCGCAAATAGCTGTAAGTCGCTAAAAAGGTCGAAGGCAGGAAAAGCAAGATCGAAGGCCCGACCAAGTTGGGAGCGCCAGCCGCAAGTAGCTGTAAGTCGCTAAAAAAGGTCGAAGGCCGGAAAGTACGATCGCGAAGCGCCAAGGCGGCCAGGTAGGCCAAGCTGGGAAGCGCTATCGCGAGGTGCCCGACCGAGTTGGGAGCGCCAGCCGCAAATAGCTGTAAGTCGCTAAAAAAGGTCGAAGGCAGGAAAAGCACGTACCAAGATCGAAGGCCCGACCGAGTCGGGAGCGCCAGCCGCAAATAGCTGTAAGTCGCTAAAAAGGTCGAAGGCCGGAAAAGTGCAATCAACTACTGGCGCCTGCAGATCTCAATTAACCTCCGGTAATCAGATCTTCCTTTTGGGGGATCTCCTAGCCTATGCAGGTGCCCTCCTCTTGCCTCAAGAGCAGCGCCACTGGCCAATGGAGTCAAGCGCCAAAGTATTTGCCATGCATGCTGATTGCTAAATAAAGTTTGTCTAATCCTACCAACTGGCCTCTCCTGATTGAAGTGAGGTCTCCAGACCATATTTCAAGCAGAAGGCCACTCACGCATAATCCGATCATCCCCTGACGACAGTCAAGTTCTAGCATAACGTGGTCAGTCAAAAGTCCTAGTATGACGTCTGCTATGACGTCAAATATGACGTCAGTTAATCCTCATATATATAGCAAGGGTTCTACGTCACCTCTCTCTCTCTGGCCGATCATAGCAGCAGTAGCTTCACGGCAGTCCATCTCCCTTGAAGCCGGCCTCCGAAGCGTTGTTTTGCCCCACCCACCTCCCCAGTCCGCCACCAACGAGTCTTGACTCCTGATCCCCCACGGGGGGGGGGGGGGATCTCCTAGCCTATGCAGGTGCCCTCCTCTTGCCTCAAGAGCAGCGCCACTGGCCAATGGAGTCAAGCGCCGGACGGAGTATTAAATAGATGAATACGTCTGAATTTTACTGGACTGGTAGATTACCCGTTTAAATACTGAAGTAATGATACTTTCTCTCATGGGTCCTTTCGCGTCCACGGGTGACTGGTCCTCCGGGGTATGCTCGGTGTGCTGTGGTCGTCAGCCCCGTCCTTGGTAGAGCCTGGGGGCGCGATGATCGCGGTGCGGAAGCCTGGATGCTTGGACGCCTAGACACCCGTCCGATGAAGAATAGTGGGGCTGCATGCAGCTGCTTGCTGAATGAAAATGTTAGTCACTGATTGTCAGTCTGAAAGTCTGTTGTTGACTTGGGGCGGACTCCTGGCTCGAGGGAAATGGCCGCTTTGCTTGAGCCGATTTGCTCCGTGAATGGAGATAGCAAGGAAAGATTGACGACGTGCAAGACAGCGTAGAACATGGCGTCTCACGGCGGCCCCTCGCAGTGGAGCGCCCCGCGTTGGCAGCCTGCGGCCCGGCCGTCTCGGAAGGCCAATGCGCTCCGTGCCGACACGGAACAGGGTATCGTTGTTTGAGCTGTCGTCGCTGCCCATGGACTGTTCTGGCTCGGGATCCGACAACCCGGAGTGGGGAGCGTTGATCTGCGGGGATTGTCCACGGGTAGAGAGGACTTGGGGGTGCTGATTCGGTCTGCAGATATGGTGCAAAACAACGCTTCGGAGGCCGGCTTCAAGGGAGATGGACTGCCGTGAAGCTACTGCTGCTATGATCGGCCAGAGAGAGAGAGGTGACGTAGAACCCTTGCTATATATATGAGGATTAACTGACGTCATATTTGACGTCATAGCAGACGTCATACTAGGACTTTTGACTGACCACGTTATGCTAGAACTTGACTGTCGTCAGGGGATGATCGGATTATGCGTGAGTGGCCTTCTGCTTGAAATATGGTCTGGAGACCTCACTAGATCTTTGCCATGATGAAATCACCTGATAAAGCACTCTCTCCATGTGTGTTCCTTCATCACAGATTCAGGGAAATGAATGGTCCTAAATCTAGGATCATCATTGCTTGTGTCTGATTGCCTCGAAATAACAGGCAAATTCTATTTGCATCTTACCCACAGACTCAACTTATCCCATTCTCCACTATAAACAGAAACGTGACTCCTTCCACATCTGCACTACGTCTGTTCTTTAGGTCTGTTTGTTAAATAGCAGAGTAATGTTCGTACATCCAGACCAGGTGCTGGCCAGAGAATCATTCATTAAAACAGGTTCAGCGCCTCCACACTATAATCCTACTATAAAATGAGGAAAACTGTCTGCATCCATTTATCTCCCCAATGGGTTGGCCAATCAATCTGAAACTCCACATGGGCACTGAGCATTGGCATAGGCAGGGAGTGGGACTGGCTGAGTTTCCCATTTTCCAAAATTTAAGATGTTTATTAGCATTTTTGGCAAGTCATTTGGCAAGTCAGCATTTTTGGCAAATGTAACAGGGCACTCTTGAAAATGAGAGCTTGCTCTCAAGAGCCTTCCCTGTATAAATAAAGGCAAAATAAAAAAGTGTGCAGAGTTGTGGCACGCACATTCCCGGGTATACAGGACTACTGTCACTGAATGAAGTACTTTTCATAGAACAAATAGATGAAACAAGAAACATATAGTATTTACACTCAGACCGTGTAACATAATTTACTCCCAGATAACTTGTATGTAAAATGTATCTATTCAAATTCATTGGGAAGTGTGTTTGTGAATTCAGGCGATGGCACACGTTTACAATGTTAACACACTTGTTAGCACAGTTTTTTGGTATTTTCATGTCCAAACTCACTGGTGGTGCATTTGTAAAAGGGTTGAATTAGTATGGGACCAAGTCACTTTGGTCGAAGTCTCAGTCCCAAGTCATGTGGTCCAAGTCTCAAGCAAGTTCCAAGTCATTTTGTTTTGGTCAAGTCAAGTCACAGGTTATGTCAAGTCAAGTAGAGTCCTTAGTTAAGGCAAGGCAAGTCCCAAGTCAAGTCACTTTCCCCCCCGCCAAAGTTACTTAATGTAGTCTTACCTTCCTTTCTAAAGAAAAAAGACAAGGTATTAATACCTGTCTAATAGTGATATTATTGGCCAATTTATCTAACCTGTTCAAAAAGTATGACAATGAATTGAATTTGTATTATGATTAGTGATATTCAGTTCAATCAATGTAATAAAGAGGCGACGTCTTGTGCGGGAGGAGGTGAGAGCAGCAGTGGAGGAGTCAAGATCCTGCAAGGCAGTGGGAATGAGGCAACGGGGGGCTTGGACAAGATGGGAGAACGCGATTGAGAGGAAAATGACCTGGACAGAGCTCTGGAAAGCCGAACCTCATCGCATCAAATTCCTCATCCAGGCAGTGTATGACGTGCTTCCAAGCCCGTCAAACCTGCACACATGGGGCATAGCAGAGACACCAGCATGCCCATTGTGCTCCAAGCGAGGAAGGGCCTAGAGCACATCCTCAGCTGCTGCACGAGGGCACTTGGAGATGGACGGTACCGGTGGAGGCATGACCAAGTCCTGAAGACCATCGCTGAAGCTATCAGCACTGGACTTGTGTGGGCAAAGCAGTTCCGTCCCTCCAAGAAAACCATCGCCTTTGTCAGAGCTGGGGAGCAGGCAACCCCTGCCAGAAGAACATCTGCAGGCATCCTGACCTCTGCCAGAGACTGGCAGTTGTTGGTGGACCTTGAACAGCAGCTGAAGTTCCCCAGCCACATTGCAGTCACCACCCTGCGACCAGACATCATCCTTGTGTCTGAGTCCACCAAACAAGCCGTGCTGCTGGAATTGACAGTCCCGTGGGAATACCGCCTGGAAGAAGCCTTTGAGAGGAAGCTCTCCAAGTATGCAGGACTGCAGCGACTGTCAGCAAGCTGGATGGAGGGCAAGGTGCCTCCCAGTGGAAGTGGGCTGCAGAGGCTTCGCAGCCCGCTCTTTGGCCAGAGCCTTCAGTAGTTTAGGGATTGAGGGAGAGAGAAAGAGGAGAGGCATCCGCAGTACCACCGAAGCGGCAGAGAGGGCCTCAAGATGGCTGTGGCTCAAGAGAGGAGAACCTTGGAGTCATGGTAGCTAGCTAGCCATCTGGACACGAGCCGGGGTTTACCCCGGGCTGGGTCACCTGGAGGAGGGTGTATAATGTTGAAAGACCTGAAACACCCGTTGATCCCAGGAACATTACTGATGACGTGTCCAGAGGCATCAGCAGATGTATGTACACAGTTAAATCAATGTAATCAAACAAACGTCAAATAAATGTCTACTTAGTTAACAAACTACTAACATAAGTGCCTTCTCCCTGAGAGAGAGAGGGGGGAAAACTTCCAGTGAGAGGAGCCAGTCATCCAATCAGGACAATGCCAAAAGGAGCATCATGAGTGAGTCATCCAATCATGACAATGCCATTTACAGCTTGCACTCTCATACAACTTTACACACAGACGCTTGGCAACGTTGAGAAATATTTTATATTTAATATTTAATCTGATGAACACAAGTCCAAGTCAAGTCTCAAGTCATTTATTTTTTGTCAAGTCACGTCGCAAGTCATCAAAACAGGGACTCGAGTCCAAGTCACCAAGTCTCAAGTACCTATCTCAGGAGGAATAAATGATCAGTATTTGTGGTAGTGGGTGGAATGAATCAATCATGGACAATCACAGTGCTCCCTCCCTGCCATGGTGCAGTGACATCATTGACTGTATATATTATCATTGACATGCATCGTAAGTTAATGGATGAGTCCAGACCGGCTTCTCCCAAGAGAAATCCCTTCAACTCAACATTGTTTAATGATAAGGAGTCAAGAATTTTCCTTTCCATTCCATCCCCTAGCCGCAGCTAAAAGTTGCTGCTGTTTGTTCGTAAGACCAGAAAACCAAAACAATGGAGTCCAAATTTGCCACGAGTGTGCACCATTTTGGGTAGATGGAGCCAGCCATCTACTGTATCACATAAATAAAACCAAGCAAAACAAAACAAAACAATAAGGTTAGCCCTTATTATTCAAATAGAGTGAAATGTCCTCTCACCATAGACCTATTTTCACCAGTGCAAAGAAAGAGCGGGATGCCTGAGGCTTTGTATGGACAGAATGATGTCATCTCCTTTTCCTATGGTGCAGAAAGGAAGCTTTGTTTTGTGGAGGCCAGGATGGCCCGGTCATCATGCTCACTTGTGACATAAAAAAAAAGCACAAAGATATCAGCTCTGCAAGACAGAACATTGTGATCTAGCTGCTCTATAAACCAGTCCATTCAGATATTTTTAGTGGAGCATTACGACTGATCTTTATTGCAAAACACCTCTTGAAATATGTAGTCTGTATTTCTGCACAGCAGCCTGGGGACGTTACTACAGACGGTTTAACCTTTCTTGACACTGCAAATATAGTAAAGCACCTAAGCAAGGTGAAATCATCAGTGATGTGTTCTTGTATTTACAAGGAAGACAATAGCTTATGGAAAGTTTATGCCTTGATGCAAACCATTGGCTGCATTTAGACCCTGATCTGTTGAATGAGATTAAAGGTAAATCCAGAATTTATTCAAACATCTAAATTCACACATGTTCTCAGATGTTTGACTAATAGATGAAGAATATGCTTTTTGTGAAGTTCTTAACCTCATCACAACTGAAAATATACATTTGTTTTGTTTCAGTGTTCTCAAAACAAAACCAAGTTAAACTGTCAGAGACTGTTGCATTGGAAACCATGACGAAAGCCATTTGAAGCTCCTAATTTGACATTTCTATGTTGCATTGCAGGTATGAAGCATCAGCACATGCAATTTGCCATTTCAATCATGGGAGAGCAGTGGGTAAAATTTAACAAGCAAGCTTTATTCACAAATGGCATGGCAACTCATTTTGGCGTAATGACTCCATGATAAGATGTCGCTCCTCTTGTGGTGAGAGAGGAGGGCATCAGCTCAGACTAGGATAGAGAATCCCCCCCATAGAGAATTCTTCAGGAGTCAAGACGTTGGTGGTGGACTGGGGAGGGGGGTGGGGCGAAACACAGCTCCAGAGAAGACGATCAGCCCGAGATACGACCAGCCACTAAGGTGAACAATCTGGAAGAGGATGATGACGTGATAACCACGGCTATATATGCACTGCACGCATCCTCTTTGGTGATTGGCTCAGCAGACGGCAAGTATGACATCACCGATGACATGTCATGGGCTGATTGGTTATTGGGGATGGGGTGATATATGGTGACGTGACTGGGTCTTCATTCTTGAAACTCAGTCCGTGAGACCCCATTTCAATCATGAGAGACCAGTGGGTAAAATTTAACAAGCAAGCTTGATTCACAGCATGGCAGCCAACTAATTTTGGCGTAATGACTCCATGATAAGATGTTGCTCCTCTTGTGGTGAGAGAGGAGGGCATCAGCTCAGATAGAGAATCCCCCAAAAGGAAGAACTTATTTCAGTGTCTTACACCGGGCTTGACCTCAGCCAACCGCCTGCGCTGGATTCACAGTTCACGTTTACCAATTCATCAGCGACTTACAAACTCACCGGGCTTGACCTCAGCCATCCGTCTGTGCTGGATTCACATTCATAAATTTAGCATTTATAATTCACATTCATAGATTTAGCATTTAGAATTCACATTCATAAATTTAGCATTTAGAATTCACATTCATAAATGTAGATAAATTTCATTTAGAAACGAACCGGAGAGCGACTTACAGCGACTTACTGCTGGCGTTATAATTCCGGGGAGTCCACCACCAACGAAATGCGATGACATTGCTATGCTGCACAGATTGCCATGCTTACCAATTAAGAAGGCGGGATCTTCACCTTTGAAGCACTCCCAAATTAACATGCTTTTTTTGATGTGTTGCTGAGCCCTCCTTACTCCAAGCACATTATCTCTAGATTTGTATGTGTATGCAACACAGCCTCTACTGAGAGGATTAGAGACGCATGGCAGGGGGAACTTGGTATTGATTCATCTGACATTATATAGGAAAGGAGTCTGTCTATAGTACAACTTTGCTCAGTTAATAGCAGACACCATCTGATCCAATTTAAAGTCGCTCACCATCTTCACTACTCCAAGCATAAATTGCACAAGATCTACCCTTCTGTCTCACTACTGTGCGACAGGTGTCACGTGTCAGAGGGCACGCTATATCATGCCTTCTGGTTCTGCCCTTCACTGACGGGGTTCTGGACCAAACTATTTGACTGGTACTTTAAGGCCTACAAAATAACCCTGCAACCGGAGGCAGAACTCACCATCTTCAGCTGCTCGGAGTCCTCTCTGAATTTCCCTACAGCTGTGCAACAATCTCTGACACCCAGGACAACTGTTACCAAAAAACTAATTCTGAAGGAATGGAAGTCATCCTCTTCCCCCTCTTTTCAGGTGTGGCTGATGGACATGATCTCTGTTATACAGATGGAGAGACTCAGGTCCCTGAGAGCCAACTCGCTTAAACGGTTCTTAACTATTTGGGACCCTTTTTTGGCTTACTTTGATGAGGTTGAGAATGAATAGTGTCTGAGGCTCTCCTGTCTGGTGTCTTGTGGACCCCTTACGTGGGATCCCATGCACAATATCTATTACAGATAAAAGCACCTTATGCGGCTGGTAGCAACATGTTGTAATGTTGAACGTTGATGATGTATGTTTTGTTTAATTTTATTTCCTATGTCTGAGCCTGTTTATTTGTCTTGTTTGTGTATTATTATTGTTCTATAAAAATTTAAAATAAAATATTGAAAAAAAAAAGGCCGCGTAGGCTGACGAAGACCAGCACCCCCATTTGTTGAAGGGAGGCGGAGGACACCACTTGCATGGCGGCCGATGTGGCCGGAATGACTGGAATAGTTCTAGGTTATATAGGTTACATTTCTGGAGAGTTAGCTTGAAGTGATGGATGCCGCATGCTTTGGTGCCATGCTTACCAATTAAACTGCTGCAATTAAACCCCCCAAAACCCACAGAGGGGGCTACATCTGTGAAAAATGTTCAATCGTCGACCGACAAAACGACTTAATCGTAGAAAAAAGGAGGAGCCACTGAGGTAAACAATCTGGAAGAGGATGATGACGTGATAACCATGGCTACTATACCTTTTCCAATCACCTTTTCGGTGATTGGCTCAGCATGTATGACATCACATGACATCATAGCAGCAAGTATGACATCACCGATGACATCACCGATGACATCACAGATGTTTTGACAGATGTCATGGGCTGATTGGCTATTGAGGATATGGGGTGATATGGTGATGTGACTGGGTCTTCATTCTTGAAACTCGGTCCGTGAGACCCCATGATGGGTAACCAGCTACATTCTCATATTTTGGGTAACGTTGCATCATGTTTTCTTTATAGTGATATAAAAGATGTTCCATAGTTCTTATATTTGGAGAACACGTATGAGGCCAGCAAGAGTATAGCCTATATTGTTTGAACCATTGTATGCTACTAGCTGAATGACAACATTAGTTTGCTGTTACTGTGGCATCCTGAGGCAAAATGACTTACAAAGATGACTCTCTGATCTCTGCAGTTCCAGAAACATTATGACAAAAGTCATTTTGGTTTTCTAGTTGCTCCAAAGCCAAACCAAGTGCGGAGCTGACAAGTAAAGTTGCCCTGACATGCCAGTAGACACCTCCGTTGCATTTCTGCCTCTTGTGTGTCAAGAAGTGCGAAAATATCTTCAATCCAATCAATCACTATACAAAGCCAGTGACATTGTTTCAACACAGACATCCAAACTGCAATTACAGATTAGGCCTTTAAATGGAAGTTGAGTTTCACAATGTCAAAATGTCAACGTAAACTGTACATAAACCTCAATTTATGGATCTTGGGTTTTAAGATATAAACAAGGTTCACATTAATTTATTATACAAGTCAATTATGGCCACAAATATGAAGCACGCTATATCATAAAACTATTGCAGTCCATTTAGGTTTGATCATCAATCACAGTATGATTACATTTACTCTCAAGAACTCAACTTTTATGACAGAAAGCAACAGAAATACATCTTGGAATACTGCCAGAAAACATGAATCACTTCACAAAATGAATGTAAACATCAGTGAGATTCTGCCCCTGGTTTTCAGTGTTAATGCCATCAATAAGGGAATGTTTGCTATCAAGTTGCAGTCCGGTTTGAACGACAAAAGATTAATCTGCATAGCAGTAGTTAGTAACGAGAACCATGTGTCGTCCACCTCCTCACCCCAGCCCCCATCTTCCCCCATTTCCCATCTGTGCCCTTCAGGCCCTCACTGCAGTCACCTCCCACTTCCCTCTTCCTTCTGAGCCAGGCTGTTTTTGTTTTCCAGACCGGGCTCTTTGGACAGGAAGTTGTGTACTTTGGGAGCATTCAGGACCAGGCTCTTTGGACAGGAAGTTGTGTACTTTGGGAGCATTCAGGAAGGCAGAGAGCGGCCTGTCTTCCCGTCAGCACTGAGCTTGGCCAAAAAAAAAAAAAGGGCATAAAGGAGGTCAGTGATTCCTTCACCAGTGGAGATTCCTTCACCAGTGGAGAAACAGAAGTCAGCTGTTCTCCTCCCCTCACTTCTCTTCCCTCCCCTTGACACAGTCTCAACATTTCAAAACCTCCTTGCCACACCACTGCCACGACTCCCTGGCTGTCTAAACATAGCATATTGGAGAAACTCGAGGGGAAATTGCAAGGGAAAAGATGGTGTTCCTGGGAGAACGTGCCACACTTGATGCATGTGTGTGTGTCCTCGGCTAAGGAGAAGCCAGTGAAAAGAGAGCCTGTGTGGAATGGAGGAAAAGAGGAGGAGATAACACGGCGCAGGGAGACTGGCTGGGGGTAAAAAAAAACAACAGGAAACCAACCAATTTGAATGCTGTTGCTGCAAATACTTGAGATAAAGCAGCGGACTGCCATCGCCACTCCACTTCCCAGCTATTACAACAGCCGGTGACTTTTCTTTGACCAATGACCATCACTTGATCTATCTTGCCATTCTAAAAAGGAAGCTTAAAAGGTGACGTCATTTCTGCTCTCAGCCTCCAACAGTGTGGTTAGTCAAGATGTGAGCGGATGTGTCTTTTGGGAGCTGTTTGCTGGGGTTTCTATTTTGTGGCTGCTTTCTGACCCTCAAACTAAGCCTTCCTCGGGGTCATATGGATCGATCGCTGGGCTCTCAACGATTTGTTTGTTTTAATCATCTGGACTACTAACTGGAGCCACATGAAGAACAAAGGGACGAAGCAGAAGACCAAAAAGAAAGGAAGTGAAAATGTGTTTGGCTGTGACCTGATAGAACATCTTCAGAGTTCAGGACAAGATGGTAAAACTTTTTATCTTGCTTTCTTTGTCGGTTAAAAGCCGGCATCATCAAACTACACACTGTCACTGCCTTGGCTCACATACATAACGGTGTAGCATTTGTGATGAAAACTGATTGTTATTTTTCATTTTCCAGATTATGATATAGCTTCTCATTATTTAGCTTATAAGCATATATGGTGAAAAAGGGAGAGAACAGAGAAAAAGTGTTTTTACACAGCAAATAGAATGCTTTATCCCAGTATTACATCACCTATGAATTGATGGTGTACATCTGTTTTACATTTAGAAAAGCAATTCATTCACTCACTGACTATATCAAATGGGGATTTGTGACTTAGGGTGTGGCTCTCTTTTTGGGTCAATTTCCTCCAGTCACTATAGAGCCTGTGACTAGTTTTGTGTCTAACAAAGGACTGGGCGGTGCTGAGGGAAAATAATTAGACACTAATGAGCAAAAGAAAAAGGCTTGATCATCGAGTCGATGGTCAGGTTTTCTGTAACCTTACAGAGCAGAGGTGTTTATTCTTTATTTGTCTATATTCTTACTCATTTTCTTTCTTCTGTTCTTATACTTTTTTCTTTCCTACAAGAATAGCTGCTCAGTAATTGTTTTGGCAGCAAGATGATGTGCCAGAAAAAGAGAGTGAACAGAAGTGTAGCACGTGCTGAGTCAACTTGGCCATCTGAATAGCGGTTGAGATCACTTTAAGGAAGGCTTGTGGAGCGGCCATGTACACTCTGCGAGGCGGAGCATCCAGAGCAGGAAAAGAAAGAGTTTGGATAGTGGCTATGCATACGCTAATACCAGGCTAACTTGGATGTCCAGCAGACATATTGTTTTGAAACCATTAGGGCCGGACTGTCAAGACAAGCATACTGCTCTACAAAGCTTAAAGGAACACTCCGCCCATTTTCAACCAGCTTTGTATCATTAGAACATCAGTAGTATATCAGAAAACTGTAAACGGTTTTGAAGTCTGTCATTTAATTTGACAGTTATTGAGTGTTAAAGTGTGGACCAGTGACATCACTGGTCCACACTAACTCAAATTAATAACTCATTAACTCAAATCAACTCTCAATAACTGTCAAACTAGATGAATGACAGAATGTTTGACAGTTATAGAGAGTTGATTTGAGTTAATGAGTTATTAATTTGAGTTAGTGTGGACCAGTGATGTCACTGGTCCACACTTTAACACTCAATAACTGTCAAATTAAATGACAGACTTCAAAACAGTTTACAGTTTTCTGATATACTACTGATGTTCTAATGATACAAAGCTGGTTGAAAATGGGCGGAGTGTTCCTTTAAGGCAGTAACTAAATAAGAGCAAGACAAAAAGATGACCTAGTTGTCATATCCTGTCGTGACAAATGTGTCCTTGGTACAGAAATTGATAATATTATAATATTTTTGGTAGCACCTATGAGCCGGATTTGTGTTCAAATGAAATATAAACTTGAGTCATGATGTTTAACCTTTGACAAACAAAAAATATTTACTGTTGTTGTTGTTGTTGTTTACATTTGTAGTAGGGCAGTACACAGATGGAAGGTTTGTTAAGTAACTAATTGCTTATAGTTTTGAGTTGGTACTCAAAGCCTTTGTCTTAACATTTAACATGCTGACAAACTAACATGAACAGCTTAACTGGGTGTTAAGTTTAGTTGCAGTGATGATCGAAAACCACTTTGAAATGTTTCTGGTCTGAATCTATGAGCCGGGTACAAAAGTCGACCTGATACCTACCCACATCCTTCCCATGTAGCTCCACCTTGCCATGTGCACTGCTCCAGTGCTAGTAGCTACCATATTTGTTCCAGTGCTAGTAGCTACCATATTTGTTCCAGTCATAGTAGCTACCTGCAACCCTTGCTGAAGTCCAATATTGTTACACTGTGATGTGGTACACAAAGCAATTATATTGAATTTATATTGTTCTTTTTTCACCTGTACTGACTGAGGCATTAATGCCCAGTCACACACTTCCCCCTCAATCTCCTAGTACTGATGAGGGACTTTATATGCAGCCATAAATTATACAATGTGTCCCAATAAGGTGATTATAATGCTGTCTCATCTCATAGGAATATTAGTATCACTAACACACTCACTATACTACAGCACCTGGTTTGATATTCTTGTGAGAATATCTATATAAACGCATCATATATTAACCTCTTCAAGGATATCCCTAATAGGCTATTACTAATCAATTAAGAGGGCTCAATAAATGATGCTGTTCTGTGAAATACTGGATATTCTTGTTGTGCCCTGCTAATTTCAAAATCGGATGTCTACTCTGGACGTAGACAAACATACATGAAGCTCTCAACTTTCTCTTTCACAATGAAATGCAAAGCCAATCGTGGTCACATAACTCTGAAAGTTTACATTTGTATCTTCATGTCCTTGTACAACTACCGTATTTTAAGCATTTTTCAGGCATAATTTAGCCTTAAGATGACACAGAAGCTAGAAACTACAAAAGACAGCAGATAGCCTCACACAAGCATGCTGGAATTTCTCTTAAAATAGATCATAAGAAGTTACCTCACACTTTCTCTTGAGTCTTATGTGCAATAGAGAGGCAAAGTGACCGCCTACTTCCTGCTTCAGCACTGTACCAGAGATTTTTTATCCGCCATTTGTTTTCCCATAGGCATTTAATAAAATGCATATAAAAATAGTTTTACTTCGTCAAACCAAACAGTTCAGCTATATTTAGAATCGGGAGAGACCATAGAACATGTCACTCTGACCAAAAAAAATAAAAAACTACATCAAAAAATATTTTCTTTAAATCCGCAATCTTTACGTTTTGGTCCGAGTGAAATGTTGTGTGGTCTCTCCTGTTTCTAAATTTTCAACCGTTTGGTTTGAACAAGTAAAACAATTCTTATAAGCATTTTACGAAATGTCTATGGGAAAATAAATGGCGGATGAAAATCTCTGTTACAGTGCTGAAGCAGGAAGTGACGTTCCACTTTGGCTCTCTATATATATATTTGGCCTTCCTAGCAACCAATGCGTATAAAAGGGGGATTTTCCTCCTTAGCTGCAACTCATGGTTCCATCTAGAAATCATTTGGGTGGGGGGTGGGGCGTAGGGTAGCTATATTTATAGTTTACTTGAATAAGAAGCTTAGTGTGGGAAATGTGTAAAAAAGGCATTGGTGGTTACTGCCTTTTGGCTAAAGGCATAATTTCATGAGATATGAGACATACACCTATATATATATATATATATATATATATATACCTATATATATATATATATATATATATAGTGACAAGTCAAGCTTACATATAATGTTGAATTTAAAAGGTAAGATACTGTACATAAAGTACAATTACCTACTTAATTGTTTAAAATGTATTTTTAAATTAATATTAAGCTAAGATTTTCACTCCAACCATTTTGAGACAAGGAGATGGTTATCTTTAAATTAGGTGTTATAAATTAGTTCATGGCTTTACTCTCGGGGGGTGGGGGGGGAGTTCTCAAATTTATTTTTCAATTTGTTCTTAAGATTTGTTTTCCTAAGAAGGTTTTGTGAATCTGGCCACCAAAGCTTTAAAGGTGATTCATGCAACATAAAAAAATATGTTAGCTTATGTCATTTAACTGTAACAATCAAGGCTAAAGGGGAACCAGCCATGGGCACAGGCTGCTGAAATGGAAAACTGAATATTTTAAGACTCCAGCAGCAGCCAGAAACTTAACTTTCACCCTCTGTGTCAAGAAATTCTCTTTACCACACATCAGCCATTGATTTAATTTCATGTCCTAAAATGACAGTTAGGCTGGCTTTACATGGTGAAACCTTCACACAACTTAAGTTGGTTGGAAGTGAGGTGAAACTAAGTTGCAAATGATTTGCAAAAGCCCTCTGCAACACACTTGAAACTTGTCTGAAACTCAGCTGCAACAGTTGCAAAACTCTCAACTTTGTGAAACTATTTTCATGCAACTGATGCACTGATGGCTCTCTTCCTATTTTCTGGGAGAAAGAAAGTAGCCAGCCAGTGGCAGAAGAAAACCCGATACAACATGTCCAAATCGATATTATCCAGCTAAAAACGATACAAATGGTAAATGGCCTGCATTTATACAGCGCCTTTATCCAAAGCGCTTTACAATCAGTACATTTACCCATTCATACACCGATGGCGGCAGGCTACCACGCAGGGTGCTGGCACACCATCAGGAGCAATTTGGGGTTCAGTATCTTGCCCAAGGACACTTCAACATGCATACTGGAGGAGGGGGAAATCGAACCACCGACCTCTTTTATCCAAGGCGATTACTGGACGACCCGCTCTACCTCCTGAGCTACAGCCGCCCCGATACAAAATAAGATACAAAGATGCAAGTTATGGCATCAAGTTATCGCACTCCCCACTTGATACAGTATAATCTACTGTAGTGAGAGAGAGAATAGGAAAAACAACATGACAGATGAAACACCCCAGCTTCATCAACTACCCGCGAATAGATCCACACGTCTAACTCCGATCCTGACAGTATGAATCACTCGCCAAGACTCCGCGCCGGTTCATCCTTGACGCTGCGCTCATTCGGGATTTCCTTGCGGCTGATCGGGCGCCGGGTGACGCCCGTTGAGGGGAGGGTACTGTTAGGATGACGTCACCATTCCTACGTTGACGTCGTCATTCCTACTATGATGTCATCGATCACTGATGATGTCATGATCCACCTGTGATCCACCTGTGTCTCCACCAAGTGTCTCAATCATGCCTTCCGATGGCCTCGCTGGTGATGTCATAACACATGTGATGTCATAACACAGGTGATGTCATATTCGGGTCTATAAGGGCCTGCTCCTGCAGGTCTTGGCGAGTGATTCATAATCTAAATTCACATCAAGATCAAGGATCATACCAATCTCTGCAACGTCTGCAACCTGCAACTCCTGCAACCAGCAACTTCGGCAATCTCTGCGACCGTTCCCAAACCTCGAACTGTGCAGCCCCAGCCATCAAGTTCCACAACACCCCAGCTTCATCAACTACCCGCGAATAGATCCACACGTCTAACTCCGATCCTGACAATTACCAATCAAGCTAGCTTGTTTTAGTTAAACAAACGACCATGTTGCATGAGGTTTTTAATTGCTTTGTGTAAATATCAAGTTGCATGAAAATGTTTCATGCAATTTGCAACCTGCAACTAGTTGCGTGAAAGTTTCACTGTGTAAAGCCAGCCTTAACACCTATGACAACATACCTTCGAGAATCAGAAGCAATGCATCAAAGTTCTAGATTAGCATGCAGAAACCCACTAAATACTGAGAGGTAAATGGTGGCTCCAGTGTTGTTCATTATCCAGCATTTGACCACAGGCATGTCACTAAAAAGTCCAATTAAGCCTCATGCATGAGAATGTAAGCCATTGCAGATTATTGGTGTCTGTAATAATTACAGCCAAATAAACCATTAACAAAATATAATTTCATTTTGTGAGGAATTAATTTGATTTGCTCAGTTCTGTTTGTAGTTCAATCTGTATTTAGCAGCGTGAGACATGGGGGCACGTTGAAAACGAGAAAAATAGAAGAGGCTATTTGAAAGGTGACTGTGGAGCTTTCAATAGAATAATCAATCATTGGGACACATCCATAATGAAAACAAACTTTCATTCATACAGGCAAAAAGGTTTTAGAAATGCAAAGCAGCACTACATGTTTGAAACACTCTTAAGGATGTTAAATGGTTTGTTTACTTATTATTTTTGTTTAATACATGTTAGATGAAAGATGGCTGAGTGATGCATCTCATTGTTACTCATTACTTCTTAATTCCATACTAAAAGGCACTATAAAGTCACTTAAACTGAGATTTGAGATATGTATATATGTTTGTGTTTAAAACAAGCAAAACAACATCTCAAATCTACCTCAATCACATTCTGAAAAGCCTCTCTGCTTTACAGTTTTTCGAAAGCCAGTGTGATATTGCTCTATATATGTGTATGCATTCAAGCACAGTAACAAATTCAAAGGAAGAATCAAGTTTTACTCCTGCTTCAAATCGAATGTGTATCACTTTTGCACTCTCCTTGTCTTCATGATTAGCATTGCAGTGAAGTTGTGGTCAAACTGATTGAACATGTGATTAACACATATTGGAAATCCGCGTTAATTCTCCTTTTGACTTTTAAACAGTATGACAGTAAAAGGTTGTTTACCTGAAGATAATGTAGGCTTACTATAGCTTAGAAAGCTGGCGTGTAGGTCAGTGGTAACATTTCAAAAGCCTGTTTCTATTAGAGGAAATGTCGCAAGTATTACCAGCTACAAGGACTGGGTGTGTCAACCTTCCTCTGAAACAAACAAACCATTTTTAACTTCCTGTCAATGTCCACCTTGTCTACAATCAGCTGCCCCAAGGAATAGAAAGCAGAGGAACAGTAGAGCATGCCCTATACTATAGCATGTTTAAGCAAACATTATGTGCAACACTACCATTTTTACATTTTGCTTTGAAATACTTTCCTTCTCTTTAATCTGCTCGAGACATTTTAAGATTGTTAGAATCAGCATGTAGTCCAATTCTGTGTGTATCCATCGTATGAAGACCGAAACAGACGGCATCATGGACCACATTTAAATGTACTTGCTTTCACTGATGAAATCAGCCCTTGTTATGTATTCCAGTGTCAAGATGTTGGTACTAGTCTCTAACATGTTGTATCAGAGATGTATTTGGTACTAGTCTCTAACATGTTGTATCAGAGATGTATTTGGTACTAGTCTCTAACATGTAGTATCAGAGATGTATTTGGTACTAGTCTCTAACATGTTGTATCAGAGATGTATTTGGTACTAGTCTCTAACATGTTGTATCAGAGATGTATTTGGTACTAGTCTCTAACATGTTGTATCAGAGATGTATTTGGTACTAGTCTCTAACATGTAGTATCAGATATGTATTTGGTACTAGTCTCTAACATGTAGTATCAGAGATGTATTTGGTACTAGTCTCTAACATGTCGTATCAGAAATGTATTTGGTACTAGTCTCTAACATGTAGTATCAGAGATGTGGTACTAGTCTCTAACATGTTGTATCAGAGATGTATTTGGTACTAGTCTCTAACATGTAGTATCAGATATGTATTTGGTACTAGTCTCTAACATGTAGTATCAGATATGTATTTGGTACTAGTCTCTAACATGTAGTATCAGAGATGTATTTGGTACTAGTCTCTAACATGTAGTATCAGATATGTATTTGGTACTAGTCTCTAACATGTAGTATCAGAGATGTATTTGGTACTAGTCTCTAACATGTAGTATCAGATATGTATTTGGTACTAGTCTCTAACATGTAGTATCAGATATGTATTTGGCACTAGTCTCTAACATGTCGTATCAGAGATGTATTTGGTACTAGTCTCTAACATGTAGTATCAGAGATGTATTTGGTACTAGTCTCTAACATGTAGTATCAGATATGTATTTGGTACTAGTCTCTAACATGTAGTATCAGAGATGTATTTGGTACTAGTCTCTAACATGTAGTATCAGAGATGTATTTGGTACTAGTCTCTAACATGTAGTATCAGAGATGTATTTGGTACTAGTCTCTAACATGTAGTATCAGATATGTATTTGGTACTAGTCTCTAACATGTAGTATCAGAGATGTATATGGATGCTACTGTATGTGTTTACAGAAAAGACTAACACATGAATGTGTTCAGTTCCTCAGGTTCTGAAGAAGTGTGCAGAGTTTATTGAGAAGCATGGCGTTGTGGATGGGATATACAGGCTGTCGGGGGTCACCTCAAATATCCAGCGCCTCAGGTATTTATGCAAATGAATGCTCCGAGCACCATGTTGATTCTTGCACAGTAATGCTTTTCAAATAATTTGATTTCTCACAGTTGGCAAGGTTAAAGCATGACTCGGCTGGAAATAGTGTAGTCATTTAGTAATACATCAAAAAAACCTTGTAGAATCATAGAAAATATTAGACATTATTAGATGTGAGATTTGGTCAATTCATGATTTGGTATCAAAATATAGGAATTCTTCCAATCTTGGACTACCGTAATCAGCATTTATACTCTTTGCCCCCGTGGTGATTATCACTGCCATACTCATTCTCCTACACTGCCACTGACCAATCACTAATCTGACCTTTTTGCTGGTTCAGTTCAGTGTAAATCCTCCTTTACTATGCAGTATTTTGCTAATCCATGTCTAACATGTTTTGATAGTCCAATTTATAGGCTTCATCCATGCCAACGGCACAGAACTGCTATGTTCGATTTACATCATATTTTTCTCAGTTTGGCACTGAAAATGTTTGGTGTCTTTGCTTTTTTGGTATAAAAACATTGGTCAGCTGGATGCATTTCAACCCAACAAGCCACGTACAGCAACAAGCAGCGAGTAGGAGTGTTAAACAATCAAAGCATTCAGCTAACTCTAACTCTAACTCTCCCTGTGTGTGTGTGTGTGTGTGTGTGTGTGTGTGTGTGTGTGTGTGTGTGTGTGTGTGTGTGTGTGTGTGTGTGTGTGTGTGTGTGTGTGTGTGTGTGTGTGTGTGTGTGTGTGTGTGTACCTATGTACAGGCAGGAATTTTGCTCTGAGGCGTGCCCTGACCTTACAAAGGAAGTGTACCTCCAGGACATCCACTGTGTGGGTTCCTTATGTAAGCTGTACTTCAGGGAGCTTCCCAACCCCCTGCTCACATACGAGCTCTATAGCAAATTCACTGTGAGTAAATTCACATTGCATTTACACATGCGCTAACGAGAGATCTCTTTCCCCACAACTGAATACGTTCATGTATCGACTAAATGCATGTCACAATTGATCAGCATTTGATTTGAATGTGATCTCAGCTCTCTGGCTCCCTAATTGAACAGATGCCTTCGTCTCGTCTGTGGAGAATATAGTCATGATGTTAGACCACCAGGCTTGCTAGATAACAAATTGAACTGTGAGCATTTGACTTGAGAAGCACTGCATGCTTATAGCACAATGTGATTCATTTTCAAAATGCCAGAGTATTGTACATACGTACATTTAGCTGTATATATCACTCTTCATCAAAGTATTACAGCAGTACAAATGAATTAATTAAAACCAGAGGCACGTGTAGCTGCCCTAATGAAGAATGCTCAGTATCTATTGGTCTCCGTATCTATTGGTCTTGAGTCTAGACTGTGGAACAGAGGACCTCAGGGTGCAGTCTGACTCACAGGGAGTTCAAAGGTTGCCGATGTAGCTTGGGGCCAAATCATGATTGTAAAACTAACAGGCAGCCCATGGAGGGAGGCTGAAACTGGACTGATATAACAGGCAGCCCGTGGAGGGAGGCTGAAACTGGACTGATATAACAGGCAGCCCGTGGAGGGAGGCTGAAACTGGACTGATATGATCTCTACATTAGCAGCACACAGATAAACGGCAGATGTGAAAGCGACTTTGAAGTGAGACAGAAGTAAAGGGAAAAAGTACAAGTCTATAAGACCTAGTAATAATTACACAGAGCAACGACTAATACAATTGCCCAGATGAGTTAATTTCATGAATACATTTTAAATCTCCAAATATTTGTAGTTTATTCTTATCCTTATATATTGCTTGGTCTGACATGTTGGTTCATGGACAGGAAAGTACAAACAATCACAGTGCATTCTGGGCAAAATACAGTACAAAAGTAGAGTTGTTGACTCTCCCCGGCCCTCAAAGGGTCGATCACAGAAAGGTCAGTTGACTTACTCGAGTAATGGAACAGCCCTGTAACGGGGCAGTGGATGGCAGCAGCAGGGATCACCCCCCCCCCCCCCCACCCCCACCCCCCGATGGGAAGTGCCAAGGGGAAGTCGAGGAGGGAATGTTCAAATGAGTAATGAAATGGGGCCGGGCTCCTTTGTTTATCCCATCCTCAATGGAAGCTTTTATGTAACTGCGGCGCCATCCTTGTTTAACATTTCTGATGAGGTCATTATTATTATTATTATTAGCAAATGCCAAGTCAATACTTCTGTCATCAAGAAATTGAGCATCCTTGACAGTTTGAGATGTGCTGTGTGCTTGATGTCACATGTCACACACAGCTGTTTGACCTTCACATTCACTTCATGTGAGGCAAGGTCTAGTCAAGGTCTAGTCAAGGCGGCGTTGATATCCAACTCATGCTCACCAGAAGGGAGGAAGTATTCCTCTCAGACAATGCAGTGGGTTCGTAGCCTCATCAGTGCATTGATCCCCTTCACTGATAATGGGAATGTGATGTTAGAGTCTCTGGTGATGTATACTATGCAGTCATTACAGATAACTGGGACATCATCACCGCAAAGATCCTCATCTCGTACAATTTCAAGTGAAATACACAGACCACAAATTGGGCATTCAATTCCTGCTCAATGTTACGGGTCGGCACTGGAAAGTAGCCGTGGGAACGAAAGTCCATAAGACCACGGAGTCATCACGGTACAGATTCAACAAGTGCTTGAAACAGGAGCCTTTTTTTCCAGTGTGGATTCTTTTGACATGTACATCTATCTATTTCACATACAGGCAGCGGTCTCTGTCCAGGGGAATCATGAGAAACTCTTACACATTCAGAGTGTCATCAAAGAATTGCCTCTCCCTCACTTCAGGTGAACTTCAGCCCTTTACCATCCTAATAAATGTATAAATCCACACACATATCCTTTGGGACTGCCCAAGGGTTCTGGAAAAAATGTTAGAGAAGAAATTGACAAGATTTTAGAAGTGGATGTCCTGCCAGATGGAATGTGATTTTGTTAGGAGCTATACCCAAAGGATTCTATAGCACAGATGAGAGGTATATATTAAGAAGATTGTTATTGATTGCCAGGAAGATGATAAAGGTGAACTGGAAGGATGAAAAACCACCAACCATAAGTCAATGGGTGCAGAGAGTGAAAAGTGTTCCTACAATGGAGCGAATGACTGCAAGTTTGCAATTGATACTTTCATACAAAGATGGGCTTGTGTTACATTATACCTGGAACCTGAACAAAGATTATTAAATTCCTCTGTAAATAATCCCGCTCTTTCGTAAATGTCCTCCCCAAAGATCTATTTCTCACCTGTACCCCCCTTTTTTTCTGTTTTGTATTATTTTATGTAAAAGGTCCTATGTCAGGGAATGTTATGTTCTGCAAAATAATGGAAACTTAAATAAAAAGTAAATACAAAAATAAGAAAATACATGTATAAATAATGTATACATTTGTGGATAACACTCTTGGTTAAGTTTGACTAATAACGTTGTAATAAATGTAATAAGATGTGCTTATCGTCCACAGAACTCTGGAGTACCTTACCAAGCACTTGGCCCACCTTGCCACCTTAAGCACCCAGACTAACATGCATACACGTAACCTGGCCCTAGTGTGGGCTCCAAACCTGTTGAGGTGAGTAACATTCGACTCTTTTGCCCTGGCCACTAACACATGAGTCTCAAGTCAGTCTTGTATCGAGGGTCAATGTGAGAGACACTATACCCTACAGTATGACCTGTATAACACCTGTGTGTTTTCATTCAATTATTTCAAACAAGCAAACTTTTTGCAGAGATTTGAAGCATTTCAAGAACTTTGTCTGTTGTGTTTACTTGCAGATCTAAAGATATTGAAGTTGCATCCTGTAATGGAGATATGGCTTTCCAGGAGGTGCGGATACAACAGTCAGTGGTTGAGTTTATTCTGAATCACACAGAGGAGATCTTCAACCATGATTCTGTGCAAATCAAACCCAAAGAAGGTACCCTATTAACTATTATTCATAAATATAAAGAACTTATGAGAGATGTATTGCCCTATATTGTTTGCTGAATTACTTCTTAGAATTGTATAAATGTATTTACTTCTATGTTCTGTATGCGTTATGAAATGGTTTAAAAAATGACCAATTATCCATTTCCAGGACCAAATTTGGTGTGTGGGGAGAAGTATGCAACACTCCCTATTGGTGGCCAGTGTGGGCCGATGAAACTGATGAGCCTGGAAGAAGCCCAAGCACGCTCCCTGGGTCCAAACCACCCAGTGCGCAGAGAACGTCAGCGAGAGAACAGTCTGCCTGATACTAGCACTGCTACGCTCTACCACACTGTCATAGACATATCAGATAGCAAGTAAGATGGCTTTCGATTCAGTTGATCATTACTAACATGTGTCAACACAGCAACATTCTTGAAGTTCATCCAATGTCTTTTTATCTGTTAGGAGAAAGTTTTCTGGAAAATCAAAGAAGTGGAAGTCTATCTTCAACCTGGGAAAGTCTGCTCCAGACTCTAAGGGGAAGCTGAGCCGGAACGGCAGTGTGTTCATAAGAGGACCGGGTAAAGGTAAAACGTCTCCAACATAATAAAACGTTGTACTGCTGTACCATACAAGTTTAAACAGCACTAAATGTACTAGCCTGGTAAACCATCTGCTCACATTCTGTTTCCTTCTGCGTTTCCACGAAACACAACAGAATGTGCGTTCACGGTTCCGGATGGTTTTAAACAGGCTATAAATGTTACTCCTGTGGTCCAGGACAGAACGTGAACAGCTTTATCCTAAAGCCAGACAGCAGAGATCAGAGATCCTCATAAGAGGACAAAAAGGAAAAGATGGCAAAGGTGACTGGGAGAGCCAATGGCTTCTCATGGGACACAAGGTTTCTGGTTCAGAATTGATCGTTCTGGGCTCCAGAAAATCACTGTGCGTTAACGCATCTTTGTTTTCTGGCTTTGAGAAATAGTTTTTCATCTTCACAGATATTGGACTACCCTAGACCATACGGATATCAAGTAAATCTTAGCTGTGTCCCCTTTAAAGTTTTGAAAACAAAAACAGAAACAAAAATAACAGAATAAGCAATGATGGAAACGCTTTTCTCCTGGAAGTGTGTTATGTTTTTTTTCCTTTCACAGAAAAGGCAGCTCTTCGGCCAGCCAGGAGCATGGAGTCCTTGTGCTCCCTACCAACAGGTCGGGCTACAAGTCAGACATTTTAAATTGTATGGCAATTAAACACAGATGTTATAAACAACTAGGGATCTCGGCGCTACTGCAGCTCGCCGAGCTGCGCTGGCCCTGCAGCTCGCCGAGCTGGCCCTGCCTGCAGCTCGCATTCGCAGCCCGCAACTCGGCTGCTGTGTGGCCAATGAGACCAGCATCACTGATGATGTCAGATTTATGACATCACTGATGATGTAACAGTCAGATTTATGACATCACTGATGATTTCACAGTGGGATTTCATCAGTGGGATTTATGAGGGATTTATGACATCACTGATGATGTCACATTGGGATTTATGACATCACTGATGATGTCACAGCGGGATTTATGACGTCACAGTGGGACAGAGAAACAGACAGACAGACAGAGCCCTAGCTCCCATTTATATACTGATGATGATGATGATGATGATGTTATAGTGCCATTCTTACAAACCATCAGCATTCTAACTTTGCTTCTGCCTAGTTAGAATGTTCGGTAGTAGCAATAGCAATCACTTTCAATGCTCTCAGTGAGATTTTCTTCTTCTTTTATCTGATATAATATAATTTGCCACTTATGTTATGTTTTGACCCACAGATGATGACAGAACAGGAAACAGCAGTCCAGCCAGTGGAAGCAGTAGCATTTGTGTTGCAGACAAAAAGTGCAGAACACTGGGATCTGACTCGCTTTATGACCTGAGTGAACAGGACCAGAACTGGGACTTTAAAGGGAAGAAAGCTGGCGGGGCAACAGGTGGCCGGAGCCCTAGCATGAATCAGGGGGGGCTGACAGGGGCCTCAGCGCCTCCTCCAAAAACACTTCCAGAACAGCTGAAGGTGTTCAAAGGCGACGACCCCAGTGGCTACAAGCCCACCTCACCTAAAAACAGGAGAATGTTATACTCAGGCTCATCCCACAACAGCTCGTCGAGGCCGTCCTTCCCAGGGAGCTTCTTCCCGCTCGAATCGTCACCTAGGCACCAACGCAAAGCCGTCAACATATCTGAGCCCTTTGCTGTGTCCGTACCGCTGCGCGTCTCAGCAGTTATCAGTTCCAACAGCACCCCCTGCAGGGGCCATGTGAAGGAAAAGCCAGCTGCACCGGCTCTGAAACCCTGCAAAGAGGCGCTACTTTCAGAGCAGAGCCACACCAGTGGGAAGAGCAGCGCTTTGCCCCAACTGGAAATGGAAAATCAGGACAGAGAGGAGAAGAAGAATGCAGAGGAGACAACCTGTAGAGTTGTGCCAGAGGGTAGGGCATCATGTTCTTTGACTACATTTGAAAAAGCAGGTTGTTGGGGCATCTGGGTAGTGTAGGCTAGAGGTAAAAGCACTCACTACATCTACCACATCTACATCACCTACATCTACCACATCTACATCATCTACGTCATCTACCACATCTACATCACCTACATCTTCTGGGAAAAGTGAGTGGGGTTTTAGAATGGGGTTTTCGGTTAAATGCATGAAATAAGGTATGTGGTTAACACAAGTTTATGGGAGTGGTAATTTGTGTTCAGCAGGATAATCTTCACACTTTTATGACTTTTGAAGCGTAAATGCATTTTTTATGTGATTTTCAGAAAACGTTTCATAAGTCATAAGTGGTCCTCATCTGTGAAGATTATCCTGCTGAACACAAACCACTCCCATAAACTTTTGTTAACCACGGACCTTATTTGATGCATTTAACCCAAATACCCATTCTAAAATCCCATAGTCTTGTCCCCCTAAAGCCCATAGCACACGAATCAAACATTCTCCAACAAACACGGACAAACACAGATGTTTGTTTGGTGTGCCATGGCTGTCTGTCCTTGTTTGAAGATGTTTGGTCAAATTCGACATGTTCAATCCTTGTTTGTTTGTATCAGAAGGAGAATACTGGAGCACTCAGGTCATCTTTAGATGGTTTATTATAAGGTACAGATCAAACACTGACGTTTCGACACTTGGTCTTCTGAAGACGACCTGAGTGCTCCAGTATTCTCCTTCTGATGCTACTGTGGTTCCTCAACTGTTGAGCACCAGTCTACGTCTTCCTAACTGTGGTTTAGCGTATGAACTTTCTCTAACCATGTTTGTTTGTGTTAAGCCCATGGCACACCAATCAAACATATTCCAACAACTGCCAACATTCTTGTTGGCAGTTGTTGGAGAATGTTGGTGTGCCATGGGAAGGTTTGATAGCAGCGATTTCTGGTTAAGCCTACAAAAATACGTCATCCCTGTGGTACTCTATTGGGGAGAAAATGGGAGAAAAAAGAGAAAAAAGAAAAAGCATGTTATGTTACATATTCCTGTGAAACAGGCTTCTGTGTTATGTGCAATATAATGTACTGTATGCAAAATCATTACAATGTCAGTTTTCCCCTTAGCTTCGAGTGGTGAAGCGGTGCAAGAGGGTCAAGGAGGGATGGACATTTCTGAACTGGAACAGCCTTCCTTTGCAAATGCAAGCGAAGACGAAGATACAGCACCATCTCCTGGGAAACAAATGCATAACCAGCCCATAGCCAAGCAATTGGTAAATAATTTACTGCTGAATTTTATTAGTAGTGTTGCTATTAAACCAGAATAGACCCTTTTCACAGGGGCCGTTTTGTGTCGAAAAGGCAGGTTAAACACAGGTGCAAGCAAAACACTAATGAAGGTTTCCAACTTCCATGATTGGAAGTTGGAAACCCTCATTACTACGGACGATGGAAGATTAGCTTAATCTGTTTCCACTGCATTTATCGCATTACCATTCATCAATATGGCCAACTTTTCCACCTCCCCCAAGCATGATTTTTTTTTTTTTTTTTTTAGTTTTCCCCCCCGCATTTTGCAGCGTTTGCAATCAGTTTTTTTATTCGTAAATTGAAAATTCACATAAAAACAGGTGGATGGAAACCCAACTACAGAGGGGGAAAAAATATCAGCATTATATTCTAAAGCCCAACATTCCTCCCTTGCATGGAAAAAAATTCAACAGAAGCATGCCATTGCTCTTTCTGACCCATTTAAAGACTTATTTTCTATTATTTGACCAAATTTTGGCTAGGGCCAGAAAGCTGTGAATAGACCTCAGATCATTTTGACTTGAACCAAAGCACAAAGATGCCTATTAATTTGAAACAGATTTAATTTATTTCTGTAATTCAACTAAGTGTGCTGCCACCCTATTCAAATCTGCATAGCTTTTTAGTGTTGTGCGTTGCAAAAGAAAGACTAAACAGTTGACACATTTATATTTGAGTGTAATAGAGATGTTACACTAATACGTTACTCCATATTAGATGGTCAATATGTTACACTATATTGACCATAGTATTGACCATACAGTAGTTTGTATTTCAACTTAAATGGTGAAACCATTTTGTTCATGTTTTATGTTTGTTTGTTTTTGTTTCAGGACAAGAGTTCTTGCCCTATTGGGAATGAGCTGTGGTCTGACCTCCACCAAGAACTGAAAATAACTGAACCTGAGATTGACTTACTGGATGAGACATTTAAGCCTGTTTTCTGCTCCACTTCCGAGGATATTAAGCTAAAGACAAATGTCCGGTCAAAAAGAAGTAGCAGCTCTCCAAGTCTATATTTGCTATGTAGAGATCAGGCTTCAAATAGCCCTTTGAGTGATCATGTTGTTGCCACTGGATCAAACACTGCAAAGAAACAACCCTCAGAGTCAGACATTCAATTTTCAATTCACAAAAACTTTGATTTAATTTCCGGGGGAAACACACAAAATCCCCACCCTGCTGATGTGATTGATGAAAAAGAGGGCAAACTGCATCAAATCGCTCCAGAAATGAACCCCCCAAACACAGATAAAGCTGTTGATAACAAACACTGGCAAGTTCCCTCCATGGACACCTGTTTAGATCTGGCACAACAACACCACGTTATGAAACCTTTACAGTCAGGAGATGCTCCAGCAGACACAGGCTTGTCAATTGCAAGTAAAAACTACAAGGGGTCAGAGAAACAAGGCGAAAAAAAGCTCTCCCGTGATGGTGCAAAGAAAAACATGAGTCTTGAGCTGGAAGGTGTTCAGAGGCTATCGACATGTTTGGATGACAGACCCAACACCTTGGCGCTACCACACCTTGATGACGAAGACGGATATGGAGGAGTCTCAGAAGAGTTGGACTGGGTGGAGCCTTGGGACGATCTTAGCTCCAGTAAACAGTGGGTTACCAGTCCTCTGCACTCACCTGACCTAAAAGACTTGTTTGACCAACTGCCACTCCCGCCTTCCTGCTCCCAAGGTGAAACCTTGAACTCGGAGGGCAACCCGTCATCTCCTTCATTTAACAATGGCAAACAGTCTGATAAATCATCTCTCATTAAGAGTACTGAACACTTCTCGGGAAACATTCCTCAGACTTCCAGTGGGAAACCAGAAACTCAAGGGACCTACTTGCAGCCGCTACCTACAAGAATCAGCATGGCCAGCACTAATGCAACGCAACCTCACACGGCCAAATGCAGCACGACAAAACAGAAGACTACATTGTCATCTCAGAGGTTTTACAGACAGATGTCTCACGAAACAGCTCCTTCAGAGCGAAGAGAGGAAAACTGCTTCTCTAAACACAGGCCATATTCACTTAATTTGGATTTAGGGCATCGATGCATCAGAGACATTTCTAATCAACAAAACCGGAACTCCTCTGAGTTTTCCTCCTGCCAGAGAGGATTGCTGACCCCATCTGGGACTGCAAACAATGGACTGCCCTCGGAGCTGGACTTGTTTCTGAACGACCGGCAGGCCCCTCTACGGCGAAACTCGGCACCGGTCAGCGTGTCGTCGGTCCGAACAGCATTCATGATAAAGACATGCCAGGCCAAAGCGGTGCCAGTCATACCTCCGAAGGTGCAGTACAGTCAGATACCTCACTCCAGACATGAGAAAGATTTTGATGTAGTAAAGGAACAAGAAAAGGAATACCCTAAAATGAATGTGGAGAAAACCAACACTGTACCTCCTCAGACAATTACAGACCTAAAAGAGGAGCTAGAGAATAAGGAGCCTGCCCCAAAACACCAAAGACAGCCAAGCGTAGAAAAATCTGCTGAGTGCGTGAAGACCACGGCCACCCCAGAACTCCCAGTGATAACGAGGAGACACGCTAATCTTGACTGCCCAAGACCTAACAGAGGTAACGTCTTACAGAGACCGTCCTTCAGAAACAGGCAGAGGCCGCAGAGCCTCATTCTGCTAAGCCCCCCTTTTCCCATCATGGACTACCCAACATCAGGAGATGATGGCAAGCTACTCCTTTCTCCCATCAAGAGTCTGACTGACACACCCGCTATTCATGTGTTTTCAAAAGAGATGGCGGAGAACTTCAGGAGCCCAGAGGGGATAACTCTTCAAAACAAAATGACTATTCCAAAAAGCGGACAGAGGCTAGAGACGTCCACCAGCTGCTTCTACCAACCACAGAGAAGATCAATGATATTCGACAGCAGAAGCCACAGACAGATTGAGTGACTGGCCCTAAGATTGGACACTTGTAAATACATAGACATACATAATAGATTTAGTTTGATGTATTTCTTGCATTCCTTGACAAATGAAGAATCAGTTAACACTCTATTTGATCAAATTGAGTGTTTAAGAAAGCTTTGAGGCAGACATGACATATTTCCAAGTCCTTAACCCTTTCCAGTCTTGTTGAAAATTCTAAAATGCATGACTGAGATCAAACTTTTCAAAGGGGAGTTAACAGTGATGAACATTTAGTCAAATTTGAGTTTCATGCCCAAGTCATCTGTGAAATCAAAGTATTCCCTGTTGCTTATGTGGTGCTACAGGTGTGGACTCCCGATCTGCTTAAGCATGTGTTTGTAAAATGGCACTTGAAGCATAAGGTGCACCTTTGGCCAAACACAAGCGGCAGCAGAGCCTTATATTGAAAATGGTGACAAATAGTATTAATGACAGCAAGAAGTCTTTGTCACATTACAACTTGCCAGAGATTATATTTACATACTTCGGGGAGCAACTGCTTGCTTAAATAATTTATGTAACTGACAATTTACTTTGTTTGTCCTACTTCATGTTTCCATGTGTGTCAGATTGCATTTACAAACACTGTGTTATAGATGTTATGACATCATGTAGCAGCATTTGAAATTAGCTAACACCTAATCACCTAACAGCCAAAGTACATAGCAAGTCAAATTAATCTTGTGTGACTTCTTGACATAAATATTCACTCAGGACTCAGAGTGCAGGAAGTACAAAGACTAAGAAAAAAATCTGATATGAAGAAAGAAATAGCAGTGTTTATTTTTTTCTGTTAGTGATACAGACTTTTTCTATAAGAATAAAGGTCACCAAAGTCTCATATTAGAAATATGTGAATTTCATGACATAGTTTGCAGTAAATATATTTCTGAAGTTGTGTTTATTTATTCTCTTAATAACTTGCATATTATATGAAGTAAACATGACTCTTTCCATACAATATACCGTATGTATTGGCTCTGTGATGATCATGATGTGATGGTTTCCACTAATATTTAAAAAGGAATTTCCCCTTTTTGTTTTCATTATATTAGAAACTAAACTAATAGTATTTACACACCAAAAGACTCTTAATTCATGTGTATATTTTACTTTCTGTTATTCCTTGTTCTTTTACTGGCAGTTGTGTATATATATGTGTGTGTGTGTGTGTGTGTGTGTGTGTGTGTGTGTGTGTGTGTGTGTGTGTGTGTGTGTGTGTGTGTGTGTGTGTGTGTGTACGTACACGTACACACATATATATTTGACTGTGTGTGTGTGTGTGTGTGTGTGTGTGTGTGTGTGTGTGTGTGTGTGTGTGTGTGTGTGTGTGTGTGCGCGCAAGGAGAAAATATAGCCGCAAGCGGCAATACCAGGGGTTCAAGCCTATTGCCCCCAGGCTTGAATATCTGTCATATCTGATTGAGCCAAATTCCCGCGAGTTGTTAAATCGCAGAGATCTCATCTGAAGAGGTCATAGACATGTCACATCTATGACATCATCAGTGATGTCAGAATTGTGGCTGATGAGGAAAAAAAAATATTAATCTGAGCAAAAACAATAAGGGTTAGTAGCCCTGCTTGAACCCCTAACTAACAATGAGAAAAAAGAGAGCTAAGATTCTCTCTGTGATGTCATTAAAAAACAAGTCCTGGAGCTGCTCCACCCACTGACAGTAAATGGGAGACCAACTTTGTGAAAAGTACAAAAAGGCACGCACATCCAGTGAAGGGTTAAAACCAGGTGCAGGACCGAAGTGCAAGTAAGTAATAAAAAATAGAGTCCGCACACTGGCAGCTGCTCCCAAATATTTAATCAAAGACCACAAAAAGTGTGACGTTTCGGGCAAAGCCCTTCCTCAGACATGAATGAAGTGTAGGGACACACCCCTTAAGTACCCTCGCAGGGGTCACCTGACACATCATGTGATACATAGAAGAGTTAGAAGACATACAGTGCACTTGTTCGACCATTATACACAATAATCACATAGCAACTGGCAATATCAAAACTTGAATGTCTCAAAGGACGAGTAATATAACGGCAGTTTTCAGAACAACTTGAATATCACATAAACAAGGGTTATCAGGTATAAACCATCATAATGAAATGTAATATTTAAGAAGAAAGTGTGATGTAACTATTACAAGTTGGTCTCTACTACTTTGAAATTGTGGTAGTAGTAAAAAGGTATATGAAGATACCACAGCTATGAAGAAAATGACACAGGACAGAGATAACTCTAGAGAGAGCAATATTCAATACAATGTGGACATAATGAGATTAACACACACAAGCACACCTACAAAAGGACTACAAAAATGACTACAAAAATGGCCACAAGTCAAAATCTTCGTTCAGCCCTTTTGGGGCTCGAGTGTCCAGGGTGAAAATCCAAAAGGCCTCTCTTTTAAGTAGTAGAGAGTTGATATCACCTCCACGTACAGGGTGTTTAACAAGTTCAATGCCAGAGTATCTAAGAGAAGAAACATTATGAGAAGCTTGTGTGAAGTGAACAGCCACTGGGCTTCTGATGTCATTGTTACGGATGTTGGATCTGTGTTCTGAGATTCTGGTCTTAAGTGGTCTGGTGGTTTTGCCTATGTAGGTGAGGCCACACGGACCAAAAATCTAAGCTACACCGAGGTGTTATCTGGAAATAGAGCTCAACAGTCACGTGACTTTCGTGACGTCATTTGCCCCAGAAGTAAGTACCGCATTCATTCGTAGACATTTAGATAAATCATTATATAACGAGTTTTAAGGCTGGAACCAAGCCAACCTAACCTTGCTTGCAAGATGGATAACCTCGCGAGATCAAAAGAGATTATCTCGACGTAATCCATCTTGTCATGCACAGGCAGTTAAAATGATTGGCCGAACCATGCCGGCTCGACGAATCAGCGGCAGCCTTAGGCGGGCTTAGGCTCGTCTGGGCAAGTAGTAGGTACATGGTCTTTGTAGTTCTTTTCACTCGTCAACATGGCTGCCGCCGCGGAAGTGACAGGCAGTCTGATTGAAATCAAATGTAACGTTCCCAATTCTATGTATTAAATTCTAAAAAATGACCCTCAACATTTGGGAAGGCTAAGCCACACAACTAGTTCGTTATAATCTAACGTCATGCTTCAAAGGCGACTTTAGGACGGTAAGGACTCAATCAATGAATACCACGGAGATCAGGCACGTTCCTCCGGTCGCAAACGTGACGTCAGAGGCATGGCGATCTGATTGGTTGAAGTTAACACGCACCAGCGGTGATAGACAGATGGGTCATCCAATCACCTGCCAAGTAGCTTGGAAAAAGTGCCCGCCTCCGTCAGCGGGTCGCGTTACTGCATTCCCAGATCGACTAGTTTAGTGAAACGCAATGTGGAGCTAAACCGTCCATCTGGCAGCGTCAGGTTAAAGCCAACCAGTCTTCCAGAGAATCGTGAGTGACCATAAAACATTTGGTTTAAGCAAGAACAAAAATAACAACGGGGGGGGGGGGGGGGGGGTGAATAGAACAATGACCGATACAAAAAAAAAGTTGTTATACCGTAGTTTTGAGCCCCTGTCATTCAGAGGCTGTTGCATCATCCTACCTGTGCAGTGGGGGAGAAGAAAGGGTAGCGAGAGAAAACGATATCATTCTGCCCAAGCTTTCACCAATCTAATCTCATCATGACATCCGTTTAGAACATTCTTTTCACGTTGATCTTGCTATAGTGTAGCGTATTTACATGCTTGCTGTATTTAAACTGCAGTGAGATTGGTTTGAGAAGCATAATAATATGGAATAATATATATATGGAGACAGACGGGGATGAAAGAGGGAGGGGGGGAGCTCAGAGCGCTTTGGGGCTTTTCTGACCGATCCGTGGAATGGAACATGAAAGGGACATTGTGATTTGTTTACTGCACTTCTCCAATGAGCACCATAATTGTACGCTTAAAAGGCGTGGTTATAATGCTTAAGGCCGCGTGTTGCGCGCCACTAATATGGGCAGCGCCTGGCGCTAAGCACTAATCTAAGGCCAGTGGGACGATAGCTACAGTACTGACATCTTTGTTATTTAGAATAATTATTAAATTATGTAATAATGTATACTGATATGTAATACTGTGATTAATATATTCTGAACAATTACTTATTTTTTTTTACTATTATTGTATGTAGTACACAAAACAAAACTCACTCAAGCAATGATTCTATGATGTTATCAACAAATAATTTCAATTGGCAGTATATATGGTAGGTTCAATCCCAGAGCAGACTGCAATATTTTTGACTAGCCTAATTTAAAGTACCAAACTGGGGGGAAATGCATTTAAGGGGGAATCTGTATGAGTGAAGGACTTGGGAACATCATGAAGGAACAGTGTTTGCACCATAGTTTATACATAGTTCTGTAAAATGGCCTCACTTCTTCTCTACATTTCTCTCTGCTCCTCCCTTCTATAGACACAGAAGTTACAGTAAATCTGAATACTGGTAGTGTTTTTTGTTACTTGCATTCTAAGCAAACTAATTTTAGCTAGCTAAATTAGTGGTGGTTCAACAGTAGGCTATGTTAGGAACCTTAATTAGCACTGTCTGACAAATGAAGCAACAATAATCTGTACCTCATGTAATCATGTTGGTAGGATCTCTAACCACTTTCTTCAGAGTCATGGAATCTTTGAACGTTCAGAAAGTGCTGTGTGGGGCTGGATTAAAGGAAGCCAACTACTTTCATGGGGCCCCAAACTGGAGGGGGGCCCCATGAGGAGGGGAGCAGTGATACTGTATACTCAGTTACATGCGTTGGGGTGGGGACCCATGTGACATCTTGTCCTGGAATTTCTGGCAGCACCCTTGTCTGCAAACCCCGCAGCCCGCAGCTCGGCTGCTGTGTGGCCTTGCCTGCCCTACACATTATGGCACCCAATTGGGATCTGTGTCCTCTGAATCATAGCCATACCCATAATAATTCTGGGATGGATCATAGACATCATCAATAAAGGCATCAATTGCCTCATGTATTTCATCATTATCGATGTATGTCTCATCATCATCATCCTCAATGAACTCTTCCTCCATTTCTGGGTCAGACAGACAGATTAGATCGCCCTCCTGTATGGGGGCTTGCTCTTCAAGCAGTCTCAACCTTGTTGCATGTTATGGAACTCATCACACCTTTCTACTTCACACATACTGTATCACAGTGACCATCAGGGTAGGCAGTTGGGCAGCTCTGTTAGAAGCTCATGATGATGTAGCTTCGCCGTCTGTTAGAGAGTGATATATATATATATATATATATATATATATATATATATATATATATATATATATATATATATATATATGTGGTTATTTTCATTATCATTAAAGTTTCTGCCCTCACCACCAGCCAAGGCACTACCGCCCCCATTCATGGTATGTGCACAATTCAAATGACCTTCCATTGCCAGCAGATGGCGCGCCTGTACCACAATGCACTGTGCGCCTGTGCGACTCACCCTCGATTTGAGCACAGCCAGTGAACTGTGCGATAAACAGACCAGCTGGCAACAGTCTGCAGCGAGTTTTTACAGTTGCTTCTTCAGACACACAAGCTGCTACAACATCTCTTATTGTAGCGCACAGCCAGGAGAGGCGACGGTATTCCTGTTTTTCAGAGAGAGAGAGAGAGAGAGAGAGAGAGAGAAAGAGAAAGAGAGAGAGAGAGAGAGAGAGAGAGAGAGAGAGAGAGAGATCGTTTCTGCCTGTTTTTCAGAGAGAGAGAGAGAGAGAAAGAGAAGAGAGAGAGAGAGAGAGAGAGAGAGAGAGAGAGAGAGAGAGAGAGAGAGAGAGAGAGAGAGAGAGAGATCGTTTCTGCCTTCATTATAAGAACGTATTGCCCTTGCCTCTCATGAGTTTCTTCTTGGGCTATTCGCTGCTTCCATGGTTGGCAAAAATATAGTCAAATTACAATCACACTAAGACATATAGAAAATTGACACGGCCTGCATAATGGCATAATTCAAAAACGGGCTAGCTATAGTTTATGACTCAAAGTCAAGGTGCACAGAAATAGCCTATGTTTAGGGTTTTAGTCGCACAAATGGGCGATGTGGTTATAGAACAATACAGTATTTTGTCATTTCTGTAGCCTATGGCTAAGCCTAACTTTTAACATTCACATAGATGGGCAAAACGTGGTGGCAGGCAAGCACATTGTGCCAGGAAAAAAGCAGTGTAATTTAATCCAAATGGCACCTAATATTTGAACAAAAAGCCAATCAGAGGCATTCTTATAGGACCAAAGGTGGCGCTTACAGAGGTCACTTATGTCTGCGCAGTTCATTATTTGTCGACCCTTGACACTGCTGGTGCATGGGCCCAGAATTAAACAGCCGGATTCTCACCGCCCTGAAAAAAGCGAGGCTCGGAGTCGGCACGCACGTTGAATATTCAATTAGAGGGGGAACTGAAAAGTTGGGTGTCACTCGTTCAGCGTGTATTATTGATTAGCTATTAGACAGCTTCTGCTATGGTGTTCAAATGTTACAGGGAGAGCAAAAAAGACTGGGGAGTTTCCAAAGCCATCAGTGATTTCCTTAGGACGACAGCAGCTGGCTGCTTACACTTTATCACCACTAGCAGCTCCATATAACAATTTAGGGGACACATATTTTTCTCTCCAGGTCTAGACATTTTAAACAACAAAGGCAACAGTTTTCAGTCCGTCGCAGGTCGAGCAGGTGCATGCTGCTGTCACATCAGCTGCAACATACAGAAAAAACACTTTCTTTCTAATAATGGATAAAATGTTTAAAATGCCGTTCTGATATGCATGTCGCTCACATTTAGGAATGTAAACATTTAGGCTATATCAACAAAATGTTTCCATCTCATTTTTCTTGACGAAAAAACAAGAGAACGCAATATAAACAAGCCACAAAATAAAAATAAGTAATCCACCCGAGAAAAGTTGTGAGGATAAAACAATAAACCATTACATTACGAGTTTTTAAAAAGAATCCTGGAAAATAGTGTCCCCGCTTTCCCATCAATAACAATCATAAGAAAGACTGCAAGACTGGAGCAGAGGGCATATACTTGCTCTGAAAATGAACAAACACATTATAAATGTATAAAAGTGTTTATAAGTTTATAAAGTATTTTGTTTCATTTTGTAGAATAATATGTTACACGGACTATGTATGTTCATTGAGCTGATAAGTTTAAAGTGGTTGAATGTGCAGTGCCACAGCAAGCCACGCGGGTCCAAAAGAGCTCTCATTGAGAAGCCACGTGTCCGTTTCCAAAGCCTCTCCAACTTAACCACCTCCTTTGTACGACTAACCCACATCGGCAGCGTCCCTCCACATAAAGGGATTTGCAATTTCAAGATATTTCAGCTTAAATGTTTTTGACAGTTCCCTCGCTTTTACTTCGGCTTGGTTATTTTAACTGTGCCAAATGGGTCACCTTGGGTTGCTGTCTGCGCGCAAAGGGCTTTTGCGCGCATTCAGTCTGAATTTTTTCCAACTTTCCTTGACGGGGAAACCAGCTGCTGGTCGTGAAAAGACGGCTTATTAATTGTCCTTTGTCATGCAGAATTGCTTGATTTCTAAAGAAACGTACAAAGGCTCTTTTTCAGGATTCAAGTATTTTGTTTCGTGCGTATTTTCAAACCATCGAATCAGCTGCAGCGCCGCGCCGTCTACCAGACTCTCAGGTACTGACGGCCTGCTCCCTTTGTCCCCTTTTAATGCTGTTGTAAATCGTGCAGACTGATTTGTTACAAGCTGTTCTTTTAATCTGATAGATAAGAGACATGTCAAAGAAAAGCCGTAAATAAAAAATTAGCCGGAATAAAGACAAGGGCGAGTCTGCTAGATGGGCGCCTGTTGACTCAAGCAGCTCTCCAGCGTCAGGGGAGCCCTCTCCTCAGCTCCGCCAAGGTTACGTCAACAATTCGCCTTTCTTCTTTTTAAAAAGACACCGTAGTCTTTTTTGCTTCAATGAATTGATCGGCACAAAATTAAGAATAAATAAATTGAGCATTTGGAGCACCGAGCGTATAAGCTCCCCCAGGGCGCATACCCCCGGGCTATTGAATGGATAAAGGACGCTTTGCAGAGGACGTATGTGAGCAAAATGGGGCTCTATGGTGTAATTAACAAAATAGTCTAATCCCATTTCTTAACAAATGCAAATATTCGAGTTTTGTTAAAATGGTTAAGTGAACAATTAAATTAAACTGAAACTAAGAAACTTCACATCCCAAAAAGTACAATGATGCAGATGATGTGCAGCACCCATTTAATAACAGTTTATGGTCTAAAAAAACGTCTGGACATGCGTTTCTTGGGAAGCAAATATCATTTAAACCCTATTCATCGTAATAAATGTAATTTAGAAAACCAACGGTTGAATCAGCGAGCAGCAGTAGTGGTGCGTAAAATAGGCGCGCAAAATTGGGCACATAGGCTAAACTTCCAAAAGCACGGTGTTTTGGGGGATGCTTTGGTGATAAGAGATCATACTTCTTGAACTGCAGTGAAAATCCTATAGGCAAACTTCGCAGATTGTTTTTTTTATTTTATTTTAATGTGATCAAAATCAATATAGGCCAAGTCCATTGCAAAAAAACAACAACTCCATATATAGGGCTTAAGAATACGATTTCATGTGGCATCTTATTTAAAACAGTTGCCATAAAATGCCCATCCCAAATGATATGCTAATTAATAATTAGGGTTTCATAATACAAAATTGAACTGTTTGAGATGACCAGGCTTGCAGAATGACCAAAACACACCGGAGGTCATAAACCAGACAACAAACCTGACCGCATGCAGCGCTGTGTTAACAATAGAACAATATGGGTCATCATGGACACCAAACAGCCTCTCTCTCATTTATTTTCATGTTCGTAGATAAATATATTAGGAAGTGCGCACTCTTGGTACACTATTATACACCCATGGTGATCATTATCTCAGTCACACGAGACGGATCATTTCAGTGGGGATGAAGATTGACAAGAGCTCCGAAGGGCCACGCAGGCTCCTGCTTTGGAGTGTCCCCCAGGGAAAGACTATATGAAGACTCACAACAATGTCTTTATCAGCTGCTGCATGATAAAGATTACCAAGCATTTGATTTACTCCTTTAGAGCCATCGATTTACTTAGTTGTCCCCATATACGAACACATTTTGTCCGCAGGCTACAGGGCAAGCTAAGAAAATATTCTCAGAAGTATTACAACTGTGTTTTCCCACCAATATTATTTGTGGCCCTTATGACAAAGAATATCGACGTTGTTATACACTTTTTAAGTATTCTCCTCAAATAGCCTTCACATCCAACAACCTGTGCGCACGGCAGTTGCGCCTGCGCGTAAAAAATGAATATTGAAACTTTGAAAGATATGCACAGCAATGTTTTCATGCAACTTATCTTGTGTCTGAAAATGGCTATAAATGCACTGCACCTACACCTGACCTGCTGCCACATGAAGCGCAGCATACCATTTAAATAGAGGAGATCTAATTAATATTTGCAAAATGCATATAACTATTTTTTGACTAAAGATTATTATTACTCACAAATGGCTTGTCTTGCATGCTTTTAGTTGTATTCTTATTTCATTCCAGTCTAAGTTCAATTACCAGTGTTAACGGCTTGAGTTTACGTGCCTTGAGTATGCGCTCCCAGTGGTGCGCAAGAGTAACATGACGACAACATAGCTACCACTCAGAAATATTTTTTATTTAAGTATCAACATTTTTAAATAAATAAATACTTTTCAATTACACTGAAGATATAATTTCAGAGTGATCTAAACCATGTCGAGGAAATTTCTCTCCAGCTTTCCATATTTTAGTCACAGTTCCATCCACACAGAATGAATCTAACCAGTATTCACCATGTATACAAAATACCGCTGTCTTCCCCAAAATACTAATAAACAAATGTTGCTATTGATTTTGTCATTTGGGTTTGTCTTACAAATATGCCGCATTGGCAACAACAAATGGAGCGTTTTCAGAAAAAAACTACATACAAAACGTACAACATGTATACAACTATACAATAATTCAGGGCAACTCCCTGATTATATAATTTCTTCCTGTACAGACGACTGAACACACGTGGAACAGTCTTTTTTTGGCTGCATTCAAAAATTTCACATCATGAGGACCAAACTCTGTCGGGAGTCGAGGTGAACTTCAGGGGGAGACGGACAGGTCTACATCCTCCTTATCGGATGAGGAGGGAGATATGGGCATGTCGTCCTCCTCTTCCTCTGAGCATCTCGACAGGGACGAGCATTTGCAGTTGTGTGAGCCCGTCCTGTGGCCGCTGCTCTTGCCCTCCTTTTTGTGCTTCACCCTGCGGTTCTGGAACCAGATCTTCACCTGCTTCTCGGACAAGTTCAGATATGTGGCGATCTCGATGCGCCTCAGTCTGGAGAGGTACATGTTGGAGGTGAACTCTCTCTCCAGCTCCAAAAGCTGTGTGCTGGTGAAGGCCGTGCGCATGCGCTTGCTGCTCTGAAGTTTGCCATTGTTGCTTTCTGTGAAAATAAGAAAGAACGTCAGTTATACAGGTATTACGCGCGAGAATACAGGGACAAGAAAACATTGGATTTGTTCTGTATTGTTTCAGACTCATCCTATACTCACCGATGGAGATGCAGTGGAACTGCCGCGGGTCTGGCACCGAGTACGCAGCTTGGTATATCCCCGGGCCGTGGCTGAGGCTGATGCCGTTGGAGGAGGCGTGTTGCCTCGACAGAGCAGAGTGGCAGTACTGCGAGCCGAAGGCAGGGAAGGACGCCTTGAGGAGCGGCAGCGCCGGCGGGGACGGGTGTAGCTGGGTCGCGGTCATGCACAGCGGGCAGAAGCACAACAGCCCCGCTTTCCGGGAATGGCATGACCCCGGCAGCGTGTGCGCCGGGTGGTGAGATGAGTGCACGGCGTAGGGGAATAACGGCGGGTTGTTCTCGGTGCTTTTGTCGTTCGCCTCCCTTAAAATCAAGGAATCCACGAGAAAAGACCTCGGCATGGTTGATGGTGGCGGACTTGTTGCTGTAGTCTCGGTGAAGTTGAAGCATGCAACGCGTCAGTGCGTCGTGTTGCCTGCGCGGTGGACAGCGAAGTGGTGCTGAAGCAGCGGCCGCGCCTCTTTAAATAGCGGTTGGCTATGATGCTGTGGACTCGGTTCGGCCATGTGACGGTTACGCTGTAAGCGCCCCAGAGCTCTCAATAGGGTTTTGTGCCTTTCTCTCGGCATTCCCACTGCACGCTTCCCCATTATTTCACTTGTTAACTAAATGAACTGCATAATGTAGTCTATTCTTGTCAGCCCCACCCACGCCGCAAGAGGCGGCAAGGCCCATTCTACCTTTTATCATCACTCATTTTATCATATAGCTATAGCTTAAATTCGTGAAAGAAAACATTTCTGTCACATTCGGAAAGCCAGGCTATTCAGTTTGTCTTAGAAATTGTAGGCCTGATTTAATGTAGCCTTGTGGGTCTGCGTGTGGGCATAACGAGAAATACTCAGGAGAACTTTAAGAAAGTTTCACAGCTTCGCTATTGCCTCTAGGTCAGGTCAATTGTAGAATCTATATCTGATAGATGAATTTGCTGGCGTTATAGCCTATACAGACTCATAGATTTTTTATAACCTATTATAGAATTATGAGCGGGCAATGAATGTCCAAAAGCTTTAATGACATGTTATGCATAGCCTACCATTTTTTGCAATGTTTTCTGAAACATCCTTTTGAAGTTATTTCTCTGAATAAACACCCACACTGGCCAACGGAGAGTGGGCTATAGGCTATTCTGTATGCATGTAGGATATAGGCTATAAATGCAGGCCCTATGGCCTGTAACTTGTTTATTTGTCCTAAAGTGGGTTGAGCGCAAATTAATGCAACAGTTAAATCCAAAAGTATATCGGGTATGCATGCTTTCTATATCCATTTTAAGGTTAATGTGTCATTTCTGGGCACAAAAAAGGACAAGTCATTGCCTGAAGGCAATGCTGTTAAAGAGCAGTGATTAATTCCTTTGCTCGGGCCCCTGCCGAGTCGGGGGAAAGAATATGTAAAAATAACCAGGTTTTCACTTGCCGGCCCTTATTGAATGTCATTGTGGAGAGTTTTCAATGAGAGAGAAAGAGAGTCGAATTAAAGTGTGTGACAGCGGCGGATAGACGCAACAAAGGCGACTCTGTCATAGAGGAGCCCAATGCGCGGCGCGTGAAGCCCCCGCCTCGCTCTGATTGAATTAAGTAATAGGAAAACATTTTCTTTCACTTTAGCCTCTAAACAAGAACTTCAAAGGCCCGGGACGGCATCCAGAATGCACAATGTGAGTAAATAGTGCAATGCGATTTCTCTCCATATGGCTTGCTTTTTTCTTGTATAGTTCTGAACCAAGAGGAATAGTTGTGTTGACATGTTGAAACGAATCTCTGACAGCAATCTCTTCACAAAATGAGGAATTGTGAAATAAACAAACCTATTCGCCCCAGTAACCTATAGGCTACGTTATGGTGCAATGATCGCAGCCAGTGACTATATTTGTGTTGTCTGTGATCATACCTTTATAGCGCTTTTTTCTAATGGAGCAATAGGCATAATGGTGAGCTGATCGAATAATTTTAAAGGGCATGCTGTTGTTTATCCTGTAAGAGTTCAACTGAAATGTATTAGACTCCTTTGAAATATAAAATTTTGTTTCATTCAGCATGCAAGCATGCGAAAGGGTTGTTTCAGTCGATTGTTCCCCATTAGTCTATTTAGCTTTATTTTTGTCTACTGTTCCCTTATGTCATCTGCTGAAGGCACAATTTTTCAGAAATTGCGAAGTCCAGCGAAGTGGCTCTTGAGCTCAAACACATTCCCACATGATGGTGATGCGATCTCTTTTATCCTCATAAAATAGGCATAATGGGCTCAGCTTCACATCACTAATCTTGCAGAAAGGATAGACCTGTAATTATGGTGCGCAATTAAATAGGTACAAATTACGAGCATGTTATATGGAGTCACACCTGTTATATTCGAGAGCCATTTTCATATTCATTTTAGTCGTCATTTCATTTTATGCCATTAACTAATTTGCCAATCATTGCAATTCCTGGGACCTGTAAATACAATTACATAGCATTTATTCTGATACTTATATAGCAATATAATGAGTAGGCTAATGATGTGTTTATAAAACAAACCATCGAAAACAGATGTCTTATCGCCATCATAAAGCTCCTGAATAATGTGTGCGCTAAAGAAGTCAGAATAAAATAGATCGAGATTTTGTACTGGCCTCAACACTCCACAATCGGAATGAATTATTCCGTAAATAGCTGTAACAATGGCATGTAGTCGGCTGGCTGTGGCATCTTGATGTATTGCTTAACATAAAGATATGATCAAAGGCCCTAATTTTCACATTATGTACAGCAGTCACCCCGTGGATAGGAATAGAGGTTTCATGGGTCGTCACGCAGGGAGGCTCATCCTAATTTGCAATCCCAACTGGAGACTGACAAATAGTTTTGACCTCCCTCTGGAGGCGCAGGCCAGAAGTGCAAAGAATCTCATTCTCCATAATGACTTGTTACTGAGAGAAATAATCGAGGAAAATAGCCCACTCACACCACAATGATTCTATTATACTTTATGCTGCTAGTTCCAAACTAAAAAATATATTTTTTCACATTCTTATGTTCCTGCATCACCTATCAATATGATTTTTTTTCTATATCACAAACCAATGAGCTGAACAAATTCAGCATAGCTTCATGTGTTCATTGTATAAATAATCAACACAATTCAGCTGTGGGTTGGTAAAAAGTACTGGTGACAGCGGGAAAAGCAAAGTCCCTGGAAAAAGTAAATTATTTATAAGATATTAAGTACGAACAATTGCCATCACTCAAATTCAGCCCTGATGATAACACTGACCAGTGCCATGCTGTGCCGTTTGAGAAGCACGTTTTCATGGGCTTTTATGTAATTATATCCAAAGATCTCGTGCCTGATGACATAAAGAGAGCAGTCTGTTTATGGAGATGTAGTCAATATCTCCTTTTCTTTTAGTATGAATAATTCATAGTTTAAGACACTATGCCCCCCACACTTAATATGTACACACACTTAAACACCCACACATCTCTAATACAAATGATGGTTTTAGCTGACAGTGTAACAGGATTTAAGGTCCCAGTGGGGCTTGGCCGAGCCACGGATGGGCGCTGTGACTGTCGACGTGACACAGAGGGCCGGCTGCCCCTCCTAATCTCCCCCTAAGGCAACTTCGCAGACTGCAGATCCTGCTGCACCTCTATGGACATACAAAGGCCTGATTATCATTCATATGCTCACCACAAACACCAGTCCAAAAGATAACAGATGACACATAAGTACCAGCTGAATAGTGCAATATGTTTAGGCTGCAGCAGTCTATAGGGACTAATGAACCCTTGAGAGAGAGAGAGAGAGAGAGAGAGAGAGAGAGAGAGAGAGAGAGAGAGACACACACCAGAGGGACATTTGAGGAACCGGGATTTGACAGATATTAGGGTGCTACAGGTGAACATGGACTTGAACCTGAGTGAGCTATATGCAGAATGTGTTTAGTTGCACCTGTAAATATGAGGAATTAAAGAACCAGACATCTCAGCCCGGTTCTTTAAAAGCCTTCAGACCATTCAGTCCTTAGTTTTAGTTAATAAAATGTTGGTATACTTTTATTTGGCGTATGACTCCATCATTGTTACTTACCTGAGCCAGGTTTAACAAGAGTTAAAGGATAAGACTGGTGTTTTTATGATTGACTATTTTCGCTAGTAGAGAAATACTTTCCTGAAATTGCAAATTTTGTTTACGCTCAGCTTATAAATTGTTTGGGGGTACGGTGGCGCAGTCGGTAGCGCTGTCGCCTCACAGTTAGAAGGTCCTGAGTTCGATTCTCGCCTGGGACACTGTGAGCGCTGTGGTTGTGTTCCCCCCCATATCTTCAGTGCCTACTGCCCAGGTGGGTTATCTCGTCGTAAGGGCCTTTCTCTCTGTGTGGAGTTTGCATGTTCTCCCCGTGCTCCCCCCAGGGGGTTCCTCCGTATATAACCCCCCCACTAAAAACATGCAGAAGATCAGATCGTCATCGTCATCCGACCAGTGACGACAACATCCGAAGTTGGTCCCCGGGCGCTGTACGAGAAAGCGACCACTGCTCCTGGCCTGCCCCTCGGAGGAAAGGACATGCCTGGATGGGTTAAATGCAGAGGACACTTTTCACCGGCCACCGTCAGCATGAGTGTGTTGTGGCCGCATGCATGTATTGTGGTGTTCGTGTGACAATAAAAGATGGGCATGTCCGTTACGAGAGTTTTTTTTTGTTTGAGGAAAAGGTCGGCTGGTCCGGTACATCGTGATGATGAAATATGTTAACCAGAGCAGCGGCATGGCTCTGACGTATTTTTAATTGTTTTTGCAGCGTGGCCACTAGGGGCCGAGTCGTCTATGAGAGGGTCTGTCCATATGTCCATCCATCCGTATGTCCACGCGAAAGAAAGAAAGAAATGATGATGTCATAGGTGGCCACTAGGGGCCGAGTGGCCAGGTGGCCGATGATGTCATACGTCGCCAAAGTGGCCAGGTCGCCGATGATGTCACACAGTTCTATGACCCCACGAAAGAAAGTGCACAGGTTACGAAGATGTCATACAGTTCTAGACGGCTCAGCCGGGTGGCCAGGTCACTCCTATTGTGATGTCATATATCACCGATGATGTAATAAACCACTGATGATGTCACAGACAGTGATGAGGTCCAGGTCGCTATACTATAGTGATGTCATAAATCACTGATGATGTCACAGACAGTTTGTTGTCTTCACAGATAGTGATGAGGTCATAAATCGCCAATGGTGTCATATGGTTCCAGATGGCTCGATAGATCACGTGATGTCATAAACCACTGATGACACCCTCCCCGCTCACCCTGGGTGAATCCACAGTAAGCTGGCGACTGTGGAGTCTATCCGTTTCCTGGGGACCATCATCACCCTGAAATGGGAGCTGAATATTTCTCTCATCAATAAGGTACAGCAGAGGATTATTTCCTGTGGCAGCTGAAGAAATTCAAAGTGCCAAAGGCAACGATGGTGCACTTCTACACCTCCATTGTTGAGTCCATCCTTACCTGAGGGTGAAGCTCCATCACCGTCTCTTATGCTGCTGCTACTCTCAAGGACATCAGCAGACTGCAGCCTATCAAAAAGGTGCTCATCCCTTCAGGACCTGCACACCACTGCTGAAGCCATGCGCTGAAGCAGTCTCATAAAATCATGGCCTCCCAGCTGCATGGACACAACCTCTAAAATGTTCCCTATTGGGAAACAGGTTTGTCAAGACCAAAACCTCGTCACAACCATCAGCCTCATCAACAAGGCTCGAAAGCCCCCTCTACTAAGGACTCTACAGGCTCTATCTTCCCACTGGCCTTAGCCTACGTTCACACACAGCATCCAAGCCTTGCCTACGCCTTGCCTTTACCCACGCTTTTAAATAGGCGTCCCTTTTAGTCAATGAGGCTGTGTACACAGGGCGCCTCAACGTGAAGTCGTGAACCATCGCCAATGGTAGCCTGGGTAAACCCATCCCCCACGTGACCTGCCCTCAGACCTGTTCTCAGTCTGGGAACTGAGAGAGCAGGTCACGTGGGGGCTGGGTTTACCTAGGCTACGCCAATGGTGTCATATGGTTCCAGATGGCTCGATAGATCACGTGATGTCATAAACCACTGATGACACCCTCCCCGCTCACCGTGAAGTCGTGAACCTTGCGTGTGTACCCACGCCTCGCCTGAGCTGCGCCGATTTTATCGTTTAGGCGTGAGTTCTATTTTCAAGCCGACTAGGCGCGTGAAGGCAGACCTTTTCTGTCAAGCCATGAAGGAAAAACGCGACAATATCCGTGGGAAATGGCAAAGTCAACTGAATTTCAAAATAAAATAGTGTTACTACAACAGCGAGAGAGAGAGAGAGAGAGAGTGTGATTGACGGGTGGTTATCACGTGGGGCTCTCTCCCCGTCGGTAAACAAATCTTCAGGAGAGAGAATAGCGACCAAAGAAACAAGATGGACAATGAAAAGTTAATCCACTTAGTACAACAGCATCCAGTTCTCTATGACAACAGTGACCCAAGAAGGAGACCATGGTTATACATATCCAGGATCAATAGCACATTATATCAGATTTATTTTACCTACCCATGATAATTCGGGACCACACGTGACAAAAAAAAACACTCGGTAGCCGGGAGAGAGGAAAGGCGCTTGTGACTCGGCTCAGGTTCAGCGTGGAATAGGCGTCCAGTGTGATCGCAAAAGCTCACATTCGCAGCTCGGCCGCTGCGCGTGACATCACTGATGATGTCACAGTGGGATTTATGACATCACAGTGGGACAATCACAGTGGGACAGAGAAACAGAGAAACAAACATACTGATGATGATGATGATGATGATAATGATGATGCTGACGATATGTCATTTATTACTATTTCAAATGAAAATGTGAACATGGGGCAAAGATAGATTGTCAGCTTGGGCATTTTTTCTGCTTTGATGATAAACGATGATGTCACTTGTTGCAGTCAAGTTTAGGTTAGGAGATCCAGCTGCTACAACTTGACAAACCATCAGCATCACAGGAAGGAAGTTACGATACCCTTTGAGACACTGCCATATTGTATGAGTAGCCGTTTGCATCTTAATGCATACCAGTGTGATTTCAGAACAGATTCTGCTAGGAAAGTTACATTTGACATACACTCAACACTAGGGGTGTCACAATATATCGTCCCACGAAATTTCGCGATAGTAAAACGTCACGATATGTATCGTTGAGATGAAATCTCATATCGTGAAAAAAAAAAAAATTTTTTTTTTTTTTTTTTTTTTTTTTTTTTCCCCAAAAATAGACAAAGAAACGTCTTTGTTTGTTGAAGTTCAATGTGTGGAAAGTAGTTCAGTTGAACAAGTCTCTGAAGAGACACATGAGAAGTTATACAGGAGAGAAACCATTCAATTGAGTTTCTGGCAAAACTGTTTACTTGACAGGAAAAATTGAAGATGCATAAAAAATAGACTAAGAAAAGTCTTGTTGTTTGAGTTTGAAGAAAAACTGAAGATGCATAATGAGAATTTATACTGCTGAGAAACCTTTTAGTTCAAAGTAAATCTAAGTGACGGTGTAACTCATTCTATTTCAAGATAAGCCTTATCTCCAATCTCATGTTTTTTCTAGTTGTTATTGTAATAACAATTTCCCACAACAGCATGTTTTGTATTTGTGCATTTCAAATAAAATACTACTTTTCCAGTCATATATTGTCATTATTCAAGTTTAAAAAAATATTGTTAAAATCGTATCGTATCGTATCGTTATCGTGAACCCAGTATCGTGATACGTATCGTATCGTGAACTGAGTGTATCGTGACACCCCTACTCAACACACATTATTACAACTTAATAACACTCCCCCCCCCCCCGCTGCGAAGCAAGAGGCCAAGCTGCACGCTGAAACAGTGCTGTCATGTGAATATGACATGATGTGTCGTACGTCAACTGACACAGGCCTAGTTGAAGCTGTGCTTCCTGAAGCTAAGAACAGAGTAGAGGCTTCGCAGTTATGTCACAAATCTCATAGCAACCATGGCTGGCAGAGGCACCATCATGGAGCTCCAGTGGCACCGTCATGGAGGTGCAGTGGCACAGTCATGGAGGTGCAGAGGCACCGTCATGGAGGTGCAGTGGCATTCGTCATGGAGGTGCAGAGGCACCGTCATGGAGCTCCAGTGGCACCGTCATGGAGCTCCAGTGGCACCGTCATGGAGGTGCACAGGCACCGTCATGGAGGTGCAGAGGCACCGTCATGGAGCTCCAGTGGCATTCGTCATGGAGGTGCAGTGGCACCATCATGGAGCTCCAGTGGCACCGTCATGGAGCTCCAGTGGCACCGTCATGGAGGTGCACAGGCACCGTCATGGAGGTGCAGAGGCACCGTCATGGAGCTCCAGTGGCACCGTCATGGAGGTGCACAGGCACCGTCATGGAGGTGCAGAGGCACCGTCATGGAGCTCCAGTGGCACCGTCATGGAGGTGCAGAGGCACCGTCATGGAGCTCCAGTGGCACCGTCATGGAGGTGCAGAGGCACCGTCATGGAGCTCCAGTGGCATTCGTCATGGAGGTGCAGAGGCACCGTCATGGAGCTCCAGTGGCATTCGTCATGGAGCTCCAGTGGCACCGTCATGGAGCTCCAGTGGCACCGTCATGGAGGTGCAGAGGCACCGTCATGGAGCTCCAGTGGCATTCGTCATGGAGCTCCAGTGGCACCGTCATGGAGCTCCAGTGGCATTCGTCATGGAGCTCCAGTGGCACCGTCATGGAGGTGCAGAGGCACCGTCATGGAGCTCCAGTGGCATTCGTCATGGAGCTCCAGAGGCACCGTCATGGAGCTCCAGTGGCACCGTCATGGAGGTGCAGAGGCACCGTCATGGAGCTCCAGTGGCACCGTCATGGAGGTGCAGAGGCACCGTCATGGAGCTCCAGTGACATTCGTCATGGAGCTCCAGTGGCACCGTCATGGAGCTCCAGTGGCACCGTCATGGAGGTGCAGAGGCACCGTCATGGAGGTGCAGAGGCACCGTCATGGAGGTGCAGAGGCACCGTCATGGAGGTGCAGAGGCACCGTCATGGAGGTGCAGAGGCACCGTCATGGAGCTCCAGTGGCACCGTCATGGAGCTCCAGTGGCACCGTCATGGAGGTGCAGAGGCACCGTCATGGAGGTGCAGAGGCACCGTCATGGAGCTCCAGTGGTACCGTCATGGAGGTGCAGAGGCACCGTCATGGAGCTCCATTGGCACCCATGGAGCTGCAGAGGCACCGTCATGGAGGTGCAGAGGCACCATCATGGAGGCACCGTCATGGAGGTGCAGAGGCACCGTCATGCAGGTGCAGTGGCACCGTCATGGAGCTCCAGTGGCACCGTCATGGAGCTCCAGTGACACTGTCATGGAGGTGCAGTGGATAAGGGCGTGTCTAAATGCCAACCCTTGGAGGGACTGTGTAGCCAATTGGGTAGAGGCAATAAACGCCATTTTTGCAATGTGTGTGTGCAGAATATAGATTACGGCGAATAAGATAATAATACAGTATTAATTTCCTGCCACTTCCAGCTCTCAACAAAACTCTTGACAGGTATCTTCATGGAAAACACTATTTTCTAACAAGTGCAAGCAGGATTCTGAGTACCTTTGCATAGTCATATTGATGCACAATCCACATAGAAAAACATCTATTTTCATTCCAGCTAAAAATAAATAAATAAATAGAAAATCACTATATCGGCCACCTGTGAATTTCCCCCCACAAAAATCTGTATCAGCCTCAAAAACCCTTATTAGTTGGGCTCTAGTAGCACCTCCACCTCATTTTCAGCAAGGAAAACCCTACATGCATGCATATAGAAACACATGCGTACACTCCAAATGACGGGTCTAGAGACTAGGCTTGTAATCTGTGTTAAGCCGCCTATCAGTGACAACAGGAGAAATGACTGACAAGCAGAGAACCACAAGCAAAATGAGTGTCAGCAGTTATGTGACAGGCATGGTTAAAATGTGGTTCAGTTTTCTTTTCCAATCAATAGGTTTTGCTTTGTGTTTCATCCCTGATAATAATGAATTTCTATCTGCCATGTGGTTGACTGAGTCCAGGTCAAGTGCTGGGTTGCTAGGTGCATGGCAATCTGGGAACCCAGAGTCTATTTTTATTTGAAAAATAGACTCTGGGACAGCCCTACCGTTTTTCCCAGCTTCCTGTACAGCGCGCCTCTCCTGCCACCGTCACTTCCTTTTCTGCATCCGCGTTCCACTGTTTAGTCTAAATAGCAACTTGCGCCCCGACTTTCCAGTAATTTTCCATGTTGTGAGACAAGTTGAGTTCTATGCAATGTGTTTATGCGTTAACGTTATTAGTGAATAGCCGAAACGGACGCGGAAAAGGAAAGCGGAAGTGACGAAAAAGCCACGTCACTTCCTTTTCCGCGCATAAATATCTATAGGGTGGAGAGGGTATGATGCGCCATGGGCGCAACATGTTATGGGATTTATGACATCACTGATGATGTCACTGATGATGTGGTGAGTTGCGTCACAAATCACTGATGATGTCACGATTTGCTTCTCCCATCACTGAAGATGTCACTGATGATATCATGATTTGCTAGCAAAATCATGACTAACAAACACACCCCAACCTGCAATTTTATGACTACGCACGGTTGATTCCTAGACTCGCCCGCCCTGCGGTATAATAGCCTCATATAGCCTCAGACTGATGACATCATCACTGATGATGACATCATCACTGATGACATCGTCACTGATGACATCACTGATGATGTCACATCATTAGGTAATTAGGGCAATTACCGTAGGTGTTGCCGGCACAAAAATTGAAACTAAGAACAGAGAACAGACAGGCCACACTGGCAAATTTATAGTATATAAAAGATGATGATGATGATATAATTATATCAATTGACAATATGCTTGACCTACCTGCCCACTCATTTTGAAAGATCATCTCATTTTAGATTGAACCTGACAAAAAACAGACACAAAAGTTGTAAAAAAAATATGTTGGGACTTGATTTTTAAGCTGGATCGAGGTGAGAAGGAAGTGTGTGTGTGTGTGTGTGTGTGTGTGTGTGTGTGTGTGTGTGTGTGTGTGTGTGTGTGTGCGTGCGTGCGTGTGTGTGTGTGTGTGAAGTGATGTCACTCAACTGGAAGTGATACATGGGCTTGCCAGCTCAGCTGCTGCATGGCTTCGCTCGCCCTGCAGGCCGCCCGCTTCGCAGGCTCGCATACGCAGCTCGGCCTCTCCTGCAGCTCGCCTGCTGCGTGGCCTTGCCTGCCCTATTGGCATGCGAAGCACACAATAGACCCTTCTCACGGGGGCCATTTTGTGTCGAAAAGGCAGGGAAAACACAGGTGCAAGAAAAACACTAATGAGGGTTTCCACATTCCAATCATGGAAGTTGGAAACCCTCATTAGTGTTTTTCTTGCACCTGTGTTTTCCTTGCCTTTTCGACACAAAATGGCCCCCGTGAGAAGGGTCTATTGCCCAACTTCGCATCACTGATGACATCACTCACTGGTGACATCACAATTGCTCGAGTGACCATCACTGATCACAGAGTGACATCACTCAGCACACAATTGTTCAACTTCGCATCACTGATGACGTCAGTGAGTGATGATTAGTAGTGAGAGAAAAGTAGAGTCCGCACATTGCATATAGATTTCACTTCCAGTTTATTTGTAGAAGATTTCGTTCATGGTGACCTTCATCAGAATGAAGCAGAAAGTAACAGAACACTAATGTATTGTATCATTTTAGATAGTTCTTATCACGCTAATGCCTGTACAAGTGGTCATTTTTCTGATCAGTCCCCCCCCCGATTTTCTAATCCTATTTATCCCCCATTAGTGCTATATATTTTTTTTTTTTATCCTGGTTGCTGCTCCACCCTCTGCTGATCTGGGCAGAGCTGAAACTGGCTCCATGCTTCCTCTGAGACATGGGCAGTAGCCAGCCGCCTCTTTTCACCTGACGGGAAGCTTCACCGGTAGCACGTGGGAGGATCACGCTATTCCAACGAGTTCCCCTCCCTCTGGACAGGCGCCCCGAACGACCAGAGGAGGCACCACTTCAGCGACCAGGATATTGCATGTTTTGGTGAGGGGTTCCTATATGAAGGAAACCCCCGGGGGTCACGGGGAGAACATGCAAACTCCACACAAAAAGGCCCTTTTGATGACCCCACCCGGGCGCTGGGCACTCGAGGACATGTGGACGGGCACGCACTCCTTCAGCGCTCACAGCGTCCCAGGTGGGAATCGAACCCAGGACCTTCTAGCTGTGAGGCGACAGCGTTACCACTGCGCCACCGTGCCCCGATCAGTTTGTTTTTAATTAGTTATTTGACGATATAAAAAGGAATGATTGACAGCTGTGGCAGCCAGTCTCAAGCCGTCATTGGTTGGACATGGGCTCAGACAGGCTGTACACGGTGTCGACCTAGGTTACATAGACCAGACACTGCTGATAACACTGATCTGTTATCTACCAGACTGTATAACGCTATATCGATGGACCGCAATAAAAAGGACATTGTTTTGAGAAAAATACTTGAAGAAGTAACGTTGGTTGGGGACTGAAGTAGTAATTTCAGAAAATATGTGTTTTATTAGTTACTCCAGCTACGTTATCGGTTATTTTAATACATCAATGATTTTAACGGATGCGAGCTAGCATTAGCCGTTTGTGTTAGCCGGCTTTTAGCTTGCATTCTTTAATGTCGGCATAACATTACTAACAATCTAACAACCGATAACGATAACTGGAATAACAGACACATATTTTCAGAACTTACCAGGTTGTCCAACTGCCTGCGTATGCCAGGAAATGTGTTTTATAATGTTACAACTCCCAGGTATAAAATGAGGCCTACACAATACCAGCCATTAGCTAATAGCTAACGGGTTAGCCTGTCGCAAACAGACACTGGAGGTTTTATTTGGGGTGAAGCACGAGGAGAGTATTTATATGGATATCTCTGGGAAGTGCTTTGACTATGGGGATGTTCGCAAGCTCCTCTCCTCGTAGCTGTTGTATAAGGATAGAGATCCCACTGTCCTCCCATTGTTTGATTACGGCGATGTTATCTTCCGCTCAGCGTGTAAGGGAGCTCTCGAACACCTAGATGCTCTGTACCATTCTGCCATCCGCTTTGCCACAAATGCCCCCTATAGGACACACCACTGCCAACTATACTCCCTGGTAAACTGGCCCTCCCTCAAAATCAGACGAGACATTCGCTGGCTGGACGCTTATTTACAAAACACTTCTAGGCCTCACTCCCCCTACCTAACACACCTACTGCAGTTACGCTCGCCCCCCATGTACAACACCCGCTCGGCCGCGCACCTCCTGCTGAAGGTCCCCAGAGCCCATTCCTCCCTGGGCCACTCCTCCTTTCAGTTTGCGGCAGCTGATAGCTGGAACCAACTTCAAAAAAGCCTTCTTATGGAAAGCTTTGTTCCCATGCACTCCTTCAGGGACACAATTACAAACACGTTAGAGCATAAGCTTTTCCTGATGCTCTGCACCCTGTCCATGTGTCTGTTTATGTTTGCCTGTGTGAGTGTGATCTATGGCCATACTAACATGCCCTGTCTGCCTGCTACTGTGATGTCTTGTCTGCCTATACAGTATGCTGCCTATATACTGCTGTGTGCTGTTTATGTGCTAACTGTCTACTACAACTGTGTGCTGTCCTGTACATAACTGCATGATTTTTATTGTATAGCCTAGTGCTGTGTGCTGTTACTTTTTGCTGTTTTTAAGTGTCTGCTTCTGTGCTAATTGTCTGTTAACTACATGTACTGTATGTTACTGCCTCTGTGTCTGTTTGTGATGTCCATTTCTGTCTTTTTTTTCTTCTCCCGCATCCCCTTCCCCTTAGGAGGTATTTTGCCTCCTACCAGGCTGTCACACTGGATAAGAATTTGTTCTTACAGGCTTGCCTGGTTAAATAAAGGTTGATTGATTGATTGATTGATTGATTGATTGATTGATTGATTGATTGATTGAAGAGACAGGCAGCTGGATAATGTTAGTTAGAAAAATGACCCGACTGAGAGACAGGCAGCAGCACTGGGCTGCCCAGTTAGTAAACGCAACTCAAGTTACAACGTAGCCAAAGCTTCTGTTAGATTTCATCTGTTAAACCAACATTTGTTCCAAAATTAATTAAATCATAACGTAATCAAATGCTACGGAAGCATTAGCTAATCAACAGAGCTGCAAAGATCAGTTCATCGGATAATAATTTCCCCCTGTATGAAGGTTTGTTGCCCAGAGCACCCCGGAGTCTGGCTGCTAGGAGCAATCTCCGACAACGAAATTCAGATTTCCGTACAGGTGTCATTTTGATAAACTGACATCATAGTAGGAATCTACATGGTTACTTTTGGCGAGACAAAAATTATTAGAACTTAAAGTGCCATATTTACAGAGCTAAAGAGGATTGACTACACTGTGCGCAAATCTAGAAACAGCAGCTCTACATAAGAAAGTTTATAGGGGATAGAGGGGGGAGGGGCTCAGACTGAGGTTTCAACCCAAAAGAGCTACGCAGACTCTGGTTCTCTGATCTGAGAAGATTTTGGCTTCAATACACCATACAGGGATGACATTATCGAGAGCTGACCAAAGTCATCACAAATAATGTAAAAGCATCACAAATCTCACAATGTGGGACCAAAAACGTGACCAAAAACGCAGACAGAGCCCACTTTGACAATTTTATGTATGATGATGATGAACTGCACGCTTACTTCAGCACCATGGGTGTGATTTTTTTTTACATGTTTTGTCATACGATTGTCATCCAGTTTGGCAAAAATACAAAAAATCCTCTTCACCTTGAAGCTACCTCAAAAACCCATGCACTTTCTGAATTACACACTTGCCTGGTTGTGGTTGTCAATTTTAATGAGGCTGAGATCATTCTTTAAGATGAGTCAAATATACTGTAAGTGAAATTGGAGGCCAGCTCTATTACCGGCTCGTCTCTGCCAGCCATGTTATTTTCTAAGTTATAGAGGCCTGGGACTTTACAAAATGTGGGTTTTGTTACAAAAAACTCTCTCAGAATTCTAAACCAAGTTAAGAGTGTTTTGAATCTACCAGATGTTTCTGTCCATACACCGCTTTGTTTCAATCACTCTTTTTTGGCTCCATGGTCAGACAAAAACTACCATGCCTGGAGTGAGAAGGGGCTGGTTTCCATCAGAGACCTATACATAGATGGTCATTGTGCATCTTTTGATCTACTGAAGAGGAAGTTTGAGTTGCCCGGCACAAACTGGTTCAGATTAGGCATGTTCATTTTGAATCAATTTCCATAATCGAAATTCGGGAAAATAAACGATCAATTATCGATTATCGATAGCGTAATAATAATAATAATAATAATAATAATAATAATAATAATAACAATAATAATAATAATAATAATAATAATAATAATAATAATGCTTTTGTTTTTTTGGTAACTCTGGTCTGGTAATACCGTTGCGCGTTCTCGGCCAGCTATAATGGCGATGCCGCTGTGTAGTAAGAATATCAGACACTAGCGCTGTGGCCAGGTAAACATGTTACATGTCAGGTTACATGATGTAAGGCAATCGGCGTCTTCCAGCTTAGCTGACAGCACAAGAGTCAAATCAACAGGCATGAGCTCGGCGCGTCCAACGTCATGAGCGCGCCTGCGGTAACGTTGACAACCACAGTCACACAGCCTTACACTAGCTAGCTAGGCTACTGTACTCACATTTTGAAAGTAGGACTCAGGCAGCTCACCGGCTTATAAACTCGCGACAAAAACCTCATCTGTCCTGATGGTCGAGTTTCATCCAGCTGCTCTCAGAGTCCGACGCGTGGATATTATTATTTGCCACTAAAGGCTAATAAAACAACTTGAATTAACTTAAACACGTGTACCGTTACTCACACTTTGTTGGAAATTAGGAGAGAAGTGTACGAAGTGTCATAGTTATAACAGCCTCGCTGAGGTCTGCAGACCGCTGGGTGCGTTTGTTTGTGTCCGCGGCGCATGCCGTTGTGAATTCCTCATGTTTAAAACAGTTTTGTTGGCACAAAGGCCCCCGCCCAGCCAGAAAACTAGAGACTATATGAAGCTCCACCTCACGTTAGTCGGCTGTGCAATGGAGTGGGGCTGGGGCGAGGAGGAACGAATTCCACCCAAACCTAGTCCACAAAAAAAAAAAAAAACGATAAAAATTCCACGTGGTCCTGGGTTCGATTCCCACCTGGGACGCTGTGAACGCTGAAGGAATGCGTGCCCGTCCGCATGTCCTCGAGTGCCCACCGCCCGGGTGGGGTCGTCAAAAGGGCCTTTCTGTGTGGAGTTTGCATGTTCTCCCCGTGCCTCCCGGGGGTTTCCTTCATATAGGAACCCCCTTCACCAAAATATGCAATATCCTGGTTGCTAATGTGGTTCCTCCTCTGGTCGTTATGGGCGCCTGTTCGGAGGATGGGGAACTGGTTGGAATAGCGTGAACCTCCCACGTGCTATGTCCTACCGGTGAAGCTTCCCCTGTCAAGTGAAAAGAAGCGGCTGGCTAACTGCCCATGTCTCGGAGGAAGCATGGAGCCAGTTTCGGCTCTCCCCAGATCGGCAGAGGGTGGAGTAGCAACCAGGATAAATAAATTAAATTAGCACTAATGGGGGATAAAAATGGGATAAAAAAATCCACGTGATCGAATTCATTCCTCAACGATCAATTATCGATTATTGATGAACATCCCTAGTTCAGATACCTGCAAACTAGAGATTACGTTCGATCCAAGGTTCATACCTTTGAAGCGCTCCCAGATGAGCATGCTTTTTTCCATGTATTGCTGAGCCCTCTTCACTCCAAGCATCTTATCTCTAGATTTGTATGTCTGTTTGACAACCGCAACACAGCCTCTACTGAGAATATTAGAGTGGCAGGGGGAACTTGGTATTGATTTATCTGACATTATATGGGAAAGGAGTCTGTCTGTGGTACAACTTTGCTCAGTTAATAGCAGACACCAGCTGATCCAATTTAAAGTTGCTCACTGTCTTCACTACTCCAAGCATAAATTACACAGGATCTTCCCTTCCTGTGTCATGTGTCAGAGGGCATGCTATCTCATGCCTTCTGGTTTTGCCCTTCACTAACGAGTTCCTGGGCCAAAATATTTGACTGGTACTCTAAGGCCTACAAAATAACCCTGCAGAGGCAGAACTCACCATCTTCGGCTACAGCTGTGCAACAATCTCTGACACTGGGGACAACTGTCACCAAAAGACTCATTCTGAAGGAATGAGTCACCTTCTTTTCAAGTATGGCTGATGGACATGGTTTCTGTTATACAGCTGGAGAGACTCAGGTTCCTGAGAACCAACTCGCTTAGAAAGTTCTTAACTATTTGGGACCTGTTTCTGGGCTACTTTGACAAGGTTAAAAATGACTAGTGAGCAGTGACTAAGGTTGGAGGTGATGGACAGCTTGCCCAGTTGGTTTCCTGTGGAGCCCTTGGGTGGGGTCCTATGCGTAATATCCCTCACAAGCACATAAGCACCTTTTGTGGCTGGTAGCACCACGTTATCAATGCCAAATGTCAATGATGTATGTACGGTATGTATTTATTTTTTTCCCCCTGTGTCTGAGCCTGTTTGTCTTGTTCGTTTATTGTTCTATTAAAAAATTGAAAAAAAAATACTGTAAGTGTTTGGAACATTAGTATGGCTGATGCATCAAACATAGATGCAGCTGGGCTTATTGGATGTTAGAGAGTCACATTCTATTCATTGTTGCTCTGGGGCTGGACCTCCCCAGGGTGCTCCAAACAGTTTCAGGGGAGGCTCAGTGAATGACATTATTATTACATTAGTTATCAAAACAAGACCACTATAGAATAGCCAGATATTCAGTCCCTTTGGGGATTTTTTTTTACATTTTCCCAGGGTCAGAAACTAATAAATGCCTTCAGACAGAGTATATGAAGTTCTAACATAAGTTCAGTCAGGAAGACTATAATCTGCACTTTACACTTCCTCAGTTCACTTCTTATTTCTCCACCCCTTCAAATCTGCTCACATGCTCAAAATAGCCTGTCAACTTCCGGGCTTCAATTGAATAATCAGCTGTTTGCCTCCTGGTCTCATATAACCAACAGCATAGAGTCACATCACCTCTCACCCCACACACATCCATTGTAAGCCTATCACATCGCTTTTAACCCCTCATCATAAGCCTATCACATGGCTGTTGTCCTATTAAATATGCTTGTTTCTATCCATTTAGCCTCCCAACCTTGCTGCTGAGTCTCACACCCTCCACCTCCCCTTCTCCACCCAGTTTTGCAGACCCATCAGATCTCATCAGTTTCAGAAGGAGAGGCATCACCATCACCACCACCAGTATCTAGACTCTACAGGCAGATATATCTGGCTGCTGCTCATGGCTGATGCAGCTCTATCTCAATATCTCCCTGTGATGTCTAAGCTCCAAAGACTATTAACAATACCTAATTCTCATATTTTCTGTAATTCATCATTCATTCACTATTGTAATAAATATGATTTTATTAATTCTCTGGTATCTAGTCTCTCCTGATTGAATTGTGTTTGGTGTAGTCTGACGTATGTCAAACAGCAATATCAGGCTATCTTGAATCAATTGTTGAGTGTCTATAACATAATCATAATTCATAAGCATCCAGGAATTGAGCGAAACTAAAAGAAAAAGTAAAAGAAAGTCGGGTGCCTTTTCCCAAACTTTGTCTAAGGGGGGGCCCACAGTGTCAGACTGAAAAGCCCTGGTATAGGGTGAACAGAATGCACTTTTATAACAAAAAGTTCTCAAATTCGATTGTTGTTCGCCCTAGCCTGTTTTTGACAAGTATAAATGGGAAATAGATGTGAACTTGAGTCTCTGGCCTTTCTAATGAGCCCATTTACATCTAAATAATACAATGTTATGGGAACTCTTATAAATTGAGTACGTTTTCCCCCCCTGAACTTTTTCACATCAGAGATAAGATAACCAACATATTATCAACCCATATTCCTAGAATAAAACAAAGTACTCATAATTAGAGTAATCACTTGTCAACAATTAAATTATCTAACCAGCTTGAGAAGATTTTCGACCAGCACCAACAACCCTCAGACCTTTCCCACAAATAAATCCAAAAATACATTTAAAATGTGTTTTTGGTCGCAAACAATATATTTACAGAAAAACTCAACAAAATCATTGAAGAACTAAATATCATTGGATGATTTTAAATTCCCTTTTGATATCCTTTGTAAATCCATTGGTTATGGTATAGATATGTCTCAAACTTCCCCTTTGGCCCTATTCATATAAAAGCCTTGAAATGTTCTTCAAAGGGGTTTCTTACCCTACGGAGGTCAGTAGGCTATTACGTATGGCTGACTCACATTTTTTTCCAAATCAGCAGACTTTTGGCCTCGAAATAACAGGTCAAACCAATGAATTTAATGAACTCTCCCAGACACAATGAATGCCTCTTGCCGTTTGAACCCCAATAAAGGGATATCGGCCAGGTCAGCAAGCCCTTTCAAGGGGTTTGTACACAAATGTGAGCGAATGCAGTTGCTCCAGTGTGTGCGTTGACAAGTTGTTCAAAGTGTTTGGGATGTCAGTGATGGCTCCTTCATCCACACTGGCCCCTTTGTTCCCTACTCTGTTTCTCTTCTTCTTTCACCAACAATTCCCAAGTACAAAAGCCAAAGAATGCAGGCTTCTTTTGGCCATATTCTATATGGCTCATTTCTCCCCAGCAAATGTTCTGCTGTAGGCCCCACATGTAAGAGACTTGATTGTATAGGAAACAATGCAGAATTATGGCGTAGAACAACTTCTGATGGTGACTTTCTACTCCTCCCTCCTCCTTTACTTTTCTGATCCTCCCCTCATTCAGTTCGTCCCCTCGTTCATTGTCACTGTTTCTCTCAGTCTCCAGCGTTGGCACTGTGATGTTTCACTGGGCTTTCTTCAGGCGCTAATGTGGAGAAAGATGAAGCGGTAAGGACACGGCTGGAAGAAGAAAGGATAAAGGGGACAGAGGAGGGACTCTAAAAATCGGAGAACTTCGTATGAATTTTAAGTTTCAGCATTATGTCGAAAACGGTTCAAGAATTCTGGTGCAGCTGCCAAATTGTTCTGTGCTCGGTTGAGGAAAAAAAGCATCTTTAACCATGTGGTATTTGTGTATTCACTTAATTGAATCAATTGGAGGCCCATGGGAAACCACCGAGGGGGGTCAGGGGAAGGGAGGAGGGAGGTCAGAGAGTAAAAGCAGGAGGGGGGAGCATCCCACAAACAACTCATGTAACTATTACTCACTGATTTTAAACTCAGTAGTTCATGATTACTTCATTCTCAGAGTCCTTACTCTTAACAACAGGACCTGTAAGAGCTTGAGTGATAACAGACGTCTTAGGAAGAGACACCACACCACTGTGATTCCTTAACCTTTATGTCTTTCTCATTGACAACCTCCTGCTGTTTGCTCCATTTGCTCTCCATTCATCTCACATTTGCCTCTTTTTAGGAGTCAATAATGTTTTGTAGTTGTTTTAAATAACCAATGATATGATAATTAAACTTTTCAAATGTGTTTATCTATGACGATTCACAACAAAGCAATGTTGTGCCATGTAGTGTTGCATTCTGTGAACTTTTCTGTCGCATAATTTGGAGAAATCTGAATAGATGATACAAATGTAATGATCGGCTGAGAAAATTGGGAAGCTTATCTGGGGCTATATTTCTAAAGTTCCGAAGTTTCTGTTTTGAATGTTAAGATACCCTACATTTGCCTAATATTAAACTGTACCCACTCTTGAAAGGAGGCCGTTTCCTAGGTGCGAGCGACACTTTCATGGCAATGAGTGGGAAATTTGGAGACATTTGCATCAGTAAGAATAGCCCCCTGTATGATTTTCATAACCTAATATCCCCTTTTCTTCTCACATTTCTATTGCAGGCATTGTGTATTGGAGTCAGCGTTTGTTTGAGCCCACTTTTGTTGTTGTTGCATTTTACTTGCCCCCCTCTTCCCCTCTCCCCATGACCTGTGTGCCGGCTGCTTACTCTATCTCACATCTATCTGGCTTTGGTTCAGCTTCTTCTCAAGAGTAATGACGTCAAGCATTGAGGTTTTGGCTAATACATATAAAATGACTATACACCCGTATATGCCCATATACGTCTATGTGTATAGTCGGTGTGATGACGGGTCACTGCCCATTTCACAGGGTCCCCCAGTCTTCTGCAGATGCACTCTATAGAGGAGGCGACACGCGGCGGGACGCTGCTGAGGGGTGCTACTATTTCTCCATTACCATAGAAACTAACACACTGGCTTTCAGCTGGTCTGAGCCAGGGGTCCGCTGACACCAACTTTCACACTACTCTAAAAGTCCTGACAAAACCCAAATGGACTTCGGCACTCTGAATAATACCCATTTGTAACGAGTTCACTGACCAAATGAGCTGCCAGCAACGCTATGACAGCCTTTCTGCACAGATGAGTAAAAAAAAAAATAGGCCTCCTTTTTGGGACACTTCCATAATGGTTACAAGATAGGGGGAAATCATAAAATAGAACAACTCAGACAAAGAAGTGGAACAGTCAAGCACCGATTAAAAAAAAAAAAAAAAATATATATATATATATATATATATATATATATATATATATATATATATATATATTAAATACAGCAGTACTGTATAGCTATTATGAACTGCCAGCAACCCATATCAGTCCAATCAAGTCGGTAAAACTGTAAAGTATCTGTAAAGGTTCAGTGTATCTGCTTACAATCAGTATAACCACAAACTCTCACTCTCCCTCTCTCTGTATTGTGTGTGTGTGTGTGTGTGTGTGTGTGTGTGTGTGTGTGTGTGTGTGTGTGTGTGTGTGTGTGTGTGTGTGTGTGTGTGTGTGTGTGTGTGTGTGTGTGTGTGTGTGTGTGTGTGTGTGTGTGTGTGTGTCTGTCTGGCTGTCTGTTTCAGTTTACATTCTACTTGCACTTTGGCCACTTGTGTGCAATGTGTCTGTGCAACTTTGCAACTAACCATTTGATTTAAATGTCAGTAAATGAAAGGTGTTGTTTTTGTGTGTGCATCCTAAATGTATGGTGTATACATTACATGGTATGGGTAATAAATGAGCATTGTGGAAGGTACAAGGTCATAGTTCACCATTGATCTCTCTCACCCCTGGCAGGTGCAGCTCATAGGAGTGAGAGGAGGCGGCACCTCTTCACGCTGCTCAGCGAGAGAAAGGGAGGGGTGTAAATGAGTGCTCTCAGAAAGCCATCACCTGCTCCCTCCACCCCGAAATACCCACTAACTCTGGCAGACAGAGATATCCTACAACCCCAGCTCCACTTTTCCAACTCTGATTAATGAAAGAGACAGACAGTGAGACAGAAAGAAAGAGAGAGAGAGGGAGAAAAGGGGAGGGAGAGAGAGAGCGGGGGTTAAACATTTTAACTATTAGCATCCATGCAGTGATGTGGAGTTTTGTTTTTGTTTTGTTTTCCGGGTATGAATGCATTCATTAGCAGCAAAATGTACATTTGTCATGCCTATAGAGGCCTATAGAGGGCACTGAATTGGACTGGAAGAGGCATTGAGTTTGTGCGGACAGAGAGCCCAAGGGTGAGGCTGTGCATTGATGGGTGCCCCTCCCAGCTTCTCCCAGCTTCTCCCTCTATTGTGACTTTGAGTGAATGTATCCTCTTGCTAAGGGCACTGGAATGTGTCTTCTCTACTTGTGTGATGGATGGGGCCTTGTTTTGCACTCCTCCGCCCCTCCCTCTGAATCCCTCTTTCTCTTCTTCGGCCTTTGACGCTTTCATTGCATCCTTTTATTCGACACCAATAAAAGTCAGTGATTCTTCATCAGCTGTTGTGCAGATCTGAGAGCCTCTGTTATTTTTCATCAGGAGTGTGTCACACATCACCATTCAGCCTCACACTCACACAAAACAGACACTTGCATATAGGCAGAAGCAGGTGGAGATATACCATCCCAGTATTTAAAATATACACCAGGCCTTTATATTTAGGTTAAGTACTTAGTTATTGTTGTTGTAAGTTGTCTATTGTCTTATTTGGTATGTTGTGTTTTTAATGTTTTTTTGGTGTTGTTTTTCCAATAAAGTGCTATCTTATCGTATCTTATTTTAAATGCCGCCTTCACAAATTTGCCTGAAGATGATGCATTGTTTTCCCAAGAATGATGTCACTCACAATCTAAATTTAGGTCTATTAAAAAAACCGGAATAATTTTAATTAAATTACCCGTCTTGTTTACTAAAACATATTTCAGAATGCAACACAATTCCTCCTCAATGGATTCCATCATTGTTAATTTGTTGATTGTGACACAATGCTCTTTGTCACACGCTGTGCTGGAATCTTCCACGGGTTTGATTCCTTGTGACTGACAGCCAGAGAGTGGCATATGTATGATTTACTTTGTTTTGAGCCATTTATGCTCTGCATATGAGCTCACTGTCATCTCCGTCATCAGGAAGGAAATGCTTTCTTCATAGGGTATTTTCCTTGCCCTCAAAGGGGTCGAGTTGACCAAGAAAATTGCACCCAATCTGCTCTCAACGTACTTTGTAGCCCTCATTTCCATTATTTTGACAGTTTGTTGTGTATCATTCTAAGGTGCCGCCCACTCAGACATTATTTCCCATGGGTGGCCTCATGAAAAGCTACAAGGGTTCTATTTAAAAAGTATTATTCAATAGGTTGTTACATAAGAAGCTCCAAACAGCAGCAAGGCCTGACAAATGAGTCATCAACCAGTCATCATGCCCAACAGTATAACTATTCTGTACCAATCATCACACTTCAATAGATCTGCATTTCTATGGTGGAGAGACTCCGGAGACGATGTGCCACTGGCCCCCTTTTTTGTGGGTGTGACTAAACTCATGACGAAATTCGGCACTGCACTGTCGGGTCTCCAGCAGTGCAGGTTTGAAGTTGATCGGACAAACGGTTCTTGAGAGCCATGTTTTGATGGGTCGAATTGCATGAAATTCAACACTGCATTTTCTTTGGTCCCCAGCAGTGCACCCACCAAGTTTGAAGTCGATGAACGGTTCTCACAATAAGCAATTCTTTGTTTTGCCAGAACTAAGGTGGCGCTATGACTATGCACGTGACCAAATTGCACGGAATTTGGCACTGCACTTTGTCGGGTCCCCAGCAGCGCACTCCCCAATTTTGAAGTCGATTGGATGAACAGTTCTCGAGATAAATAGGTTTTTGTGTTGCCAGTAGGTGGAGCTATGTGCCTGTCTGAAATTGGGCACCGCACTCTGTCAGATTCCCGGCAGTGCACTCCCCAAGTTTGAAGTCGATTGGTGCCAGTAGGTGGCGCTGTCCGAATTTCACGAAAGTCGGCACTGCAATCCGTCAGGTCCCCCTAAGCGCACTTCCTAAGTTTGGAGGCGATCACAGCAATGGTGTGTGAGTTATGGCTATTTAAAATCTAAAACAATGTCGTATAGCGACATCTCTCCAGACACGGAAGAGGATTAAAACCCCCACCCCCCATGACCCAATGGCCTTTTTCCTAATCTCGCTTCTTCTATTTTTCTGACCTTTCTTCTTCCCTTTTTTTTACCCGAGTTTGATGAGGATGGGTGGGTGAGGGGTGGGTTTATGCAAGATTTGTAAATATTTGTTTCATACCATTTGACATTTGTCTGCTGTACTGCTGCCATATTGCTGTATTAATGTCATAGACTCTGAAAGTCTATGACAATTCTTGGAAGGGGGGAAAAATAAAATACTGGTACACATTGTTCTATACCTGTACTTCTGCACTATACTGTATATTTTTGTACCAATAAAAACAGTTGGGGAAAAAACCATTGCCATAGCAGCCTCTATGGGCGCAATTCTTTTGTTTTATTTTTCCGTGCCAGATTCATGCCAGACCCCTGAAAAGTGTTTTGGCAAAGTTTGGAGGCGATCGGAACAGCGGTGCTCCTTGCAACTCCGGACAGGCATGCATACATACTGTACATTCAGCTCTCCAATTATAGTAGTAGTAGGATTGTAAAAGCAATCCTACTAAAAAATATGAAGGTCTGAAGGGAAAGGGGAATTGAGACCATTAGCATAGCCGTTATATATAGAGGGTGTTAGATGGGGCTTAGTCTCGCAGTGCCAGCCGTAGATGATATCTACTTCTGGAACATAACTCTCAAAAGTGGTTAACGCCCGCCCGCTTAAGACCAAAAAAAGAGATCCGTGACAGACATTAATCGACCAACCAGAGACCTCGTGGGCGGTGCATTCGGACTACGACTACTACGCCGTGAACGTGACACACCTTCTGTAACGCAGCAATTCAATTATCTTGCCCACTCATTCTTCCTGCAAGACAGCCTATCACTACTTTTTGGTCGCTCCTTTTATCACTTCTCTCTTCACGGTGTTCCCGAACGTGTTTCCTTATGTGACGCGGTGTGTATAATAACATAACTTCTGTCCCGGGGGAATCTGCCGGGTTGCCGACTTCTGTCAGAGACTTGTGATTCAAACCTTCCGTCGCTGGAAGCTTGATGACGTTGAGGGTGGGTCTGACTACGTGAGACCCACGCTCAACAATCAGCTGGGACCTGAAATGGGAGTCAAACATCAAAGCTCTCACCAAGACGACACAACAGAGGATGTACTTTCTTCAGCGGCTGAGGAAGTTCAAGGTGCCAAAGGCAGCGTTGGCACTTTTCTACACCTCCACTGTCAAGTCCATCCTCACCTCCTCCATCAGCGTCTGGTATGCTGCTGCTGCCCGCAAGGACATCTCCAGACTGCAACACATCATCCGCCGTGCTGAGAAGGTGGTCGGGCATCCATTCAGGTCCTACACACTGCCAGGATGCTAAAGCGCTCTCAGAACATGATGGGATCCAGGTCATGGCATAAACTCTTCAGGGTCCTCCTCCCCAATGGCAGAAGACTGATGTCTTCAGGCCGTGGTATATGGTCATTATATCACAGCTAAGGTTGTTGCGAACCACGACCCTTAGCTGTGATATTATGACCAATGACCATATGCCACGGCCTGTCATGAGCTATTGCTTAAAGGACCTACTGGACATGATGTTACATGGACATTTATTGGACCCCATTATATATCACTTTAAAGGACTTTTACTTTTCCGTTTGCTCCATCTTCTGCTATTGCTGTGATCACTGCGCTGCATACGGATATTAAAATGATCTAGAATCTTGAATCTTATGACACAAAGTAAATATTTTACCAAACATAATGGTTAGTCATTATAGTAGATGTAATTATAATAATGCCTTTGGAATTAGGGTTAGGGCGTTTTCTGAAAATTGCGATAAAAAAGACGTATTTACGCTTTGAAAATCATAAAAGTGGTCCTCATTTATGAAGATTATCTTGCTGAACAGAAAGTTCGCTGTTTCATAAACTTTTGTTAACCACCGATTTCATAACTTATTTCATAACCTGACCTGCCAGATGGGGGTGGTATTGTTTTCACAATGTGCAAACAATACCGCCCCCATCTAGCAGTGTCAGGTTACTTATTTCAAGCATTTAACCAAAATGCCCATACAAAAATCCCATTGACGTTTAGACAAAGGAACCGGAAGTGTTAGTTAGCATCCAGGTGTTCCGGACTCATTCCTCCGGTACTCTATTGTACTAGGCCAATTCCCCCTGCTGTCCCGGTCATTGCTCCACCCACTCTGCCAATCTGGGGAGAGCCGTAGACTAGCTAGCACATGCTTCCTCTGATACGTGTCCACTCGCCAGCCGTTTCTTTTCACCTGACAGTGAGGAGTTTCACTGGCTGACAGTCACAGGTTCCACATCGTTACTGCTAACATTATGTTTTAGGTGGTCAGTTGCCAACTTAAATTTATCTCCAATTCAGCTCCAACCTCTGCCACCATTATACTGATGCGCTCACCTAGAGGTTCTATTGCACTTCACTCCATCACCCTCTCCAACAATGTTGACTAAACAAGCACAGAGGTGGGCTGATGTCACTCACAGATGACATGTTGCCGCTCTGATGTAAAGCACATACATCAGACAACATGTCATCTTGTAGTAGGCTCTCATGGCCACGCCCCCTTCTGAGCGGAAAGGATCCAGTGTCCAGCAATGGGAAAAGACTGTACAAGAAGCCGAAAACACTAAAACGATTTAAGAATTGTTTAAATTAATATCGATATGGAGAAGAATTGCTGCGTTGTTGGTTTCACTAACAATAAATAAAAAAACAGATCTTCGATTGTTTTTGTTTTTTTAATGGACTAGGGGTGACAATGTGAATGTAGATCTTGATGCATGTAACCGTGATTGATATCTGGGCTGGGGACAGAACGTGTATTTGCATTCATATAGTCTTGCTTGCCAGACTCCCAGCAAAGGGGCGGGGAGAGTCTGGCTGGGAATGCTTTCACTGTGGACTAGAGGGGAAAAAGGCTGTTTACAGCCATTCACAGAACGTATCATGCTTCATTGCATAATCCACATCAATCGTTTTCAGCGTGTAGCAACGAGCTAGCGGATAGCGCTGCTGTTGTTATTGTTTCAAAGGCAGCGGCGCAGGCATTTGAGCTCGGCAGATTCGACACGTACAGCAGAGGCATCGACAAGGGGGCGTGGAAAGGAAATCCAAATATGGTCGCAGCCGCAGTCAGATTGGGTTGGAGCCAATGGAGAGCTTGCAGGGAGCGGAATGGGATTTCCATCCGGCACCGACTGAAATGGTCGGCACCAATGGGAGAGCTGTCCACCATGCTGCTTCAACCCAGTCAGACTAGCATTCATATAAGGCAAGCAGTAACTATTAGCTTGCTTCAAAGCTTCCCCCCCTCCCTGGCATGCAAAAGCCTGTTGCTATTTTGGTGGAAACTGCCAAGAGATCAGCTAAATGTTAGCTTGCCCTATTTTCTCATGTGGAGAGAACGTCACACCAAACTCCATTCAGAAATCTGGCAAGTGAAAGTGGCCTTGCTTATCGGTAAAGTAAATACAGCCAGAACATCATCATCATCATTATATAAAATTGAGTAAGTGGGCTGAGAGGAGAGGGAGGGACAGAATGTAGGTAAACAGTTGATGAATAAATCCAGGAGGCGGTAATGCAACATACCTGTAAAGGATGCCAACTGCCATAAAACTCCACAGAAGAAGAAGAGCGTGGGCTCTGTCTGTCTGTCTGTCTGTCTGTCTGTCTGCAATTTTGGTCCCACATTGTGAGATTTGTGATGATTTTGGTAGGTAATGATGTCACTGATGATGTCACAATGTCTATGACATCATCAGTGATGTCACCCGAGCACTCAATGATGTCTCAGTGATGGTCACTTGAGCAATTGTGATGTCACAGATGTCAATGTGCGGACTCTACTTTTCTCTCACCACTGATCACTCACTGATGTCATCAGTGATGCGAAGTTGGGCAATTGTGCACTGAGCATGCCAATAGCGCAGGCGACGCCACACAGTAGCCGTGCTGCAGGCGAGGCCGCGCAGCAGCCGAGCCACGCAGCGGCCGAGCTGCGTATATGAGCCCACGCAGCGGGCAAGCTGCAGGACGGGCGAGGTGGCACAGCCTAGGAATCGAGCGCGTGTAACGCGCAAGATTTCTAGTACCTTATCTTAAACCTTATCACGAATCTTTAGACGCCACTCTTCAATTCGGCATGCCTATGATCTTCCATGAAGCACTTTGTGAATGTAAAATCTAATATTTTGGAAATGGTTCGGACTGCTTACCTACCGCCCTCCACTCTGTATTTTGGGGAGAGAGGATTGTTTAAATAAGGGGTGAAACAATTAGAGAGAGGCTTAGAAGTATTCATAAAAGGTCTACTGTTTTCATAAACAGGGGGGTGGTTTTACGCATGAGTCATGGAGTCTCCGATGCGTGAAAATCCTGCTTCATCATTCATCCAGGAATGTTTTCAAGGTGATGGCATTTGAATGTCTGCCCAATTCATGGTTTATTCTACCATGTATAAACCGTAAGTTGCCCGATTTTAAATGGAGCTAGACCATGGCCATAGAGAGAACAACTTGTTAGCTCACTGGCTAAGAGCATTTAGCTGCAAGGGCAGGACAATAGCAGCAGCGAACCTGTGTGCGAGTGCACACAGGCTCGCTGCCGGATCCTTGTAGGCTATTGGTTGGCTCCGCTCAGGCTAGACTGACTGGCCTGGAACGTTAACGTAGTTGTCAGTGCACAGAAGGGACATGAGTCCCATGACTGAAGATGGATCAACTCAATATTTTCATTGTAGGCCTATCTTCTATGGCCGGTCGAGTGGTCTTATAGTGCCATGTCATGGTGTCTTTGGGTTATTTATAAACCAATTTAATTCTGGTGGTTTTCTTTTGGTGTTGTTTTGTACTGCTATTTTATATTAAAGTCTATGGCGAGTGTCTGGTCTTCCCCAGAAAAGGGGGCAGGGACATGTTCCAAGCCCAAGTCCAATGCCCAAATCTGATGTATCGAAATACATTCTGACACAATATGACAACTGGACTGCAGGGCAGGTTGTCATATAAATTATTTCAGTAGTGTTATGTCCTGCCCCATTTCTCTCTCTACTCTTTATCCAGGTGTTCCCAGTTGCTCTATAGTCAACTGACTTGTTGGCACCTTTGGGTGAAAGTGGATTGAAGTTGTTGCCGGTACTACTACCACCAACCTTCATCACGTCATTGTTCTCGTCCTGCCCCAGCTTCATGCGTCCCTGAACATGCTTTTTTGTTTCTTTTACACCTGTATGGTGTAGAAATTAGAAACACGTGACATGTAGCCTATAGCAAATGATTTATTTAAATGGTGCAAGTTAGTAGCCTACTTCATTACTCAGTTATATTAAAATACTTATGTATAGTGTGGCACACTTGTGCTTGTGCTTTAAGTAAAACAGTTGTCCAATGGTTAAAGTAAGGTCGAAAATGAATTGTGCAAAGGACCATTAATATGAAAATGAATGAGCAAGAATATGAAAATGGATTTAAAAAAAAGGCACATTTAAAATTTTATTGTGCAGATCCTCAGCCTTAATTAATCAGTCTTTCATTTGTCAATTTAATTAACATTTTTATTATCAAACGGCTCATTCAAAAGCATTATTTTATTCTGGAACCCGTCTGGAAGGTGAATGTACAGTAACCTAAGTCAATTACTGAGAAATACTGCTTGGATAAACCCTTTTGTACATAATGCAGGAGACACAGGAAAAACGCACAGGAGATTGTGCACAGAAGAAATCCATGCAGTCAGCAGAGAAACCCTTATCCAAGGCAAAAGATTCCAGATGGAATCAAACAATTGAAATATAGACACCGAATTGGGCAGACAATCAAATGCCATCAACCTTGAAAACATTCCTGGATGAATGATGAAGCAGGACTTTTGTGCATCGGAGACTCCATGAAATCATGCGTAAAAGCACCCCCCTCTCTCTCTCCCTCTCCCCTGCCCTCGCTCTCTCTCTCTCTACCCCCTCTCTCTCTCCCTCTCATGTCGCGGAGGCATGTAAAAGCAACTGCCAAAATAGCTGCAAGTGGCAATACCAGGGGTTCAAGCCTTGAACAAATGCTTAAGAAATAAGAAAAGCACTCGAGCTACTGATGACATCACATGTGCCTGATGACATCACAGTCAGGAAATTGCATGACATCACTTCCAGTTGAGTGACATCACTCGCACAAGATGGATTCGCCCAGGTCAACTGCTGACCTACAGGTGACAGGCAGTTGTGATGTCATCAGTGATGTCACTCGAGCAATAGTCTTCTTCTTTTAGTTAAAATTGGTTAAGTGGTGTCTGTATACAGACTTACTTTCTCGGGTGACATCACAGTTGAGCAATTGCAAATGCTTCAACATACACACACACACAACTGCCCGACTAACATCACTTCCCTCATAAATTGTGACTAAGATAAGATCAAAGTTGCTTGAGTGACATCACAGTTGGGCAATTGCATTCAACACACACACACATACACACAACTGCCCAAGTGACATCACTTCCAGGTGACTACATCTTAGGTGACTACAGCACAACTACCTGATGACATCACAGTCGAGCAATTGCATGACATCATTTCCAGTTGAGTGACATCACTTCATACCCTTTTTTACACAAGTTGGATTTGCCCAGGTCAACTGCTGACCTATAGGTTACTACACTTTTTAACACGACATGGATTTGCCCAGGTCAACTGAGTGCTGACCTACAGGTGACTACACTTTTTTACAAGAGATGGATTCGCCCAGGTCAACTGCTGACCTACAGGTGACTACACTTTTTTACACGAGATGGATTCGCCCAGGTCAACTTTTGACCTACAGGTAACTACACTTTTTTACACAAGATGGATACGCCCAGGTCAACTGCTGACCTACAGGTGACTACACTTTTTTACACAAGATGGATTCGCCCAGTTCAACTACTGACCTACAGGTAACTACACTTTTTTACACAAGATGGATACGCCCAGGTCAACTGCTGACCTACAGGTGACTACACTTTTTTACACAAAATGGATTCGCACAGGTCAACTACTGACCTACAGGTGACTACACTTTTTAACACGACATGGATTCGCACAGGTCAACTACTGACCTACAGGTGACTACACTTTTTAACACGACATGGATTCGCCCAGGTCAACTGCTGACCTACAGGTGACTACACTTTTTTACACAAGATGGATTCGCACAGGTCAACTACTGACCTACAGGTGACTACACTTTTTAACACGACATGGATTTGCCCAGGTCAACTGCTGACCTACAGGTGACTACACTTTTTTACACAAGATGGATACGCCCAGGTCAACTGCTGACCTACAGGTGACTACACTTTTTTACACAAGATGGATTCGCCCAGTTCAACTACTGACCTACAGGTAACTACACTTTTTTACACAAGATGGATTCGCCCAGGTCAACTGCTGACCTACAGGTGACTACACTTTTTTACACAAAATGGATTCGCCCAGGTCAACTGCTGACCTACAGGTGACTACACTTTTTTACACAAGATGGATTCGCACAGGTCAACTACTGACCTACAGGTGACTACACTTTTTAACACGACATGGATTCGCCCAGGTCAACTGCTGACCAGGTGACTACACTTTTTTACACGAGATGGATTCGCCCAGGTCAACTGCTGACCTACAGGTGACTACACTTTTTTACACAAGATGGATACGCCCAGGTCAACTACTGACCTACAGGTGACTACACTTTTTAACACGACATGGATTCGCCCAGGTCAACTGCTGACCAGGTGACTACACTTTTTTACACGAGATGGATTCGCCCAGGTCAACTGCTGACCTACAGGTGACTACACTTTTTTACATGAGATGGATTCGCCCAGGTCAACTGCTGACCTACAGGTGACTACACTTTTTTACATGAGATGGATTCGCACAGGTCAACTACTGACCTACAGGTGACTACACTTTTTTACATGAGATGGATTCGCACAGGTCAACTACTGACCTACAGGTAACTACACTTTTTTAAACAAAATGGATTCGCCCAGGTCAACTGCTGACCTACAGGTGACTACACTTTTTTACACAAGATGGATACACCCAGGTCAACTGCTGACCTACAGGTGACTACACTTTTTTACACAAGATGGATTCGCACAGGTCAACTGCTGACCTACAGGTGACTACACTTTTTTACACAAGATGGATTCGCACAGGTCAACTACTGACCTACAGGTGACTACACTTTTTAACACGACATGGATTCGCACAGGTCAACTACTGACCTACAGGTGACTACACTTTTTTTTACACAAGATGGATCCTGACCTCACTCGTGAGCATGAAAGGTCAATGGAAGGATAATTGATCTGCCCATCAAATGATGTGACAATCACAATATACACTTGTGTGGGTATGGCATGGATAATTACAGTACCAGCGTGACAGCATCGGCTGGTATTGTTTTCAACTTGTGAGTCTGCGTGTGTTTGTCTGTGGACAGATTTTGTCAGCACGATAGTGTCAAAACCGTGCAAGATGCAGTCACGAAATATTACGAGTGTGTAGTTGACATAAAAATAAAGGTCGAGTTTGAAAATTCGTATGATCCAAGCAAAGGGCCCCATATATATATATATATAATGTTGTAATATGTTTCACTGTATATCCATTTTTCTATGGTAATTTCTGTTGCTGCTGCTGCTATAAACCCTAGACAGTGAAGGCTTTAAACTTGCTTTATTCTGTGGCATTATAGGAGATACAGTCTTAGGCTAGTGTCTAACTTGTTGCTCAGTCCATGTCCTTCCCCTTACATTTGTTCAAAGTATCCAGGTGCATAAATTTGTAGAGCTACAAGCACCGTCACTGGATTTCTTTTTTTTAAACTCAAACATGGCTTAAAACACTTACCGCACAATGGAGCTAGTTTAGCTGCGTTTATGTTGCTATCATGCTTACCTCTCTCCCACTTTACAACACTTTGCTGACGGTACAGAGAGAGTAAAGTACAGACCGAATTCCAGGTACCGCAACCGGTACCGGTTCAAATAGGAACGATAATAATAATAATAATTGATTGGATTCATATAGCGCCTTTCTAGATACTCAAAGCGCTTCACATATCAAGGGAGGGAGGGGAGGGATACCCAACCTTACCTCCACCACTACACAGCAGAAGGAATAAATCAGCCACAGTAAATGGAAAAACCCACGCAACTTGAGGATGTTTCTGGTGTTCTCTCAGAGCCGCCCTGCAGGGGCACAGTGGAGGCAGGGTGCCACCAAGAGAGGCAGTTATAGTATTGCCTCTAACACTTCCAGTTTTTTCACTGCATTATTGAACTTTCAAGGAATTTGTAATCCGTTTTTTGGGATAGTCAGAGAAGAACACAATTGGAAACAACCACACTTTCTTGTTTCACTGAAGTACAGCTTATAAAACTGGACTTTAATGATGTAGTACTAGATATACTGTATTACATATTAGCATGTTGGGATAATTCCCTAGTTATTATTTTATTCCTTGCTGCACTTCTGTTTTACTTTCATGTCCAGCAGTTATTTTTCTGATTGTTTTTCATTCCTACTATTATTCCCATTTTATTATTAGCCTTACTATTTTACATTTACTTATTAATTTTCACTGCTTACACTGTCTACACTGCTTTTTTGAAAATGAGGACTAAATGCCTATTTGAAGCTACATTACATGCTTGTCTGATTCAAATATTTGTGAAAGAGGTTTATTTAAAAATTCAAAGGGGTGATGTGAAACTGTGGGGACACCTCAGAGCTGAGATTTCATTCAAAAGTCATTATGCCATTATGGTAAATATCCATCAAATTTGCTGTTTTAATAATGAATTAAATCATAATAGCCAGCAAAATTATAAATTGAATTTCTGCTTGAATATCCAGTTTTAAGTCTGCTATTAAATATTTTCAGTGATCATAAGCTTTCACTCCACAAATATGGGAGGGGGATCTGAATAATTACCCTGTATATACATACATCTTTTGAAATTGTCTTGATTTAAACAACTGGCAATTTACATTCATTGATCATTTATAATCTAAATATTGATGTGCACAACAAAAAATGTAAACACAATTATGTAGGCTATATTCATATTCCATTTCATACTAGTTTCAAGGGTAAGGGCTGTGAAAATGTAATTACAAAGAAATTGCAAATAATTAAAAAGAAAAATCCCTGAAAAAACCTCACCATTAAAATTGGCAAATTACAAGAAAAATGTGCTATCAGGGTTGTATAGTATCTACATGTATCAGAAATGTAACAAAGGATTACATAACCAAATGATAATCATCTGAATATGAGCTGCAACCCGTTCCAGATGACGTAAAGAAAAATCTAATCAATCACAAATCTATCGGGTTACATTTGGAAAATATTGAGTTGTGTGTTATTACTCATGTTTACACAGAAACAAGGTTTTTATATTGAGAATGAGCATCAAGCATCCTTTACACATTAGATGCTTTAATACGATTTTTTTTAATGACCAACACTTTATTTGTTTTTTTAACAGACATAAACAGTGGGCATTAGAAAATGATGCTTTCATAAGATTATTCAAATTCTAATCTGTGAATTACAATAAACTTCTTCATATTTACCTTTATATTCTATAGATTTCATTGGAAAGTATTCCAAATGAAATTGAAAGCAACAAGATTACATACTGTTGACTTTGAATGAATTAGCAGATTATGTTCAGTTTTACGATCTTAAAAAGGTAATCTGTGTTATTATATTTTGAAAGTAGCCTTTTATTCTGTACATTGATATAAAATGGTATCAGGCTTGAGCTGAAAAGACCCTTCAATTGTTGAGGATTTTGCTTGATAGTATAGGCATACAGATGTTTTAAATTCTGTACATACAGTACTGTATGTGTGTGTGTGTGTGTGTGTGTGTGTGTGTGTGTGTGTGTGTGTGTGCGTGTGTGTGTGTGTGTGTGTGTGTGTGCGTGTGTGTGTGTGTGTGTGTGTGCGTGTGTAAGACAAAAATCTAAATGTGCATGTTTTTATTCAGTCCTGGTATAACCTCTTGAAGCCTAGAAAAATGGCAGGGGCATTAAAAACATAAAAGGGAAAAAGGGCAGTAATGAATTTAGAGGAAAATGGACATTAATGGTATTAGCATTACTCATGTTCCATATAACAAATTATTGGAAATTTGACAAGCACACCAAATTATCTCCTCATGCCTGACGGGAGTGTGGTGAAGTCCTCTCTACCTGCTGAGGAAAGACAATTTCTGCTCATTTTACTATTTTTAACAATAGAACCAACCCATTAAGACAAATTAATGTCATTATCAAGTCTCTATGAAAATGACAAATACCACCGTTTGGAGCAGCTTTAGAGGCTATTGACAATAATGAAATTCGCTGTACAGGTACTGAAAAGAAACACTCCAAGTAATTATTTTCTAGTAGCTTGTTTGTCTGCCATCCGTTCATTTGCTTCCAGCTCAATTATCTGCCTCTGTGAGCATGTGGAGGCGCATAGTGCTCTGCGGCCCACGGAGAGAGGGCCCTAATTGGCCAATTACCGTTCCGTTTCGGGGCTTTTAGCTCCAGTGGAGAGTGGAGGGAGACCGTGGCGTGTAAAACCATGAGGACCTTACATGCACAAAACCACACATATACAGTGTTTAAACAAAAACAAAACCCCACATCCACTATACACAACACAGACCTATACAGTGAAGGTTTAGTTCGGCCCGTGCAACACTAAAAACACAACAGGGACAGCAGCTACAAGCCAAAACACAGTTCTGTCAATGAGCTGTGCACATAATGCAGGCATAACATTATTTGTTGTGTTATGGCGGCTGTGGCTCAGGAGGTAGAGCGCGTCGTCCACTAACCAGAAGGTCGGTGGTTCGATCCCCGGCTCCTCCAGTCCGCATGTCGAAGTGTCCTTGGGCAAGACACTGAACCCCAAATTGCTCCCGATGGCTGTGCCAGCACCCTGCGTGGCAGCCGGCCGCCTTCGGTGTGTGAATGGGTGAATGTACAGATTGTAAAGCGCTTTGGATAAAAGCGCTATATAAATGCAGTCCATTTACCATTTACCATTATTTGAGCCGTAACTCTTCAAACATGAGATCCTGTCACACGTCTCATTATGTAAACATGCATCCTTCCCCAGGATTCCCTTAAAAAAAAAACTCATCCAAATAACTATTAATGAGCACTATGTATCCTCATAAATACATTGAATCAGGACCCTACTGGGTTTTGGGGGGTGGGCTAGGTAGCAGGGTCACATTTGGTGTATAGATATAGAAGGTCAACAGCAGGTATCGCATACAAGTGTTGTGCATCATCAGACGGATAGGAAAGAGAAGATTCATTTCAGAGTGTAACAATCAGGTTACAGAAATGCTTTTACAATTTGTAGCCGTCTCATCCATATGGAAAACAGGGAACGGCCCAGGAATTTCTTGTGATTACCACAAACCGAAAAATAAATTGCAATGCTGTTTGGTTTGAAACATGTTTTGTGCTCTATTGTGAAATTGTGGAAATTGGTAGAAAGTCAAAAGTCAGAAGGGCCAAAGCTGCTTCTGCACTCTGACTGGCCACCCTAGTGGACACACCACAGCAACTACAGAGATCTTTCACCTAAACTGATTTATATGATTTGACCTTTGTTCTTTTTTTTTGACAAGTCAATATTCCTAAATTTGCGTCCATTGGGGGGCTAAAGTTCATAGTTTTAATGGAGGCCACATTACATTTATGTCAAATGAACATGGGTTACTGGAGCTCTTTGCAGTGACTCTATGTCAATTGTGTTTTACTGATCTCTCAGATGGTCAAATAGGTGCAGGTGGACTCATGGGAAGGGAGAGAGGCAGTTTGTTTCACAATTTAGATTCTCAAAGTTGCTCAATGCTGCTGAAAAAGCAAGTGCTGCATCCTAATCTGTCTTGGATGGAAGAAAACATGACTGAAACTACATACTCCACTCTCGCATCCCTTTACATCTAAATATCATGACATCAGAGCAGAGATATTATAGTTTTGTATTTTTTATTAGTTTTATTTTTTATTAGTTTTATTTATTTATTTTTGAATTTCAAATCAGTTTATTTTCAGTTAGTTTCCAGAGTGGGTTTGCTCATTTCAGTTAATTTAATTTAATTTATTTTATTTTTATTTTACTTATTTATTTATTTTATAATATGGGGACATGTCTTTTTTTTGTTTTTTACCTTTATTGGACCAGGCAAGTCATTAAGAACAGATTCTTATTTACAATGGCGACCTGGCAAAAGGCAGGGCCTCTTGAGGGATAGGGGTAGGGACAAAATAAATAAATAATAATAATAAATAAATAAAATACAAATAGTTTAAAATGACAAGGCACAGAGATCAGGACATACATACAACACATCCTATACGTCCCACACGTTAGTTGGTATCGTGTATGACAGCAACAATACCTGAGCATAAATAATCTAACACACAAACATAGTTTGTAACATCAACATTATAAAGGAGACAAAAAACTAACTGTTCACAAGCAATGAGCAACTGACTAGTAGACAGCACACACTACAGAGTAGCACATGCCGGCATTAGAACAAGCAAAAAAACAAGCAAGCACTAAACAATTTAAAAACAGCAAAACAAAACAGCAGAGATCAAAGATATCAGAGGGTCGAAAAGCGGTTGCATGACTCCGAAAGAGAATCCACAATCAAGCGTTTAAAGGCTGATTTGGTGATGAGTCTAACTAGTTTAAGTGCTTTTTGTAGATTGTTCCAGTCGCTGGCAGTGGCGGTGTCAGGGGCCGGGCAACATTGAAGAAGTTCAGAATAGGTATTATAATACAAACACAACACTTTGTGAAGGCAATTGACTGTAGACATCCCAGTCTCAATAAACATATGCACCAATGCTTCATCATGCTTGTTGTGTTGACAAATTTGACCACATTGACAAAGACTAAAACGAAACACATTTTCTGTCTATTTTTTCCTCATTCATGCACAAATGACATCACTGGTCCACAACTTAAAGGAACACTCCGCCCATTTTCAACCAGCTTTGTATCATTAGAACATCACTAGTATATCAGAAAACTGTAAACGGTTTTGAAGTCTGTCATTTAATTTGACAGTTATTGAGTGTTAAAGTGTGGACCAGTGACATCACTGGTCCACACTAACTCAAATTAATAACTGATTAACTCAAATCAACTCTCAATAACTGTCAAACTATTCATCATTCATCTAGTTTGACAGTTATTGAGAGTTGATTTGAGTTAGTGAGTTATTAATTTGAGTTAGTGTGGACCAGTGATGTCACTGGTCCACACTTTAACACTCAATAACTGTCAAATTAAATGACAGACTTCAAAACCGTTTACAGTTTTCTGATATACTACTGATGTTCTAATGATACAAAGCTGGTTGAAAATGGGCGGAGTGTTCCTTTAACTCAAACGAAACTCTCTAACTGTCAAACTAAATCAAAGTCTGCAAAACTGTTTCGTTTTCGTATGTGTGAGATCATGTGCAAAATAAAGCAGCATTGTTTTTCTGTGAAGTTCTCCAACTATTTTTGTTTTTGTTTTCACAGCAAGTTTGAGTTAACTGCAATAACCTTGCATCACCACAGAAACCCTGAAAAGATGGCTTCCTGGACTTTATGCAACTACTCCACTTTATTCAAACTTGTTAGAAATTCCCATAATACATATAGCATTTGTGACATCGAAGTTGCTGTGTTAAAATATGAGTATTTCAGATTTCAAACCCGTGAAATCAAAGTTGGCAAAGAAATTATGCCTGTGCCCCCCCCCCCCCCCAACCCCCTAAGCATCGCCCCCATCCCCCTCACTAATGTTCCTATTCTCCCTGCGCTGTGTGCGCTCCCCCTCACTTTAACATTCTGTCACGCGCTCTGTGGATCATGTAGCTTGTGTTAATTAAACCCTCTTTCAGATCATTTTCTTGCTCAAGTGGCTTCAGTGCAGCACCCATTAGGCAGAAAGCTCTGTTATCTGAATTTCCAAATGTAGCTCAACATTTATTAAAGTGAAATTCATCCAGTAATTGCCCGCCTCGGCATGCCCCATGTCTCCCTCTTACCTCCAGGGCCACCTGCTCAGAGACACCTCCAACTATTTACCAGCATGACGCAGGGTAATTAGACCTTTCTGACCCCGGCCACTAAGAGCCAGGTAATTGCGTTAATCAAAAAATTAACAGCAGCAGCATGAGCATCATTATGTAAAAATACCCGGTAATGAAGCATTAGCCTTGATTTTATTTGGATTAAAAACAGCTATAGGTATTTAAAGGTTACCGCGTCTGCTTAAACAAAATCAGCATGAGAAAGTTTTTTTTCTTCCTTTTCGTCAAATCCCTCGGTAACAGAAGGTACAAAAGGTGAGATTTTAGCACAAATAGTTAAACTAACTCTCAACATTTGAGTGCCATGACATGTCAAACATGACATGACATGACATGACAAACAGACCTTTTGGTGCCATGACAGTCAAATAGACCTTGGTTTAGTGCCACATTGATGGAGGAATCGACGAGGATACATGCTGTCACAGGGACTTTCACTTTATACCCACACGTTATCACTGTTTTGGCACAGCAATGCTTCAAGTTACTATTGTGGATACGACACAGTAGGAAGACAACAGTCTGCGAACCTTTCAACACATTCTTGTCAATGGATCATAAAGCTACTCTATAGGCAAAAAATAATAGACAGTAATTGATTCTAGTGTTCGAGTCGCCACTACTCAACAACACCATATGGACACACTGTCTGGGGCACATGCAGTCCATTAAGTGTTTATGTCCAGGTCACAACTATATTTAGAAATTAACAATGAGTTGAACAGTAGATGCGGAGGTTAAAGCTTACATTCCGAGATTGTTAAAAAACAGCCATTAATTGCTACTGTATGGTCACAGCCACAGCACAAATGTTCCTGTGTCCCTGGAATATTTTTGCATAATAGAGAAGAGGAAATAAAAGCAAAGGAGATCCCCCCCCCCCCCCCCCCCGAAGACTGCAACAAGAAGCAGAGGAGGAAGGTAGTGGAGACGGGGGCATCAGGGGGGAGTAGAGGTCTTCGCGTATGAACCCCCGAATACCCGAGGACCCGACCTGGACCTGGCCGGGTCTCGAGTCCATTCAAAAGAAGTGACTGCGGGTCCAGCCCACGGGTCCCGGGTCTCTGACAGTGAAATGCCGGGTCCAATGGGACCCGAGTGGACCCGGTGAGTGGCTGTCACAGCTGTCAATCCCCCCTTTTCATATTGTCAAATAACTAATTAAAAACAAACTCATCTGAAAAATTATCACTTGAACCTACTACAGTCCTTCGGGTATGCCAAACCCCCGAATACCCGAGGACCCAACCCGGACCCGGCTGGGTCTGGGGTCAATTCAAAAGAAGTGGCTCCGGGTCCAGGTCCGACATTCATGGGGTCTGTCCGGGTCCGGGTCTAAGCTTTCTAATAATACATGGGTCCAATTGGGTCACAAATTTCCTGTGTCCATTATGGTCTGGGTCCATCACTTTGGACCCGTGAAAGGAGGAGGGTCCAGTCTGGGTGCAGCCTGCCCTCGTCAGCTTTGTCTCACAGCTTTGATCTAGTCAGCTAACATCTAAAGTCCAAAGTTACATCTCAGAAACTAACATGGTGACCCAGAATATTTAAAATGACTCAATAAAATCAGCCAACGCTGGCTTGGTGTAATGGGGTTTCTATATCTAGTATTTACATGCAACCTACTATCTGGGAACTTGTACTGCAACTATCTGTTATGCAATGTGCTTCCAAGTTTGTTCGCTGTATGTTAATGAATGATAGCCTGTGATACCAAAAAATGTGGTGGAATATACAGTAACATCTCATTGTATTATAAACACCAAGGAAGAAATACTGTACATTTATTTATATACAGTATTTGCAGATTAAAATATTTTTTCATTTCCAAATGTATTCTGACAAATCCTTTTAACTGTCTTACTGCTAAAAGTGAAAGGGTATTTAACACACAGTGCTAAGAATACTTTAAATACATTTATGATACTTTGTAATACTTACAAAGTATCATAAATGTATTTTATCCCATTTTTAATCCATCTCTATTCTCTACAAGCCTAGACTTTCACCATCTGTCCTCCCGCTGAACAGCAGGTATAGTCACAAAACAGTCCCTCTCCAGTTTTGTTAGGCCTAAATGTGTGTGTGTACTTTATGTGATAAGTATAACCAAGCATGATAAGCAGTGCCATAATTTGCCAGATACAGATGGGTTTTATCCTAAGATAATCATCTATATAGTGACACCCTATGGGCAAATTGTGCAACTGCAGTTGATCTGTCACAATTGTTGATTACTGATACAGTAGATTGGTTTAAACAGTGCTATCATTATTATAATCAGTCTTAGATGCCATAATGTAAAATGTAATAATGCCATGGCCTTCCTTACTGATTGTCTTTCAACCAACAGGCCCAAGAAGATATTGATTTACATAAACTACTGACTGAAATGTTAGATCATTTTGCTTTGTCATAATCTTAGCCTGTTCAGGATGATGATTTGCTTCTAGCCTGCAATTTACACCTCAGTGAGGATTAGATGACATTGCAAAAACTTTAATGTCCTCGTGGGAGCAATGTGTTCTGCGGATTAAAAACAGTTACAGCAGACAACTGTTATTTCAAAACAATTATATCACATGAGTGAAATCATTTATTAGAATAAAATGCTACCAACTACTGACAGTAACTGTGCATTCACACAAAGGCGGAAAAAAGCTTCACTCGAGTTTGACCATACAAATTATTTGCCAAGGTTGAAAAATTTCGGCTGAGGCAAATTATCTTGAATATCTCGTTAGGGCTGCACGATTATGGTCAAAATGATAATCACGATTATTTTTTATCAGTATTGAGATCACGATTATTTAATAAGATTACTCTTTGACTTTGGGAACATCATGCTTTTATTGAACTTAAAAATAAATAAATAATAATAACATTGGATTTCTTCTACCAAGGAAGGTTTGAAAATAAACGGACAAACACCCTAGCTCTCTGTTCTCGACTCAAGCTGAAACTACACGCGTGTTTTATGTTTTGGAGGAGGGGCGGAGCGCACCACTGCGAGGAAAAGGAGTGCGCTGGATTTACAACACAAGACAAAACGAGAGCAACATTGCGAAACAAAATGCGGCACATTTGATCTTGATTTTCTTATTTTCATGATTGTGAGAAACCAAAATCTTGATCACGATTAATTGTGCAGCCCTATATCTCGCCCGGTGCAAAATGGCGTCTACAGTACTCGGGTTTTTGCATTGATTGCATGTAATCTCATGCAAATTTGTGAATTTCACCTTTGTAACACAATAGCTGACCAAGTCATAGCTCACAACATGTATGACATTATTGTTCATGTTTAATGCCTGAGGTTGCAAAGAAAAATTAATGATCATCCTCACTGAACTGAATCTACCCTTAAACCTAAATGAAGGGTCTCGGACGTCAATTTTACCAGCAAGCAAATTTAAATTAATAGAAATACACCACCCCACAAACCCATAAAAACATCATATTCCCACCCCATTTGGCAAGATAGTGCAGAGTATTTGGATTGAGTTACATTCCACACACACACACACACACACACACACACACACACACACACACACACACACACACACACACACACACACACACACAACAAGAAAACGGTGGAGAGGGAGAGAAAGAAAGAGAAAAGGGGGGGGGGTAAAGTAAAAATAAATACATGTGAGAGTCAAAACTATAAGCTATCAGCTGAGCATCTAAAGCCTCTAAACAATCAAGAAAAGTCTTCCATGTTGAGTAAAATGTGGATACTGATCCTCTCATGGTATATCTGACTTTTTCTAGTTTTAATGACTGCCTAACCTCTTTAATCCAATGTGCAAAAGTGGGAGGGGAAGCCTCCTTCCATTTGAACAGTATCAATCTAGCTAGTAAAGTGGTGTAGGGTAGGCTACTAGAATACACTGAGCAGTAAAGTGGTGTAGGGTAGGCTACTAGAATACACTGAGCAGTAAAGTGGTGTAGGGTAGGCTACTAGAATACACTGAGCAGTAAAGTGGTGTAGGGTAGGCTACTAGAATACACTGAGCAGTAAAGTGGTGTAGGGTAGGCTACTAGAATACACTGAGCAGTAAAGTGGTGTAGGGTAGGCTACTAGAATACACTGAGCAGTAAAGTGGTGTAGGGTAGGCTACTAGAATACACTGAGCAGTAAAGTGGTGTAGGGTAGGCTACTAGAATACACTGAGCAGTAAAGTGGTGTAGGGTAGGCTACTAGAATACACTGAGCAGTAAAGTGGTGTAGGCTACTAAATTACACTGAGCAGTAAAGTGGTGTAGGCTACTACTCAATTAGACTGAGCAGTAAAGTGGTGTAGGCTACTAAAATACACTGAGCAGTAAAGTGGTGTAGGCTACTAGAATACACTGAGCAGTAAAGTGGTGTAGGCTACTAAAATACACTGAGCAGTAAAGTGGTGTAGGCTACTAAATTACACTGAGCAGTAAAGTGGTGTAGGCTACTACTCAATTAGACTGAGCAGTAAAGTGGTGTAGGCTACTAAAATACACTGAGCAGTAAAGTGGTGTAGGCTACTAAAATACACTGAGCAGTAAAGTGGTGTAGGCTACTAAAATACACTGAGCAGTAAAGTGGTGTAGGCTACTAAAATACACTGAGCAGTAAAGTGGTGTAGGCTACTACTCAATTAGACTGAGCAGTAAAGTGGTGTAGGCTACTAGAATACACTGAGCAGTAAAGTGGTGTAGGCTACTAAAATACACTGAGCAGTAAAGTGGTGTAGGCTACTAAAATACACTGAGCAGTAAAGTGGTGTAGGCTACTAAAATACACTGAGCAATAAAGTGGTGTAGGCTGCTAAAATACACTGAGCAGTAAAGTGGTGTAGGCTGCTAAATTACACTGAGCAGTAAAGTGGTGTAGGCTACTAAAATACACTGAGCAGTAAAGTGGTGTAGGCTACTAAAATACACTGAGCAGTAAAGTGGTGTAGGCTGCTAAATTACACTGAGCAGTAAATTGGTGTAGGCTGCTAAAATACACTGAGCAGTAAAGTGGTGTAGGCTACTAAAATACACTGAGCAGTAAAGTGGTGTAGGCTACTAAAATACACTGAGCAGTAAAGTGGTGTAGGCTACTAAAATACACTGAGCAGTAAAGTGGTGTAGGCTACTAAAATACACTGAGCAGTAAAGTGGTGTAGGCTACTAAAATACACTGAGCAATAAAGTGGTGTAGGCTGCTAAAATACACTGAGCAGTAAAGTGGTGTAGGCTACTAAAATACACTGAGCAGTAAAGTGGTGTAGGCTACTAAAATACACTGAGCAGTAAAGTGGTGTAGGCTGCTAAAATACACTGAGCAGTAAAGTGGTGTAGGCTACTAAAATACACTGAGCAGTAAAGTGGTGTAGGCTGCTAAAATACACTGAGCAGTAAAGTGGTGTAGGCTACTAAAATACACTGAGCAGTAAAGTGGTGTAGGCTACTAAAATACACTGAGCAGTAAAGTGGTGTAGGCTACTAAAATACACTGAGCAGTAAAGTGGTGTAGGCTACTAAATTACACTGAGCAGTAAAGTGGTGTAGGCTGCTAAAATACACTGAGCAGTAAAGTGGTGTAGGCTACTAAAATACACTGAGCAGTAAAGTGGTGTAGGCTACTAAAATACACTGAGCAGTAAAGTGGTGTAGGCTGCTAAAATACACTGAGCAGTAAAGTGGTGTAGGCTGCTAAAATACACTGAGCAGTAAAGTGGTGTAGGCAGTGTGCGAACTATACTGTGGCTTTCGGGGGAGCCGACTTTTGAGGGGCTCAAATTCATAAAAGGGCATTACAGCCGCCGTCCGAAGGGCGGCGGTGGAAATTTGAGGCAATTTGAAGGCCAATTTAGGGGTATAACTCATTTTAAATCAGCACACTCAAAGACACGGATACAGCTCTTGTCTGTTCCACTTTTCTCTCCAAGAGAGAAAAGCGCGCTGCGCACACAGAGAGGGAGGGAGGGTGAGAGAGCACAGAAAGGCGAAACGGGCGCACTGCTCTCCATATACACTGCATCCACAAGAACATGATATCTCTGCCCAACACTTTTATCCACTCCATAACGCACATGTCCCACTCACTGTGAAGTTCCTGACGCATTCCATCTCACAAACAGTCCTCCATATGCGGGAGGACTCGGAGGTAGGCTATTCCAGCTTCACCTCATCGTCACTTTTTCCACATCTGCGTTTGAAGTAGAAGCGACTTGTTGCTGTTCAACTGACGGCTGCTTCCATTTCTTCGTGAATGTAAAGTTTGTCAAACTGCCTTGTTTTCTTTTTGACATCTTGCTGTTGTTTTAAATCTGACCTGCCCGCGTGAGTGACGTTTGATTTGCACCTGCGCCGCCACGCTTCGATGTGGTGATGATAAGAATAACATGCATGTCGGTATAGGGGCTTACAGTGAATTTGACAGTGATTGAGCACACTCTGAATCATACGATTAAAATAGCGTAATTTTACGCATTATTCACTATGAAGGTACAGAAAAAGAAATAGAAAATACATGGGGTAATATATATTAGTCAATAATTTAGAGACCCCCCCAAATTTCACAAGTCAGCCTTTCAGGGGGTCTACTACTTCTTTAAGGGGAGCCAAAGCCCCCCCAGCTCCCCCGTAGTTCGCACCCTGGGTGTAGGCTACTAAATTACACTGAGCAGTAAAGTGGTGTAGGCTGCTAAAATACACTGAGCAGTAAAGTGGTGTAGGCTACTAAAATACACTGAGCAGTAAAGTGGTGTAGGCTACTAAAATACACTGAGCAGTAAAGTGGTGTAGGCTACTAAAATACACTGAGCAGTAAAGTGGTGTAGGCTACTAAAATACACTGAGCAGTAAAGTGGTGTAGGCTACTAAATTACACTGAGCAGTAAAGTGGTGTAGGCTACTAAAATACACTGAGCAGTAAAGTGGTGTAGGCTACTAAAATACACTGAGCAGTAAAGTGGTGTAGGCTACTAAATTACACTGAGCAGTAAAGTGGTGTAGGCTGCTAAAATACACTGAGCAGTAAAGTGGTGTAGGCTACTAAAATACACTGAGCAGTAAAGTGGTGTAGGCTACTAAAATACACTGAGCAGTAAAGTGGTGTAGGCTACTAAAATACACTGAGCAATAAAGTGGTGTAGGCTACTAAAATACACTGAGCAGTAAAGTGGTGTAGGCTACTAAAATACACTGAGCAGTAAAGTGGTGTAGGCTACTAAATTACACTGAGCAGTAAAGTGGTGTAGGCTGCTAAAATACACTGAGCAGTAAAGTGGTGTAGGCTACTAAAATACACTGAGCAGTAAAGTGGTGTAGGCTACTAAAATACACTGAGCAGTAAAGTGGTGTAGGCTACTAAAATACACTGAGCAGTAAAGTGGTGTAGGCTACTCAATTACACTGAGCAGCGTTTATATGCACCAGCTGGAATGACCCCAAAAATGGCACTCAAAGGAGAAGGTTCTAATCTAAAGGATACTGCAAGACAGTGGCCAGGGCCTAAAAAATAAGTTGCCAAAACTGAGCTAATTTCGGACAGGACCAGAACATATGAAAGAGACTGGCGGTAGCTTGTTTGCATCTATCACATGTTGAGGCTAGCTCTGGATTCATTTTAGCCAGTTTTTCTTTAGAATAATGAATGCGATGGACCACTTTAAACTGAATGACACAGTGTCTCAAGCATACTGAAGAAGAGTGTATTCTCTTGATTGATATTGTTTTTCTGTTGAACAGCATGCCCTCAGAACTTGGTCGATCAAATTCACCTTGTTTTCAATTGGTTGATCATAAAATCTTGATTTTATTTAGACTTCCATCTTTTCTTTAAAGGGTGGGATAGGATTTCCACCCATTGTTTCGTGCTCTGCCCGTACAGGCCTTCCTTCTCATTACAGCTCATCGACAAAACACATTTTAAAAGATTCAGCCTATCAACATTACAAACACTTAGACACAGCCCACTCTTCATCATAAAGACAACACAAATCATTGAATTACATATTAAGATATCCAAAATATAGCAAAAATTTAGCAAAAACAAAAGCCAGGGACAACTGCACGAAAATGACACTCCTGCCAGAATGAATGGCAGGCGGTTTGTTCAATGAGGTTACATGCTGAAATATCGTATTATTGTTTATTTAAATATTGAATCAACTAGCCTAAATATTATCATGCTCATTGAATTTTAATTGTGCTGTAAGAGATAATTTTCAGCAATGGAGAACTTCAAAAGCCATAAAAAAATATGACACATTCAGGTCAATTGGGTAGTGTAGAGGTAAAAGCACTCGCCTACCACCGCAGACCACCGGTTCATTTCCCGGTAGCGGTACATCTGGCTTGGTCAGAAGTTCCTATAGACACAATTGGTCGTGTCTGCGTGTGGGAAGCCAGTGTGGTATGAGTCCTGTCCTGGTCACTGCACTAGTGCCTTCTCGGGTCAGTTGTGGTGCCTGTTCGGGGAGAGAGGGGCAGTGACGGCAATAGCGTGATCCTCCCACACGTTATGTCATGCCGGTGAAACTCCTCGTAGTGAGGTGAAAAGAAGCGGATGGCGACTGCACATGTATCGGAGGAAGCCTGTGTGAGTCTACGGCTCTCCCCAGATCAACAAAGGGGGTGGAGCAACGACTGGGACAGCAGGGGGAATTGGCCAAGTAAGAGGAAATGGAAGAAAAATCTTGATTAAAAAAAAGAAGAAAATATGACACATCAATAATCAACAATGGCATCGACCATCGTCGATGGGCCGACCCCCATCGACCTTGGAGCCTTCTACATCGGACCATCGTGATGTGCATTTACCCCACTCCCCACCTGCACCGTGCCACAGCCGCCTGCCAAGCACGAGCAAAATCACTACATTTTCAGAAGTAAAATCTCATCTCAGAGTCATTACTAATGATGAAAGCAGCTTCCTCACGAGTACAAAAGCCAATATGAGTCGGCTATAATAAGTGACTTTACTTTAGAGGTAGGGGAGGATGGGCTGTGTGAGAGAAAATGTGGCAAAAAAAAAAGTATTAATAGATAGTAATTACTAATGAATATATCCAACACAGGCTAAATAGCCTCAGCTCTGGTCACAGTTTCAGTTTCAGTTCCAGCACCAGCCCCTCCGCCCCCCTCTCTCTGCTGAAGGTGCTGACAGGGTTCTGCGCAGCCTCGACTTGGAGCCTTGCCGCCGACTAGCGGCAACAGTGAGACTGTGCATACTCAAACGTAACTCGGCGCGTTGGCTGCGGTACACGTCCAAAACACTAGGTGGCTTGTGGTACACTTATGTACATTACATATGACGTTATCATGTCGTTTACCAAGAACTTGCAATCATGTCGGTGGGGGAACATTTTATTGTCCCTCCATTCCAAAACTCATTCTGGTGAGCCTGCAGAAGGCTTTGCTAGATGAGGGACAAGCACTGTTAAATGAGGAAATGGCATTTGGCACTCACAACAACTACATCAGCGGATATGTGCGTGGCCCAAGGCAACAGCCAATCACAGCTCTCGTGTTGGTCACGTCACGTCCGCGTTGACGAGGAGCTGCACGCCCCCCTCCGCCGAACTGCGCTGATAGGACGGCCAGCTGCGGCGACCCCTCGGCGCAGGCGATTTCGCGTTAGCATAAAACCAGTTTGAGTCCTGCGAGCTGCCTGCCCAGCCACAGACCCCCCCCCCCCCCCTTCCCGTCAACGACGATGCCATTGTCCATCGCAATGTTTCACTGTGGAACCATCGCGATGGCTATTTGTTTGACATTGCACAACCCACTGTGAACAACTTGAATATTCATCTTCGTTTATCTATTTATTTTCTGGATTTTTCTCACATTTTCTCCCCAATTGTACTTGGCCAATTCCCCCTGCTGTCCCGGCCGTTGTTCCACCCCCTCTGCTGACCTGGGGAGAGCTGTAGACCTGCACTTCCTCCGGCAAATGTGCAGTCACTAGCCGCTTCTTTTCACCTGACAGCGAGGCACTTCACCGGACGTAGCGCGTAGGAGGATCACACCCCCACCCCCTGAACAGTCGCCCTGACCAACCAGAGGAGGCACTAGTGCAGCGACCAGGACTCATACCACACTGGCTTCCCACCCGGAGACACAGCCAGGGCTCGACGTTAACTTTTAAAAGTGGTTGCCGGAGGGGCAACCTGGCAAGAGCTTTTGGTTGCCCGAATAAAAATATGGTTGCCCAATTTTAGTCGCCTTATATTTTGAGTAATTAAGATACTATGCAGTCATAAGCCGGCTTAATAATGACGATGTGACAGAAAAGTAAGTATAATAGTCTATAGTATATAGTATAATAGGCCTATTCAGTGTGCGCACCGGGTGTAGTAGTAGTAATAATGATAATAATAATAATAATAATAATAATAATAATAATAATAATAATAATAATAATAATAATAATAATAATAATAATAATAATAATAATAATACATTTGTGTAATTTCGTTTTCTAAACAAATCTTATTTTTTGTTTTATAATGCATTTGCACTGAAAGGATTTGTTTAAAGCCCCAATCAGTAAGATTTTTGACATTTTTTACTGTAATATAAGAGCTTTTTAGTCACAGGACATGGTAGATTGACTTGTAATAGGGAGACCCTCGACTTTATTTATCCCACACCGCCCTCCATTGGCCAGCCCTGGGACTAAGCAAGTTGTCTGCCACGTCCCGTGGAAAGAAAAAAGAAAAAAGAAAAGGATGCGCGCATGCGCTGTACAGCGGAAGCGCTGTCTTCAGGAAAACAAGGAAGTAACTCGATTCGGATTTGCTACAAAAATGATGTTTCACGGAACTATGGATTATTATTTCAACACGTGGTGAGTACCCGATGTCACAACATGTACATAGAGCTTTCTGGCGCTGTGTTTTGTTGACTTTGAACGGCGATATCGTTATCGATACTATTAGACCCAGAGGGCGCAGTTTCCCCAATAGCAAAACTTGGAAAACTTACTGAATGGGGCTTTAACTAATATTTGTGAACTTTCATTTTCATATTTTTTTTTAACAGTTATTGTTCAAACGTTATTGATAATGAAGTAGCCTATGCCTCCTCATGTTCATTCAGGGATACTATGATGACAGTGGTTTGGGGCCCCCACTCTAACATGTTGCATAGGGCCCCAAAAGGCCCAGAAGCGGCCTTGGCCGCGGCTGCACTTAGCACTCCCTCTCTCTCACCCCGTATGAGAGGCTGACGAGGCAGGGATGCAAAACATTCCTCAGCACATACAGTATACGTGGTGGTAAAATGTTTTTGAAGGATGTCCTGGTTGAGGTGTATGTTGTAGGCTTGTTGTAGGCTACATGCTTTGCAGCTAAGCTTTAAGCTGGAATTATGCTTGAAGTTTGGACTGTCGCACGGAAATGAGAGACACTGAATCTTGACGAGGAAACGTGTGGAGCTTTTATACACTGTGTGGGTTTCTGCTCGCAGAAGTGAGCGGGAGTCTTGAAAACTCCACTTTGTCCACCCAGCCACGTAGTTACACAATTCGGGGTGTGCACGGCCAGGCGAAAACCATCTGCACAGGAGCCTTGTGGAGGGGCGCGTCTGCTGATTTGACTCACTTCTCCGTGCGGACACTCACTGCGGGAAGCATAATGATACCTTTAGTCGGGGCTTGGACCCATGCAGCCAGACTTCATCTGCTTTTGATATCTTCACGGTGCATCTTGCAGCCGCTGAGATTGTGTGCGAGCAGCCCCACCTGTCTGAGTCAGTACTCAGACACACCGCACGTGCAGCATGCATCACGTAGGTTCTGACTGGTAATTAGTAACATCGTTCCGATTGTAACAGCAATAAAATGTCACATATACAGTATGTCACTCACAACAAGTATTAAAACATATTTATTTGGTGTATATTTTGCTGTTTGCTGCTGTACATATTTTGTTGCATGTTAAATCGTGGTTGCCCCTGGGGCAACCAAAGGCCAAGAAATGGTTGCCCTATTTTTTTTTTGGTTGCCCGGGGCAACCGGGCAGCCGTTAATGTCGAGCCCTGTCAGCCAATTTATGTCTGTAGGAACGTCTGACCAAGCCGGAGGTACCGCTGCCGGGAATTGAACCCGGTTCTCTGCGGTGATAGGCGAGTGTTTTTACCTCTATACAGACACCACTCTTTATCATTTATTAAGCAAGGGGCACCTGCTTGCCGGGCCCACTTTCCTATTTGAAAATGTTAAGTTCCCACGACGTGCCACAACATGCCACAACGTGCCACATGCCAGCAACTTACAGACAAAATCTATGTGGGTTTCTTATTTTGTCTCTGCTTCTAGCCACACTTACTATAGGGGATCTTTGTCCAGTCAAAACACTGCCCACTGCTTTGTGTGTGTGATTAAAGAGGTTAATTGAGTGTTTCAGACAGTATTCAGCCTCCCACCTCACAGCCATTCAGTGTTGCAGCTAAAATAAACAAGGCTGCACTGGTCTTGAATGAAGCCGTTTTTGAGGCTTAACTCACCTTTTTGTTGCTGTGCTGCAGCAGTATGTGATGCCAGGCACAAGGAAGCGGAATACAAACGCTAATTAGCAAATAAGGAAGGTCGCCTTTCCCATGTTGAATGCATCTTTTTTAATCAGTCAACCGTGCACAATCATCCACCTCCTACCTCCAAATGATCGACGTTTTTCTTCTTCGTTTCTACTTAAAAGAATTCAAATGGGGTTTCAAATAGGTGCGGTTTGTGCCCAATGACATGTTAAGCAGGGCAAGTTGTTTAGTGGTCTGCAGCCACACTGCAGATATCAGTGTGCATTCTTTGTGTGTGTGTGTGTGTGTGTGTGTGTGTGTGTGTGTGTGTGTGTGTGTGTGTGTGTGTGTGTGTGTGTGTGTGTGTGTGTGTGTGTGTGTGTGTGTGTGTGTGTGTGTGCGTGCGTGTGCGCGCATGTACGTGCGTGTGCATGTGTGTGTTGAATGTTAGTTTGGAGATTAAATAAAAGATTCTAGAATATTACACAATCCAAATAGATTGAAATGATATTAAATTGTAGGAAAGGAACACTTTTAACACCACATACAATGAGTAATGCAATCCAAGTCTTGCTGCATTAAATAAATACTAGAAATTTGCGAGCTTCACACGCTCATTTCCAGTGGTGGGTAGAGTAAACAAAAATCGTACTCAAGTAAAAGTACAAGTACTTTATAATATATTACTCAAGTAGAAGTAAAAAAGTATCCATACAAATAATTACTTGAGTAAAAAGTATCTAGTAAAAAAACAACTCAAGTAGTGAGTAACTAGATACAATAAGATGGTCCATTGTCATCCCTTTCTTAACCCTGTAGCATAATGGTGCAAATGTTAGGTTAAAGAGGACATGAAACATTTGATATGACTCTAGTTCATTTGGATTTCACCTCAGACAAGACACCACACTGCTTTCAAGTCTGACATTTACCTAGATTTGCTAAAAAAAGATGAACATTTCAGCTTTTCACCAACTAGGGCTGTTGATGACACAACACAAACACAACAACATAGCTGTGAGCCTGTTAGAATTCAAAATCCTTACTACCAACAAACACTAAGGGCCCTATCTTCCCAACGGCGGTCATTTTGCATTAGCGCCCGTTTTGCGCTGGAATAGCACCGCGCAAAGCCCGTGGGCGTGTCGGGCCGCTGCGCTTCACGTCATCTCAGCGCAAACCCCAATAGGCGTGTTTATGCCCATATTAACAGGATTCACCACAAGTTGAGATCACTCCCCTTAAAAGCCACAGCGTCACCGCCTGCACGTCTGTGACAGGCAGCAGCTTGCTCAGTGCAAGCAGAGTGACAGAGTGGGAGAGAGAGAGAAAAGAGAGAGGGAGAGAGTCAGAGAGAGAGAGGGGGGAGAGAACGAGAGAGGGAAGAGAGAATTGGAGGATGAACCAGTTCGGATTCATAACAAAAATTGATGCTTTTGTAATTAGTAGCCTTTTAATTAGTCGTTTCGCTCATATCGGCTATAACATACACATTTAAACATATTCATTTCTTTAATAGGGTAGGGATGTGTGAGATTTTCATTCTAGCCTATTTCAATAGCCTATACCAGAATTGTCCACTCGGGAAGGGGGAAAATGACCATAGTGTTGTCGATCACAGTTTTTACATAAAACACATGAGGCATACTGAAGAATGCCTTGTAACTTATTTAAAACAGAAATAATGTTTCATGTTTGTTAATTTGAGTATATATTAACTAAAACTGTCGGCTGTGTTTTTTATGTGTTTTTTTATATGTGCATTGCTTTGCTGCTTGTTTTTTCGATTATTTTTTTGTAAAGCACCTTGAATTGCCTTTGTGTATGAAAGGTGCTATATAAATAAAATTTGATTTGATTTGATTTGACATGAAGTAGGCTACGACTTCAATAGCCTACTCGCCACGGGGAAACCGTCACGAAAGATGCCTCTACCCACCCTGTGCACCAACCCACTGACCCGGCCCAGCTCACACCTTCTCACACCTTCTCCGGGGAGACCCCCCTCCAGGACACGGCACACTAGCCGAACACAAAGCACCCCTCCCTGCGCTACACACAGACTCCCGCCCCGCCAGACCCTCGTTCCCCTGGTAATCCAATTCAAAACGCAAATCACTTTTTTGCAGAAAACCATGACAAACTAATTCTGATTGTTAAATCAAGGTGTTTTTTTCTGCAGTGTAGGTTAGTTGAAAATCATCCGCGCGCGAGCTGTGCGTAATGGGCCTATCCAAGCGAGGATTTCCTGCACTGCGCCGGAGAATAGCTGTCTGCGCTCAGGCGTAGAGGGTTTTTTGCACTAAGACCAGCTATTTGGTGGCGTTAAAATTGAGAGCACCCAAGGCCTTTTTTTCTAACACATTGCGCTGGAACGCCTATTTTGGCACGGTCAACGCCCAAACCTCTCTTTGCGCTCGGAACAAACCGACAGTATCTTCGCCAGAGCGCTAAATGACACTTACGCGAGACATATGATAGGCTAGAGGCCCACGGACACGCCTGGGCCACGCCTACACCTGTGTCATCGCAGCGCAAAACTGGACGGTGGAGGCAGACGATAGCTTAAGACGCTGGGAAGATAGCAATAAGAGGCGGGCAAACGCAGCGCAAACGATAGCGCCGTACGAAGATAGGGCCCTTATAGTCTCGCTGGCCAGCCTCTCCTCCCTACCGGGAGAGGAGTCTGGCGCCACGGAAACAGACAACTGGGATAAGCCCTCCCTTGCTCTACAGCTGCTCCCCATTGGAGCGACTGTTTCAGTTGCTGCCGGATGTTCACTCTCGGCTTATTACAAGCTCTGTCATTGGCTCCGACCATGTCAATCAGAGCGGCTTCCGCTCCCTCCTCCCTGTGTGTCATTGTAAATAGTGCCCTGCCGCCTCAGTGAAAACAACAACGCTAACTAGCTAGCAAGCTAACGGCAGAAACCTACACGCTAGCTCGTTGCTACACGCTGAAAACGGCAAGTTGGATTTTTGGAAACTATTTTCCAAGGGCACTGCCGCTAAGCGCCGCCCATCGCAATCCCATTATGGAGACCTGCGGCGCCAGACTCCTCTCACGGTAGGGAGGGGAGGCTGGTATAACCTTTCAGGTTCACTAGTGATTTAGTCAGTAAATGACTGGTATAAGCTTTCAGGGACCACTAGTGATTTAGTCAGTAAATGACTGGTATAACCTTTCAGGGACCACTAGTGATTTAGTCAGTAAATGACTGGTATAACCTTTCAGGGACCACTAGTGATTTAGTCAGTAAATTACTGGTATAACCTTTCAGGGACCACTAGTGATTTAGTCAGTAAATGACTGGTATAACCTTTCAGGGACCACTAGTGATTTAGTCAGTAAATGACTGGTATAACCTTTCAGGTTCACTAGTGATTTAGTCAGTAAATGACTGGTATAACCTTTCAGGGACCACTAGTGATTTAGTCAGTAAATGACTGGTATAACTTTTCAGGGACCACTACTGATTTAGTCAGTAAATGACTGGTATAACCTTTCAGGGACCACTAGTGATTTAGTCAGTAAATGACTGGTATAACCTTTCAGGGACCACTAGTGATTTAGTCAGTAAATGACTGGTATAACCTTTCAGGGACCACTAGTGATTTAGTCAGTAAATGACTAGTATAACCTTTCAGGGACCACTAGTGATTTAGTCAGTAAATGACTAGTATAACCTTTCAGGGACCACTAGTGATTTTGAGTATTCACACATGTGCTACTATCACAGACATTTACATCTTGCACCTCGGTTGGTTGTTTGGTTGGTCAGTCCACAAAAAGGTTTGGTCCACAAAATCAATCAACTCCGCGACTTCACTATACTATATGAGTGACATAATTAGGGAGCAGCCCTATAAGTCACTCAATTGGTTGGTCAGTTGGTCAGTACACAAAAAAGGGTCCACAAAATCAATCAACTCAGACTTCAGTAGTGAGGTCAGAGTATCTGCATTAGTGACATCATCACCAATCATCAAGGAGCACTGATGTCATATCTCGACAACATTAGGAAGCAGTGATGTCATCAGTTATGTCACGTATCGATGACATCATTAGTGTCACGATAGTCAGTGGCTTCCCAAGCAGGGGCATCCCACACGGTATCTTGTGAGGTGACAAAATGGGGGATTATCAGAGATGGTTTGATGCCATTGATGATCTCATAAGACCTACATCGATTTGCAGTGGTTCTCAACCTGTGGCATGAGTACCACTGGTGGTACGCAGGGCTCCTCCCTCCCTATCATACTTTCATATTACAGGTCTTTCGTGCCCACCGCAATAACCATATACAATAACTCCCTCTCTCCCCCCCTCCCCTCCTATATTGATACTATTAAACCCACATTGCTCATGCACATCGCAAAATTATACACTTGTCCATGTTGCACATTTTGTACTTACAGTGTACAGTCAGTAATAGTATTATATAATGCTAGGCAATCGATTGCTAGGCTCGCCGGGCGAGCCGAGCTGGCCTGGCAGCTTGCATACACAGCTCGGCCGCTGCGTGGCCTCGCCTGCCCTATTGGCGCACATGCGAGTGTGTGCGCGCCCCTTAAGTTCACAGCAGTGCCTATGACATCATCAGTGATGTCATAAGATGATTTTGCTCTTATGACATCACTGATGACATCATTAGTCTTATGACATCAATGATGACATCATCAGTGATGTCACAATGCCAAAATTCGCATCCCTGGTGATGTCACAATAGAGGTGTCATTAGCAACAACTATCCAATGATGTTTAATTCTACCTGATGTTTGTATATTCATTGTCAATAAAAAAAACTATCCAATGATGTTGGACGGCATGTGGCTCAGTGCAATGCAATGCTGTAGTAGCTAATGGTGATCCAAATAAACCTAAACTTATGTCACCAGAGGAGGTGACAGAGATCATCAGAGATGGGTTTGATGCCATTGATGATGTCATAAGTCCTACATCAATTACTGTGCATCATTAGTGAAGTAACCAAGTAACTATGATGTCATAACATAACACGAATTTGCTATATTATGCCAGCAATTGCCAGGCAGCTGGCTGTCGGCCACTGAGGACATCCTGTGAGTCAGTCAGCCTGGTGATGTCACTTCGGATACTTGCTCAGGGTTGTCAGTCAGCTTCATGATCTCTGTCTAAGTCTAGTCTTGTCACTCCTTGCATTCCTTCCCTCTACGTTGCCTGCCCTGACCTAGTTTCCCTCTGTCCAATCAGTTTGCCTCATGTCTCTCCTCTGTTCTCCTCACCAGGTGTTCCTCGTGTGTTGATTAGTTTCTCCTCTATTTAGCCCTGTGTGTCTGTCGGATAATTGTGTCTTCCTGTATCCTGCCTGTATCCTATATTTTGAGTTGTATATCTTCTAGTCTAAGCTCTGGCATTGGTGCCGACCATTTCAGTCGGCCGCGGAAGGGAATCCCTTTCTGCTGACTGCAAGCCCTGCCATTGGCCCCGACTGGCTCCGACCATTTCAGTCGGAGCGGCTCCATGCATGTTGCTCTCAAATGCCTCCGCCGCTGTGAAACAACAACGCGCTAGCATTGCTACACGCTGGAAATGGTCAGTTTTTATGTGCAATAAAGCAAGCCTGCTTGGTACTTTCGGTGGATGGTTGTAAAGATAACAGAGCCTTTTTCCCCACTAGACCAGAGTGAGAGTAAGAGCAGTCAGACTCTCCTGCACAGGCCGGGTACAGCGTGAAATGGAGATAGTCTGGCAAGCAAGACTATGGGCTCTATCTTCCCGACGGCGGTAATTTTGCATTAGCGCCCGTTTTGCGCTGGAATAGCGCCGCGCAAAGCCCTAATAGTGGGCGTTTCGGCCTGCTGCGCTTCACGTCATCTCGGCGCACATCTCTATATAGGCGTGTTTATGCCCAAAAGCATTGTGGAGGTGTGGTCATGCCCATAAAACCACAGCGTCACGTCAGCAGCTTCCTCCTTCACTGAGAGGGACTAGAGTGAGAGAGAGAAAGTGGGAGAGAAAAGATAGCCTAGATGGGGAGAGGGAGAGAGAGGGAGAGAGAGATGTGAGGCTGTCATGCATATAAATCAAATAACGTGCTGATGCCCACCTGTGAATCACCTGTGTATTATTGCCATTTCACATGCTGAAAAAGGGCTGCTGCCCAAACGTCTGTATGCTTATCTCTTTTCGGGCTCTCTTCTATCTCCGCTGCGGTAATATACTGCATGCGTAATTACGCAGCGTACTGAGAGCAGCAATGAGTGATGCTGCTCTATTTGAAGAAGTTGAATTTTGTTCCACCAGCACACATTTTATTAATCAGCTATTTTCTATTTGTTTCTATTAATATATATACATCGAATCCCACCAATTTAGTCTGTCATCATTTTCCCCTTGGTGCACATAAAGACACATGTTTCCGTCACTGTCTGCTTGATGGCGAGAGGGACTTCAGCTGTGGGTCTGTGCCCTGGGTGTTTTGGGCCGGCCAGGGTGGGGAGAGGCAGCTTGGCACAACTCCGTCACAACTTTCTCAAAAGCAATCTATTGTTACCTCACACCACAAACCTGTATGTTCGGGAATTATGTAGCCTAATAAAACCATGACAAACAAATTCTCATTTTTAAATCAAGGTGTGTTTTTTCTGCAATGTAGGCTATAGTTGAAAATCAACGTGGCATTCTGAGGAGAGAAGAGTGTGTGCAGGCACGAGTGGAGAGATCCATGCCGTGCGTAAATGGATCCAAGCAAGGATTTCCTGCACTGCATGGAGATGTGGAGACTGTCTGCGCTCAGGCGTACGTTTGCGTTTGCGCTAAGACCAACTATTTCCTGGCGTTAAAATTGAGAGCACCCACGGCCCCTTTTTCTATCACATTGCGCTGGAACGCCTATTTTGGAATGGGCAACTCCCAAACCTCTCTTTGCGCTCGGCACATACCGACGGTATCTTCCCCACAGCGCTAAATGACACTTGCGCGAGACACATGATAGGCTAGAGGCCCACCGACACGCCTGGGCCACGCCTACACCTGTGTCATCACAGCGCAAAACTGGACGGTGGAGGCAGATATCTGGGAAGATAGCAATGAGGCGCGCAAACGCAGCGCAAAGGCAGCGCAAACGATAGCGCCGTACAACGATAGGGCCCATTATATCTTCAGTAAACCTTCTTTGCTCCTGAGCCTCGTCTGCCTGCTGCTATGTCTGCACCGCGGGTCCACACTACTACAAACCTTAACACAAACAGACAGACAATCAAACAGACAACCCTCCAATCAATGTAATTGCGCTTGGCTTTGGCGAGTGCCGGTCCCTTCCTTTTGCGCATTGCCAATGCTGACTCACCCTCACAGTCAAGTAGTGTAGTACCAGTCTGACTTATACTCCTACCATTTATATTGCCTCACCTTTATGACATCACTGATGATGTCATAACATTAGTGATGTCACTCGTAGTTGTGATGTCATCAGCGATGTACAACTGTATGACATCAGTGAAGCTGTGATTGGTCTATGTAAGCTAGGTATGACATCACTTGATGATTGTGGGACATGACATCATCAGGAGGAGGTATGACATCATCAGTAGGGTTGAGCCGAGTACTAATCATCAGTCACCACTGGCCACCACTCGACGATGATGACCGCAGGGATGACGTATTTTTGTAGTCAGAACGCGGAAGTCCCGGACTTCCTGGTTCTTCACTGTTTCTGTCTATGGGATTTTTGAATGGGTTTTTGCCGCGATGCTTCTAATAATCTCTCTGGGCAACGCTGGCTTAATCAAACGCGAACCAGAGTTCAGTCGGATAATCTTCACACATGAGGACCACTTTCATGAGTTTTGTAGCGTAAATGCGAGCCCTAGAAGTAAAAAGCTTGAGCTAAGCTAATCCAGAACTACACACTGTAGGCTTCCACGTCACGTCAGCGCTCAACCTGGACTGTTGTTGGATGTGTGCACTGATTACCCCGGGCTGAACGGGCTGAACCAGGTGAGGGAAAGAGAATTTCCGTGTTCGTCCTTTGAAGTGGTGGTGACGTTATTGACGTATATATCCCCATCGACTCAACAGTGTAGTCTCATTTAGCCGTTTGCTAGCTAGCCACCCTTTTAACAACACGTAAAAGCTTCAAAACTCATAAAAGTGGTCCTCGTGTGTGAAGATGATATTACTAAACACTGGTTCGCGTTTGATTAAGCCAGCGTTGCCCAGAGAGATTATTAGAAGCATCGCGCCAAAAACCCATTCAAAACTCCCATAGGCGAAAACAGTCAAGAACCAGGAGTGTTAGCATCGATGATTTCCGGACTCATTCCTGCGGCTCTCTATTGGGCATGGCTAGGCAGGCAGCAGCTCTATCCTCAACAGCTTTGGAATGAAATTAACAAATTGGGCCCCAGAAAACCTAAGAATATTTCCATGGAGGACGTAGAGAATGGCGAATGTAGTTCTGTTCTAGAGGTGGTATTACAGAAATGGGAAAATGATTTTGCCGAATTGTTTTCTGGTGGTAAGCATTCTTTCGATGAACCCTTTTTGATGGAAATAATTAGCAGAAAATAAGTAATAGAAAATAATATGAATGCTGATTTAAACAACTGTAATAAGTATTTAAACGCGAACTTTTCTATAGATGAGGTAAGGAATGCAATAGGTAGGAGTGTAAATTGAAAAAAGCCACTGGATTTGATGAAATCACTAATGAGATATTGAAGTCTCCAAAGCTGTTTAATGTTCTATTTGAGCTATTTCAGTTTTGCTTTGACAGTGGCACCATTCCAGCTCAATGGCATAAAAGCGTTATTCTCCCCATTCCAAAATCCCCAAAAAATGACCCCAAATTGCCTCTTAGCTATAGGGGCATAAGTCTTCTTAGTTGTGTGTATAAACTGTACTCCTCATTGTTCAATTGTAGACTCAATGATCATCTTGAGAGGACTAGTGCGCTTGTCGATGAGCAAAACGGTTTCAGAAAAACTAAAGGCTGTATTGATCATATTTATGCAGTCACCTCCATTGTACGTGCAAGAAATAAGGAAAAAATTTCTACCTTTGCTTGTTTTATTGACATCCAGAAGGCGTTTGATTGGATAAATAAGATATTCTTCAATATAAGCTGTTAAATGTTGGGGTCAATGGAAAATTCTACTATGCCATTAAGTCTCTCTATCAGGCACCTATAGCTAGTGTCCAGGTTAATGAATATTCCACGGGATGGTTCCCCCAACAATTCGGCGTAAAACAAGGAGACGTCATGTCCCCAACTTTATTTTCCATTTTTGTCAACGACTTAGCACTTCAGATTAAGGCATCCAGCAATGGAATCAAAGTTGATGATGACCAAACTGTGGGCATACTATTGTACGCAGATGACATAATCTTACTTGCTGAGCACGAAAATTACCTACAGATCATGCTGAACATTGTTGCGGATTGGTGCCGGAAATGGAGACTTATGATCAATCAGGACAAAACACAAATAGTACATTTTAGACCCACCTCAAGGGTGAGGAGCTCTTTTGTTTTTAATTTTGGTTCAGTTGTACTATCATATATGGATCACTATAAATCACTAGCTCAATCAGCAGGCAGAGCATTGGGCTCAGTACTGAACAAAGTTAAGCATTGTGGTAACCTGGGTTTTGATACCTACTCACAACTGTATAACTCATGTGTCTGTTATGTTATGTTATGTTATGTTATGTTATGTTATGTTATGTTATGTTATGTGATTATGCTTCTGGTGTTGGGGGCTTCCGTGATCATCCAAACTGTAACACTGTGCACCAAAGAGCCATCCGCTATTTTCTAGCCATTTTCTATTTTCTGGCCATCAGTGGTGATATGGGTTGGGAACCCCCAAACATCAGACACAAAGGTCAAATACTGCGGCTCTGGAATAGATTGGTGAGAATGTCTGATCAGAGACTCACTAAAAAGATATTTAATTGGGACATCGCCCATGATCACCCCTGGGCCAATGAAGTGAAATCCCTTCTTGTTCTGAACGATTTATCATTTATCTTTCATAACCGGTTACTTTGTGACACTCGAGAATCTATGAGAAACATGTTTATTTTGTATAAAGATAATTGGGCTGTGGACCTGTGGCATAAGCCAAAACTAAGAACCTACCGGCTCATAAAGGACAGCTACTGTGTTGAACCCTATGTGAAATTTGATTTGAACAGACGAAAAAGATCTCTGTGAGCTCAGCTATGATCGGGAACCCTCCCCTTAGCACTAGAAACCGGTAGATTTAAGGCTACCCCTAAAGAAGAAAGACTATGCTTACTTTGTGAGCTACACGAAATTGAAAATGAGGTTCATTTCTTGTTTTACTGCTCTGCGTATGATGACGCAAGGGATGTACCCTTTAGCAAAATGTCCTCTATTTACATTGACTTTTTTGAGCTGGATGACTCTGAGAAACTTGAGCTATGTTTCAGCAAGGGAATCTTCCTCATTGCAAATTTGATCTGTCAAGCATGGGAGCAAAGACAGAACCTTCTATTTAGAAATTGATATATTGGTTTTTATATTGTTGTCTGACCCATTGCTGTCTTACGACTTGTATTCTAAATGTATCATTGTTGTGTTGTTTATTGTTCAGTTTTATTGTTGTGTCTTGTAAACCCATGGGGGTTGGGCACCTAGAGTGCATGACACGTAAATCAATCAATCAATCAATCAATCAATCTATCTATAAGTCACTCTGTCCGTTGGTTGGTTGGTTGTCCATAAAAAAATGTTCGTCCAAAATCAATCAACTCCGACTTCACTACTGAGGTCAGAGTTTCTGCATTAGTGACATCATCACCAATCATCAAGGAGCACTGATGTCATACCTCCTAGGGACAACATTAGGGAGCAGTGATGTCACGTATCAATGTCATCATCAGTAGTGTCATGATACTGAGTGACATAATTAGTTAACAGCGCGGCTCCCCAAGCAGGGGCATCCCAAACGGTAGTTGGATGTCACCATAGGTCTGCACGATTCTGCATAAAATGAGAATCTCGATTTTCCTGCTTAGAATTGAGATCACAATTCTATCACAATTCTTAAGGAAAACCATTTTTAAAATACCTATATATTTTACTGTGCTCTTTTTGCTTCATAGACAGAAACAACAATAAAATATTATAATGACTGTAAAGGGACTGTCACATCAGCGGGTCAAATGGGCTTCACACAGAGTACACTAGGGATGTCACAATACTATAATTTCTACTTCTATACCGATACCCAGGAAAATATTGATACTCAATACCATTTTTGATACCACGGGAAGGGGGGGATGACGACACATCAAGAGGCATAAAAATAAAGTTAGACAGATGGACGGACAGACACACACTTCTCCATAATCTAGGCCTGATCAAACTTTGAATTTAGACAGCAGATTAGCCCTGCTCTAGCCATCAGAACACGTTTAGCTTGTTGAAGCAACAGATACCCACCAATGACAGGGAGGGAAAAATCTGTGATTTTTCATTAAAAGAAAGCACTGATGGTATCGAAACTGTTGCAAATGAGTATTGAATCCATTTAAAAAAAATTGTATTGATACTTATCCTTATCGATACTATCGATACCTGTTGCAAATGAGTATTCAATACTCATTTGCATCAGGTATCGATAGTATCGATAAGGAAAAGTATCAATATTGTATCCGATTAAAAATTTTCAGTATTGATATTTTCGATACTATCGATACTTTTGACAACCCTAGAGTACACACACAATATATAGACTAAATACCTTTAATTAACAGTATTAAACTTCTCCAATATTCCAGATGGTTTATCCTGCCATCATACATCCATATTAAGCGCACGCTGACTGCACAGTGCAGCATTAAGTAGGCTATAGCCTTACGAACCTTTGGAAAGATAAATACCTACAGTAGCTTCCTCAATCTTCTTTTCTGGTTGCGGATCGGTTTTGAGCTATTATTTTATGTGTATGAAAATGGGCTGGGCGGATTACCCAGCCCATTTTCATAGGGGGGAAAAATGACGATGCAGTTAACAATAAGCAAACAATTTCCAATTAAGTACAAAAACTCACTACATCAAGAGGCATGTTGGAAGAATCTCCCTTCAGATTTCTGATTGCTGTGCTGAGAACGAATGATCGCCCTGTTCTCTCTTGCTATACCTCCATTCAAGGCCCGCTGGTGTGCTGATCCTCAAACCACGCTTCAGTAGCGTAGCAAGCAACTCCTCTACAAAGTCCAACCTTGCATCCATCACAGCAGCATCTATGTGAAAAGCATGTGTACAACACCTGTGGCTCATGGGCAGGGGACGGTTCCATTTCAGACGCAGCTCTTCAAGACAATATACTCCACAGTGCCTGACATTGAAGCCATTGAAGAAAGCAACGATTAGACTTTCTTTGTACTGTGCAGCATTAAACATATTAATCTTTTGCTGTTCATCTGGCTGTGAAATCTTTGGAATCAGTGTTTCTAAGGACCATGGCCTGGCTGTGCTTAGCTCGAGGAACCCAACACACAGAAGGTTTACTGACATTGGGAACTAGTTTGGAGTTCCACAGGTAAAGTTGCAGTTCCATGTTTTTCAATTTTTTGAAATTAATTAAAAAAGACAGTTTTTGAAATATATCAGCATTTTGAAACATCTAAGTTAAGCTAACAACAATAGCCTCTTCATTGATGCCTCTATAAAGGGGCTTTCCTTTGAAAGCTATAGGCTAAGACGAACAATTCTATCAGACCCCAGCCTAAAAAGAAGGCCTACAAAGGGCCCATTCTAAAGGGACGGGGCATTCTGAGCAATAATAGAAAAGCAAATGTTGAGAAATGAGAGTTGCGAAGACTATAAAAAATGATAGAATCTGCGAGGATAGTATTAAATGCAATTCTCAGGAGAGAAAATGAAAACAAAGGGCAGCAGAGTGGGGTGTTTGGTGAGGTCAAATTGTGTCAACCTGAGTTACGTTCAGATGAGCGCACGGAGGTTGACCCGTGTACAAAGTATAAGCCTGCATTGGTCTGTTTAAAAAGCCTGCTTTCATTTGAGTTCCTTGATGTCATTATATCTCCAATGGGCCATGTGCATATAGCTGACAGCCTCCTAGTTTGACAACATTATTTTTTCAAAGCCAGTCATCTGATCGGTGATTGGTGAAAGCGTCCAGAAATCAGCTGCATTTGTAAATTGGCACTTCAACCGCAACAGCGCACTCTAGCAAGACCATTCATAAATTCAGAGCAATGACAGAGTTCATGTATTCAGAGCGTAGCTTTCTATGGCTTGTTTCAATGAGGGAACACAGGCATAAATGATTGTGTCATCTATTCTGTATAGTTTGCAATTGTTAAATTTTTTCACCAAATTGTTGATGTTAATGGTAGCATGTTAGCTAGAATTGAACATTTTGCATTCAGATTAAGCTAAGGGTATTGTCCTATGAGTTGTGTTTTTTTTTTACCATGCTGAATTTTAATTCTCTCCATCCACTTCAGAGGAGAGGCATCTACAGCAGGTTGGCATCATCTGGACTGAATGGAGTGCCGTAGCAATGAGTCTTAAAACCCGGAAGTTAGCATCGCCTGGTTCCCTCCTCTCAAAGTCAATGTCATTTTTGTATGGGGATTTTGGTTAGATGCCTGAAATAAGGTATGTGGTTAACAAAAGTTTGTGAAACTGAGACCTTTGTGTTCAGATCATCTTCACAAATTAACAAAACAATTATGATTTTTGAAGCATTTTCTGGCGACTGCGGTTTTTGGCGATCACATTTACTCTTCAGAAATCATAAAAGTGGTGTTCATTTGTGAAGATTATCTTGCTGAACACAAATGTCTCAGTTTCACAAACCTTTGTAAACCACAGACCTTATTTCAGCCATCTAACCAAAATCCCCATACAAAAATCCCATTGACCTCCAGAGGAGGGAACCCAGTGTGATTGTAACTTCTGGGTTGGCCTACAGAAAGACATCATCCCTGCGGTACTCTATTTGGTACAGATATATACATAGAGCAAAACACACACAGGAAAACACACATAGGAAAAAGAGAGGCCTTGACTGGAAGCGCTTCTGTAGGAATTAAAGTAAGCCTTCTTTTTGTAACCCAGTCAAAACAGCATCTGACCCCATTGGAATATGGAAGCGATCTCTAGAGCCTGTAAGGGTGGCTGGCATTATCATTGTTGAACAAGGTAGTTGAAATAAGTCAGGTGTATAAATCGACTTCATCTCGCATGCTCATGAGGTTCTACAGGGCTGGATGTCACCGCCCCCCAGCACAGCACATGCTGTCCTGTCTGTGGGGATGCATGCATTGTACTGACTTTACTGACTGAAAGCAAATAGCCAACTGGGAAGGAAGGAAGGAAGGAAAGGAGGTACAATGACATTTGACGCTTGGTGAACAGCAGCAACCTTATGTCTACACTGTACTGGTCATACATGTGTGTTTTTTTTCATAGGTTTTTGATTTGAGATGTCATGTGAACAATCCTCCACAGATAAGATATAGGTACATGGAAGTCCCTCTCCAGCCTCAGTGTTCATTTTGCTTCAGATTAGGGTGTGAAGGCTGAGGGGGGCAGATGCTAATGATGCTAGACTTCACCTTTTGCACCATAATGAAATGATGATCATTAGGGCTGTGGCGATTCACTTATCTCCCGATTCGATACTATCACGATTCTTGGGTGCCGATTCGATTTATATTGCGATTCCTAAGTATTGCGATTCTACGATTATTGCGATTCGATATTACGATTTATTGCGATTTTTGTTTATTTTTTTATTTTATTTTTTCAGTTTGTTTGCTTTTTTACACTAGATTAGAACATGGGAAAAGTTGAATCATACACTAGAGACTGTATATTATATATCATGAGTAGGGCTGGGCGATATAGTTAAAAACAGGGGTGGACTGGGACCATAATTCAGGCCGGGCATTAGATACCAAGCAGGCCAGGCCGATATGGGCCGACATTTGGGCCGTTTGAAGCCCAATTTGGGCCGTTTGAAGCCAGATTTGGGCCGTTTGAAGTCCAATTTTACAATGAGATGCACCCACTTTAACCCTGAAGTGTAATTATTACTTCAGACTAACTAATGAAGTAATAAAACCACTGGTAAACCAGTAGGCGGCGCCTGGCCTGCTGTTCAGTGAGTGGCCTGACTGCAAGCACCCAAAAAAAAAAAATTTTTTTTTTTTTTTTGGCGATTATCGATTCTGGAATAAAAGATCGATTCAAAAAATCGTGACATTAAAAATCGCGATACTTAGGTGAATCGATTTTTTCCCCCACCCCTAATGATCATTGGGTTCCCAACAAACTCTACAAATAAATGTGTTTAGCCAAATTCCCACACATCGACTTCTACATTCATGAAAGTTGATCCACATTCTGCCATTGATGTGTCATGAAAGCAAATTTGGTCAGTACCAAAATATACAGGTAGACCAGAGTGGTGATTGGCAGGCGATTTGCAGGTTGTTCATTTGAATCCCTGTGCAGGCTTGGTCAATCTCAATTGAAGCACTTTTTCCACCTGCCAAATACACTATGGCCTATCACAACTTTGGTTACAATGCTGTCCACGCTGGCCAAATCATGATGGTTTACAGATTAACCAAGCCCTCTCTACCAAGCTCTTCAATCATTTTGAATCAGATCAGCCACAGATGAAGGAGGCACCACAAATCCAATGGATTTGTATTCCTGGCTTTATAGGCCAATTTCATGTAATTTGGCACAACAGCTTTACAGCAGAAGATTCAAAATGAGGTTTGATTGTTATTGTCGGTCTTTATCATCTTTATCCTTATCAGAATATGACAGAAATAAGTTTGGTTCCTGTTGCTGAATCCAAAACTTTACATCACTGAGTGATTGATGGAGGAAAATAAACCAAAATGTTAAGAAATAACAACTTCATTAACTTTAGCCAGTAATAATTACACAAAAACAAAGAATCGATATTATGTTTCTGAGTAATGTGAGTGCATTGTAGTATAAATAGGCCAAGAAGTGAACATTATAACAAGGCTACACTTCCATTTGTGAAACATTTTGTGAGATGCCCAAGCCTTACACAGTTAATTAGATACCCATCTTGTGGTTATTAACTAGTACTGCAAGTCCCACTGTTTGAACTCTGCAAACGGGCTACTGGGTTAATGTAGATATATATTGCATAATTCATGGACTCCTAATCCTAATTGTCTCAATGGTGTCTGGCCTTCCAAACGGTATATTGTTATGATAGCAATACGGACAACAAAACTGTGCTTTAATCACTGAAACCCACAGGTGTCAGGCTAGTAACATAATGTGTGGTCTATATGGTATAGAATGGATTCTGTGGATGTGGAAAAGTTTTCCCTTACCAAACCATTTGAATTCAATCACTTAGGAAGTGTAGAGGAGTGCATGCTAAGTAAGATTTTCTAAAGTTGTCGAAAGGTCTTTTTGACCTTGCATGTAATGATGAATTTGCTCATACGTGATTATTTCTAACACCTCTCAAAACACGGTTAAGGTCAAGAGTAGTCTGTAGTTCCATGTTCTACTGTACTCCAATTTCTGATACTGGTACTTTGAAGTTACATGGCTACTGCCTTATAATCTGAAATGGTAGAAGAGTATTAGAAAGTTTAAAAAAAAAAGGCATTTGAGAGATGTTCCTTTACAATAAATTACAGGTTTACTAGTCTTTACTTTGCTTTTTGGACAGTTGTTAACCTTTATTAGATAGACATCTGTGAAACCAGACAGGAAAGGTTGGGAGAGAGGGGAGGATGACATGTGACAAAGGTTCTGGGTGTTAAAGGTTCTGAGTGTTAAAGGTTCTGAGTGTTAAAGGTTCTGAGTGTTAAAGGTTCTGGGTGTTAAAGGTTCTTGGTGTTAAAGGTTCTGAGTGTTAAAGGTTCTGAGTGTTAAAGGTTCTGGGTGTTAAAGGTTCTGAGTGTTAAAGGTTCTGGGTGTTAAAGGTTCTGAGTGTTAAAGGTTCTGAGTGTTAAAGGTTCTGGATGTTAAAGGTTCTGGGTGTTAAAGGTTCTGGGTGTTAAAGGTTCTGGGTGTTAAAGGTTCTGGGTTTTAAAGGTTCTGAGTGTTAAAAGTTCTGAGTGATAAAGGTTCTGAGTGTTAAAGGTTCTGAGTGTTAAAGGTTCTGAGTGTTAAAGGTTCTGGGTGTTAAAGGTTCTGAGTGTTAAAGGTTCTGAGTGTTAAAGGTTCTGGGTGTTAAAGGTTCTGAGTGTTAAAGGTTCTGGATGTTAAAGGTTCTTGGTGTTAAAGGTTCTGGGTGTTAAAGGTTCTGGGTGTTAAAGGTTCTGGGTTTTAAAGGTTCTGAGTGTTAAAAGTTCTGAGTGATAAAGGTTCTGAGTGTTAAAGGTTCTGAGTGCTAAAGGTTCTGGGTGTTTAAGGTTCTGGGTGTTAAAGGTTCTGAGTGTTAAAGGTTCTGAGTGTTAAAGGTTGTGGGTGTTAAAGGTTCTGAGTGTTAAAGGTTCTGGGTGTTAAAGGTTGTGGGTGTTAGAGGTTCTGGGTGTTAAAGGTTGTGGGTGTTAAAGCTTCTGAGTGTTAAAGGTTCTGGATGTTAAAGGTTCTGGGTGTTAAAGGTTCTGGGTGTTAAAGGTGCTGGGTGTTAAAGGTTCTGAGTGTTAAAGGTTCTGAGTGTTAAAGGTTCTGAGTGTTAAAGGTTCTGAGTGTTAAAGGTTCTGGGTGTTAAAGGTTCTGAGTGTTAAAGGTTCTGAGTGTTAAAGGTTCTGGATGTTAAATGTTCTTGGTGTTAAAGGTTCTGGGTGTTAAAGGTTCTGGGTGTTAAAGGTTCTGAGTGTTAAAAGTTCTGAGTGATAAAGGTTCTGAGTGTTAAAGGTTCTGAGTGTTAAAGGTTCTGGGTGTTAAAGGTCCTGGGTGTTAAAGGTTCTGAGTGTTAAAGGTTCTGAGTGTTAAAGGTTGTGGGTGTTAAAGGTTCTGAGTGTTAAAGGTTCTGGGTGTTAAAGGTTGTGGGTGTTAGAGGTTCTGGGTGTTAAAGGTTGTGGGTGTTAAAGCTTCTGAGTGTTAAAGGTTCTGGATGTTAAAGGTTCTGGGTGTTAAAGGTGCTGGGTGTTAAAGGTTCTGAGTGTTAAAGGTTCTGAGTGTTAAAGGCTATGGGTGTTAAAGGTTCTGAGTGTTAAAGGTTCTGGGTGTTAAAGGTTCTGAGTGTTAAAAGTTCTGGGTGTTAAAGGTTCTGAGTGTTAAAGGTTCTGGGTGTTAAAGGTTCTGGGTGTTAAAGGTTCTGAGTGTTAAAGGTTCTGGGTGTTAAAGGTTCTGGGTGTTAAAGGTTCTGAGTGTTAAAGGTTCTGGGTGTTAAAGGTTCTGGGTGTTAAAGGTTCTGAGTGTTAAAGGTTCTGAGTGTTAAAGGTTCTGGGTGTTAAAGGTTCTGAGTGTTAAAGGTTCTGGGTGTTAAAGGTTCTGGGTGTTAAAGGTTCTGGGTGTTAAAGGTTCTGAGTGTTAAAGGTTCTGGGTGTTAAAGGTTCTGGGTGTTAAAGGTTCTGAGTGTTAAAGGTTCTGGGTGTTAAAGGTTCTGGGTGTTAAAGGTTCTGAGTGTTAAAGGTTCTGGGTGTTAAAGGTTCTGGGTGTTAAAGAGTGTTAAAGGTTCTGGGTGTTAAAGGTTCTGGGTGTTAAAGGTTCTGAGTGTTAAAGGTTCTGGGTGTTAAAGGTTCTGGGTGTTAAAGGTTCTGAGTGTTAAAGGTTCTGGGTGTTAAAGGTTCTGGGTGTTAAAGGTTCTGGGTGTTAAAGGTTCTGAGTGTTAAAGGTTCTGGGTGTTAAAGGTTCTGGGTGTTAAAGGTTCTGGGTTTTAAAGGTTCTGAGTGTTAAAAGTTCTGAGTGATAAAGGTTCTGAGTGTTAAAGGTTCTGAGTGTTAAAGGTTCTGAGTGTTAAAGGTTCTGGGTGTTAAAGGTTCTGAGTGTTAAAGGTTCTGAGTGTTAAAGGTTCTGAGTGTTAAAGGTTCTGAGTGTTAAAGGTTCTGGGGCCGGTTGCACCAACTGGTCTTAACTATGCCTGGTCGTAACTCCTACGTCGGTCTTAGTTAAGACCATGGATTTACGCCTGTTGCACCAACACGGCTTACTTTGGTCTTAACTACGCTGGTCGTAGCAATGCGCGTTAATGTGAATTGTCGGGGAATGCCCTCTGATTGGCCCACATGTGCCTCGCGCCGTCACCCACTACTGTATGTGCGTCACTACACCCTCCCTCCTCCCACCCCCCTCCTCCTGTGGAAGCCCCGGGGGAAAATGGCGGCGGCGATTAGTGTCAGGGAGTCTGAATGAAATTGAATGTAACGTTCCCAATTCTATGTATTACATTCTAAAAAAGTAACGGCAAAATTTGGGAAGGCTAAGCCACACAACTAGTTAGTTATAATCTAACGTCGTGCTTTCAAAGACGGCGAACTGGCGGTGTTACGACGATGACGGTCAAAAAGGTCTCCGCGGAGATCTCTGCTACGCCTCCTCCTGACGAGGCGTAGGAGTTACGCCTGGTCTTAGTGAAAATAAGGCTTAAGTCGTCTTGGTGCAACCGGCGTAGCTGTTAGGTCGTAAAGTTACGACCAACTTAGCTTAAGACCAGTGTAAGACCAGTTGGTGCAACCGGCCCCTGGGTGTTAAAGGTTCTGAGTGTTAAAGGTTCTGAGTGTTAAAGGTTCTGGGTGTTAGGTGCTGTGGTGCAAGATGCACAAAACTCACAGGACATGAATGTGAATAACTCTGTGTCTAGACAACATAATGAACCAGGTGCACAAAGATGGTGACCCCTGGTTTCATGCTTTGATGTAATTCCCTGTCCTACATGTTAAAGAACACTAATGCTGTACACTCACACACTCACTGGGATACATGATCAATTGGAGGGAAACAGCAGCAATGAAAGTCCATAAAATGGCTGCCAAATTTATCGATATTTTGTCACTCTACAAGAGTCAATGAAACCATAATTGTAATGACATATATATTCAACTTTACAATATCTAAATACAACTGGATTCCAATCGTCAGTATAAAATACTCTAGCCTAATCTAATGTTCTTCAGTAGCGCTCCTTCTTGAAACCACACTGCCTCATTACATCTTATTTGTGCTGTAAAACTTTGATGATATTCGTAGTGTTTCGAAACTGAAGCAAGTTTCATTACTCTAGGGCCCATGAAACCCATCATAACATTGTGAAAATACATGTGAAAATTAGTCTGTTTCTCTAAATTCCTCAATTTGACTTTTATGATGATAACAGGTTTTTAATTTGACAGTAGGGTTATTTTCGATATAGAGATGAATATATTTTAAGTGTACCTGGCCAAAACAAATCTGGATTGGGCTTCAAACCTAATTGGTGACTCATTTTGTCCTCAGTATATCTCTATTAAGATTCCATTGGCTGAAATTGTCCAAGTGCCTCCTGAGATCTGAGGTGGTGGAGAGAGAGAGAGAGAGAGAGAGTGTGTGTGTGTGTGTGTGTGTGTGTGTGTGTGTGTGTGTGTGTGTGTGTGTGTGTGTGTGTGTGTGTGTGTGTGTGTGTGTGTGTATGCGTGTGCGTGTGCATGTGTGTGTGTGTGTGTGAGAGTACTATTTGACACACACTGGCTTCAACACTTATAGCCAAGTCTGCTTTGCTGATTGTCCTTTCTGCCTACCCCCCCCCCCCCAACACACACGATGAGATTCCTCCGTGCACACAGTCACACAGGCTTTAAACACTCATTAGCTCATACTAATACAATAAGTGTCACCTTCCATTACATGGTACCGGGTTGGATATCAGGATTGGAAACCAACCAAATCTCCACACAAGGGGCGCTACCCCCTTGCGCACGGTATTGTGCTTCAGCCACAATGTTGAATTGTTTTCCACTTCGCTCTTTCACTGAAGCCTAAAATATAGATCGATGCACAAACCGGCGACCAATAAAATGTATGCACATAGCAATGGATTTGACAAACATCCCTCCCATCTCATAGAATAGGGTTGAACATTCCATCGCCATGGGAATCTTCGTGTTAACTTTGGTTTTGTTTCAGGACAGGCAGCTGTTTAAGCAGCCACCACACCCCACCCCACTCAAGCCCATGCCGTTGTCTTGCATATGAACAGCACATGCAGAGTTGTAAAAAAGCTTAATTAAGACTCACTAATTCTCCATGCTGCCATCGCCTGACTGATGCTGTGCGCTCACGTGAAACGCTGCTACACACAGCATGAGGGGAGATGCTGTATATAGGGCTGTCCTCATATTTCATCTCTTGTATGAAGATTTGGCTAAATATACAGTGAATACTGTAGGGATGCACTGATAAGAAAATGTTGGCCGATACCGATAACCGATATGAACATTGCTGTTTTGGCCGATAACCGATATTTAGTGATGTTGATAATGATCTGTATAAAAACACATTTCTATGATCATCAAATGTTGTACATACTGAAAAACACATGTAAACACTGTGAATTTGAAAAAGTCATGGATTTCTTTATCTCCAAAAACATTTGGAAAAGCCCATAAATCATAGATTTACTGCATTGTTTCCTCAATGTGAAAAATTTGGAAGATACAGATATTAGCATTGCAACATTGGACCGATGGCGATGTGTTAAAAAATGACAAACATCAGCCGATACGATATGATTGCCGATATATCGTGCATCCCTAGAATATTGCCTTTGTCACTGTGTGCAACCAAGATGATTCCATTCAAATGATAGTTCATCTCTACAATCAAAATGCTGTTTCTCTGCTTCTCTACTTCAAGGATGTTTCTGTGTGACGTAACAAATAATCATTGTTTTATTTTTTTAAAGAATGTGCAATTTGAAGTTGATTACAGTAACAGATTGGTTTGATTGGGGATTTGGGGATTGCTCTAAACACTGCAGGTAATCCGTATCCGTTACTCGTCAACCTTGCCAACAAGAGATTGAGGCGTTAACAGATTTTTTTTTTCATGCAAATTTTGATATGGGCCTGGCTTCTTGGAAGATTTCTACCTCAATAGTAATGTGGGGACAACTTCTTTCCTCATACTTACAAGCTACAGTAGTAAGTACATCCATACATTTTGTTCCATTACTTTTGTTTTCATGTCATCGTTACATAAAGAACATTTGCACAAGCTCTGAGGCTTGTGTCTGTGCGTGGCAAAGGACATGTGGTCCTCAATGTGCAATAGATGCCCTGATGGAAGACTTGTGACAGATGAGTTGATAACGAGCGTGACATGTGTTAAACAGGCAAAGCCCCCCATCACTGACATTTGACAAGATGATCGGCGTAAGCAATCATTATTGTCTCCACTTAACCAAGTAATAAATATTCAGGGCTGGCGTCTCTGAAAGCCATTTAGAAATGTCATCATACAAATCAGACTTTCATCAACAGCTCAGATGTTTGAAGTTGATCAGACTCAAAAATGCTGGACGGCAAGAACATAAGATCTAGTTTTTTATATGCGCATAAATGAAAGACTATATTAAGAATTGGGTTCATAATATTTCAAGAGCATTGGTCTAATGGTAAAACTGTTTCAATAAATGACTTTAAATTTGAATTGTAAGCCTCAGAAATCAGTTAATTATTTTCTCAGCAAATTGTACTCTACTCCACACCCGAATAGACCCTTCGACCTCCGTCCTTCCTGCCGGACAAAGGTGCCAATGATGGTGAGTTAGCCATGGGGAGGAACATGCCAAGGAGGTGCCCCCTCTCCTCCCCCCTCTACCCACCCTCCAGAACCATTTGGACCACAGGGAATGGGTTAATCACATTAGAGGCCCAGAAGAGAGATGGGAAGTAGACAGTACCGTGACAGCCGGGGTAGCACTGGCACGACTAATCCCGTTAGGCCAAGGAAAAAGGGGGACGCCATCGCGCCTACGAGGCTGAGAAAGAAAAAAACATTTTCCCAGGAATGAGTTCACCTGTATGGTAACACAGAGAGGTTGGCCTGTTGATGCCTATTAGAAGAAACAATTGCACTTGGCACATACAAATGTTTTTTTCATGCTGGGCACCACTTTGTCAGCGCATGAAAAAAAAATCAGAAAAAAGACAGTGGCATTGCATGAGATCCCCTTTCATGCCACGGTAAAGCAGCCCCTTTCAACCTAGTGGTATCAGCCTGCCAAACAGTGAGAAGATGGGGAGGGGTGCTGTAAGGAGGACAGGGCTTACTTCATCTGCCTTTGTAAGTGCACCCGAGTTCAACTTTAATGTAAACCTTTGCAGGCGGGATATGAATAGGATGCTCTCTATCAAATTATATCCTGCTGGGTAATCCGGCAGATGGCCACAGCGGCGGACACTGCGAGAGCGGCTGGCCACTGCAGGGGGAACGGGGAACGTCCGATCAGCAGCCACTCTTCAGCCTGGGAGATTTGGAATCAAGATTCTTAACTTGCCTTAGCAACGCTGGCAAACAGAGCCGTCAGTTTGGATCCATCAAGTTTCTACTTAATCTCACCCACCGTTTTTTTCTCCCCATTTTCTCTTTTTTTTTGTATCTTTCCTTTTGTTGTGGGGATTAGGCCAAGTGGTAAAACAGTGATTTAATGATCTTTCCATGGCTATGTGCACCACTTAAACCAGGAGACAAACAAGCCGAGGCATTCTGAGAGTCACCCCCTCTGAAGGCGGCTGCTCAGGAACTGTGAGGCTTTTGATACAGCTTAAGCTTCGGGCGATTAGTTTTCCCACTAACGTGTGATGTGCTTTGCTCTGCTATGGGAAAATTCAAGGTTTTGCACTTTGCAAAGGCCCATTGTAAACAAGATAAGAAAGAAAACAGTTGGATAATTACTTTATGATGATAGCTTTATAATGATAAGGTGAATTCTAATAATTTATTTTCAAGCATAAGAGAAGTGGAGGAAGTGCGTCAATTAATCAATGAATCATTCCAATACAAATAAATAAATAGCAGATGATAAACACTGTTGGCTATTTTTAGAGAAAAACACAAATAACACGCTTTAGTTTAAAGGAGTCAGCTTCTGTCATGAACAAATAACGAAGTACCCAGATAGTTTATCCTTGTGTAAAATGTAGTGTTATTTATTTATTTATTTTTGTGATTTTTTTTTCTTGTAAATATTATGAGGGTCTGTCTATTAATAAATCAGTTCTGTCAAAAGGAGTGGTGGGAGCGATAACCTCAACATAAGAGACATACGGTAAGCTTGTGACGAAAACCTTACTTCAAGTCCAGACCTCCAAACATTGGAAAGTTGTGACTAAGTTGCTATGTCACTAAATACATCAACGTGTCATTTACTATGTACTTAACTCCAAATGTCACTAAATACATCAACGTGCCATTTACTATGTACTTAACTCCAAATGCAACAGCTGAGCGCTCAGATGTTAACAGTAAATGATTGGCTGTACGGGAAACCTGTATGTCAGAGCCGTGTAAGAAGAGTTGCGACATCTCCATTCACTCCAATGGACCAGTTTTTTACTCTCAAGAGTTCCAGGAAGTAAGGTCCTGGATTAAGCAGCACTGTCGAGTTGCAGCAAAATGGTCAGTTTGTGTTGTACTTTGAACATTTTTTTTGTTTTTTGTTGAATCAAATTGTACATTATCAGCTTTATTTTAGCATGCAAAAGTAGCACAAGACCCATTCCTGGCTGTTCATTGGCTAATGAGTCTCGCATTTTGGTCCTCCGCTGACGCCACTCTCTCTCTAGAGGACGCTACTGTATGTGAATACTACCACTAATAATGATCAATCATCATTGTGGAGGACCACGGAAGTAGGCAGGTCGCAGGTAGAGTGTTCAAAATTAAGGGCTTAATTTCCCCAAAAGGATGGTGTACCGTGTAGCGACTATCCTAAGCAGCCACTCAGCTGGGTGCGGGAGAAGACCTTGTTTATGACATGCTTCAATGAGTTGATGTCCAGGCAGGTGAGGTTCCCATTTACTTAAGGTTTCTGTTACTGCAGCAACATTACTTATTTAGATAACATTGATAAAACCGTGAGACCTCCTCATCACCAATGAATTAGAGACCTGTGGCACCTGTGCCCATATAGACTTCACCTACCACTTCAGACTTCACCTATCTACACTGCCACCTTGTGGTAAACTTGATATAGACACAAATTAAGCAGACATAAATACAGACATAATTAATTGCTCCTACAGAAGGTAACAATGAATATGAATAATAACGCAGAAGTAAAAGGGTGAACCAATAAGTTATAAATAAGTTGTAAGAAGAAGAACTGTTCTTGGGCTCACTAAAACCGAGGTCACGAAAACATAAGAGTTAGTAAATGTAATATTAAATGTGAACTGACCTCCAAAGCTGACATACAGGAGGACATTTATACAAGCCCACCAAATCAAGACACATGGGGGAATAGACAACACATTTACAATTTACTAGCCTGGTAACCAGCCCCAATGAATCCTTCATTAGGGTCTGGACGCAAGCGTATCCACCACTGATTCAGTGACAAAACATAATAGTTGCGGGACTTTTAGGGACATTTGAGGCTAAGTTCATGCAAATCAAGTCTAAAAGCACCAGATTTTGCCCAGAATTAGCCCAGGGCATGCTCTAACAATTGAGCCAGAGTGCCCGAGCCGGTGACCCCCGGGGTCACCATGGCGGCCAAATCCAATATGACCACTGTCCGAAAAAGATTTTGGCTATAACTTTTGAAAGAGATGAGCTAGAAATACAGACTTGGTGTCTATCTTATATTTTTTGACCATTAGAAAGGTGTTGGAATGCTTATCTTTACTAATGAAGATGTGTGTGGACCCCTAATCTGCATATTTCCAAGATGGCGGCTACCTGAATATGAGTTTTACCATAACTGTTGATGCTTTTAGTAAACTCGGTGTCCATTTTATGGTTTTTGAGTTTTAGAAACACATTGTAATACTCAGATTTATGATTTAATCTATCTATAGCACTCTACTTTGCATAGTAAATAGGCTACCATTTCTTTTTTACATACACTTTTGTAGTTGTAAGAATGAGTTACCATCAAACTGGTGGAAACAAACAATCTACAGTATTTATCTTACATATTTTATTGAAACAATTAGACAAGTGAGTAACACTTAGGTATGTCCATGGGTTGGGGGGGTTAAGTTAGATTGAGTGTAAAGTGTTTTTTGTTTATATCCTTATATCCACAGCCAGATTAATCAAATATTGTTGTCTTGACCGCATTGTTGGTACAGGCACTCTTGCATCCACATTGAGGTGCCACAGGCTCCAGCTTTACAGCATTCACAGCACGCACTACATGACTTTTTGCAGCTGCAGCAGAGAATGATGACTCAGGCTTTACTGGCATCTGAAAGATGGGTCCAGTAAGGTTCCCAAGTCTTGGTCATGGAGTCCCAGTACCAGCCCCACGTACTGAACTCTGGATATTTTGCTGGACAGAGGTTGCCTGATTCCAGTAGAAGCTGGTCTGCAGCAGTCCCCATTTGACATGCTGAATCAGTGCATCTTGGGTGGGAGGCAAGTTCTCAAGGGACTTGGTACCATTTGAGAAAAGCTGATGTCTGGCTTCATCTACTTGGCTGGAGACACAGCTCTTGCTGGACATGACAACAACCATAATGCTTCCAGTCTTTGGACATGGACATCTGAGTTGATCGGTTCAGGCTCCAAGGTGAAGGCGTCCACGGTCTCAGTGAGATCCGATGTTGCTTCCCAAGCTGCCCATCCACTCCTTTTCCCATAGCCCTGGAAGGCTGATGTAGTATCACATCATTTTAGCACATGGAAGAGATGTAATGCCAGTGATCTCTGGGGACCAAGAACATTGCAGATTTTGTGAACATAAATGTACTTTCCACATGTGAAGCCGATCCAGTGCTCTGTGAGGCCTAATGTGTAGAAGAAGCGTATTGCAAGTATTACAACATCACTGTCGGATGTATGGATCCTGAGTTTCTATGGCTACTGGCCCAGCATGTGCCAGGTGCTATAAATCATTCTACTGTAGTGTCTGCTTCAGGATGGTTATAAGGCTGAAGTGCAGATATGTCATATTCAGATCTGTTGGAAAGTACAACATCCTTCTTGGTAGAAAGGAGGAGTTCATCCCAAAACCCTGGTCGCCCTCACCTTGGGGTTGTCATGTACAGCAAAAGCTGTGGCTCCAGCCAAGTAGATGATGCTAGACATTGGCTTTTTTCAAATGCATCAAGAGAACCTGCCTCCCACCCAAGATGCACTGATTCAGCATGTCAAATGGGGACTGCTGCAGGCCAGCTTCTACTGGAATCAGGCAACCTCTGTCCAGCAAAATATGCAGAGTTCAGTACGTGGGGCTGGTACTGGGACTCCATGACCAAGACTTTGGAACCTTACTGGACCCATCTTCCAGATGCCAGTAAAGCCTGAGCAATCATTCTCTGCTGCGTCTGCAAAAAGCCATGTAGTGGGTGCTGTGATTGTGAATGTTGTCAAGCTGGAGCCTGTGGCACCTCAATGTGGATGCAAGAGTGCCTGTACCAACAATGAGGGTCGAGACAACAATATTTTAGTAATCTGGCTGTGGATATAAGGATATAAACAAAAACCACTTGTCATCTGAAGTCTTTTATGCAAAATCAGTCCCCCTGGTAAATCAAAAGGACTGAGCACTTCTAACTCAATTCAACCTATGGACATAAGTAGGCTACTAGGGGTGTCACGATACACTCAGTTCACGATACGATACGTATCACGATACTGGGTTCACGATAACGATACGATACGATACGATTTTAACAATATTTTTTTAAACTTGAATAATGACAATATATGACTGGAAAAGTAGTATTTTATTTGAAATGCACAAATACAAAACATGCTGTTGTGGGAAATTGTTATTACAATAACAACTAGAAAAAACATGAGATTGGAGATAAGGCTTATCTTGAAATAGAATGAGTTACACCGTCACTTAGATTTACTTTGAACTAAAAGGTTTCTCAGCAGTATAAATTCTCATTATGCATCTTCAGTTTTTCTTAAAACTCAAACAACAAGACTTTTCTTAATCTATTTTTTATGCATCTTCAGTTTTTCCTGTCAAGTAAAAGTTTTGCCAGAAACTCAATTAAATGGTTTCTCTCCTGTATAACTTCTCATGTGTCTCTTCAGAGACTTGTTCAACTGAACTACTTTCCACACATTGAACTTCAACAAACAAAGACGTTTCTTAGTCTATTTTTGAAAAAAAAAAAAAAAAAAAAAAAAAAAAATTCTCTCGATATGAGATTTCATCTCAACGATACATATCGTGACGTTTTACTATCGCGAAATTTCGTGGGACGATATATTGTGACACCCCTATAGGCTACTACTCACTTGTACATATAGGCACCAATATATGTTTTGTTCTGTTGTTTTTGTTTCTGATATTGTAATATTTTGTTCAAATTCTAAACACCTTTGATCAGTATTGATAGCATTTCACATTTATGGAGAGCATTGATGCACAGACTGGCTATTACCTGTATCAATGGGAATGGGTTATACTCTATTTGTCTAATTGTTTCAATAAAATCTGTAAGATACATACTGTAGATTGTTTGTTTCCACCAGTTTGATGGTAACTTATTCTTCGTCTACACTCAATCTGGGTGAAAGTGTATGTAAAAAAAAAATTGGTTAGCGGCCATATTGGTAGCCTACTTACTATGCAAAGTAGAGTGCTATAGATAGATTCAATCATAAATCTGAGTATTACAATGTGTTTCTAAAACTCAAAAACCATAAAATGGACACCGAGTTTACTAAAAGCATCAACAGTTATGGTAAAACTCATATTCAGGTAGCCGCCATCTTGGAAATATGCAGATTAGGGGTCCACACACATCTTCCCTAGTAAAGATAAGCATTCCAACGCCTTTCTAATGGTCAAAAAACATAAGATAGACACCAAGTCTGTATTTCTAGCTCATCTCTTTCAAAAGTTATAGCCAAAATCTTTTTCGGACAGTGGTCATATTGGATCTGGCCACCATGGTGACCCCGGGGGTCACCGGCTCGGGCACTCTGGCTCAATTGTTAGAGCATGCCCTGGGCTAATTCTGGGCAAAATCTGGTGCTTTTAGACTTGATTTGCATGAACTTAGCCTCAAATGTCCCTAAAAGTCCCGCAACTATTATGTTTTGCATGGTGTTATAAATCGAGTGATAACACACATTTAGCTACCATTGGTGCAATGCTCTCACATATTTTCTAACTCTAGAGATGTATACCTTGCCAAAAATCAATATGAGCATTATTCCCAACCCTTCTGGCCCATGGACTAATATGTAGATAGATTTTTTTTGCATGATTTTGAGAGTAAATTTGACACTTTTTTCAAATGTTTTTGAGTTTTACTATACCAAATCTGTTAAAATCATTAAAAAAAACCCTCTCAATCAATTCCTCATGCAGAAATCATACAGAATAGTGGTGTAATTTGTCTCTGTATGACGTCTAGTTCAAAAGTTATGACCCTTATCCATTTTCATCAGACATCGCAATATGCCCGCAAAGATGGCCGCCAAACGGACCCATGGGACACTATTTCAACGGGGTAACAACAAAATTTGTTTATTAGACACCTTGAGGAGTACAAAAATCTATGTTAGAAAAATATATCTTTCGGGTGCGCGGGGACCCCCCGTTCCTACTAGACTCTCTGCTGCGTCTGCAAAAAGCCATGTAGTGGGTGCTGTGATTGTGAATGTTGTCAAGCTGGAGCCTGTGGCACCTCAATGTGGATGCAAGAGTGCCTGTACCAACAATGAGGGTCGAGACAACAATATTTTAGTAATCTGGCTGTGGATATAAGGATATAAACAAAAACCACTTGTCATCTGAAGTCTTTTATGCAAAATCAGTCCCCCTGGTAAATCAAAAGGACTGAGCACTTCTAACTCAATTCAACCTATGGACATAAGTAGGCTACTAGGGGTGTCACGATACACTCAGTTCACGATACGATACGTATCACGATACTGGGTTCACGATAACGATACGATACGATACGATTTTAACAATATTTTTTTAAACTTGAATAATGACAATATATGACTGGAAAAGTAGTATTTTATTTGAAATGCACAAATACAAAACATGCTGTTGTGGGAAATTGTTATTACAATAACAACTAGAAAAAACATGAGATTGGAGATAAGGCTTATCTTGAAATAGAATGAGTTACACCGTCACTTAGATTTACTTTGAACTAAAAGGTTTCTCAGCAGTATAAATTCTCATTATGCATCTTCAGTTTTTCTTAAAACTCAAACAACAAGACTTTTCTTAATCTATTTTTTATGCATCTTCAGTTTTTCCTGTCAAGTAAAAGTTTTGCCAGAAACTCAATTAAATGGTTTCTCTCCTGTATAACTTCTCATGTGTCTCTTCAGAGACTTGTTCAACTGAACTACTTTCCACACATTGAACTTCAACAAACAAAGACGTTTCTTAGTCTATTTTTGAAAAAAAAAAAAAAAAAAAAAAAAAAAAATTCTCTCGATATGAGATTTCATCTCAACGATACATATCGTGACGTTTTACTATCGCGAAATTTCGTGGGACGATATATTGTGACACCCCTATAGGCTACTACTCACTTGTACATATAGGCACCAATATATGTTTTGTTCTGTTGTTTTTGTTTCTGATATTGTAATATTTTGTTCAAATTCTAAACACCTTTGATCAGTATTGATAGCATTTCACATTTATGGAGAGCATTGATGCACAGACTGGCTATTACCTGTATCAATGGGAATGGGTTATACTCTATTTGTCTAATTGTTTCAATAAAATCTGTAAGATACATACTGTAGATTGTTTGTTTCCACCAGTTTGATGGTAACTTATTCTTCGTCTACACTCAATCTGGGTGAAAGTGTATGTAAAAAAAAAAATTGGTTAGCGGCCATATTGGTAGCCTACTTACTATGCAAAGTAGAGTGCTATAGATAGATTCAATCATAAATCTGAGTATTACAATGTGTTTCTAAAACTCAAAAACCATAAAATGGACACCGAGTTTACTAAAAGCATCAACAGTTATGGTAAAACTCATATTCAGGTAGCCGCCATCTTGGAAATATGCAGATTAGGGGTCCACACACATCTTCCCTAGTAAAGATAAGCATTCCAACGCCTTTCTAATGGTCAAAAAACATAAGATAGACACCAAGTCTGTATTTCTAGCTCATCTCTTTCAAAAGTTATAGCCAAAATCTTTTTCGGACAGTGGTCATATTGGATCTGGCCACCATGGTGACCCCGGGGGTCACCGGCTCGGGCACTCTGGCTCAATTGTTAGAGCATGCCCTGGGCTAATTCTGGGCAAAATCTGGTGCTTTTAGACTTGATTTGCATGAACTTAGCCTCAAATGTCCCTAAAAGTCCCGCAACTATTATGTTTTGCATGGTGTTATAAATCGAGTGATAACACACATTTAGCTACCATTGGTGCAATGCTCTCACATATTTTCTAACTCTAGAGATGTATACCTTGCCAAAAATCAATATGAGCATTATTCCCAACCCTTCTGGCCCATGGACTAATATGTAGATAGATTTTTTTTGCATGATTTTGAGAGTAAATTTGACACTTTTTTCAAATGTTTTTGAGTTTTACTATACCAAATCTGTTAAAATCATTAAAAAAAACCCTCTCAATCAATTCCTCATGCAGAAATCATACAGAATAGTGGTGTAATTTGTCTCTGTATGACGTCTAGTTCAAAAGTTATGACCCTTATCCATTTTCATCAGACATCGCAATATGCCCGCAAAGATGGCCGCCAAACGGACCCATGGGACACTATTTCAACGGGGTAACAACAAAATTTGTTTATTAGACACCTTGAGGAGTACAAAAATCTATGTTAGAAAAATATATCTTTCGGGTGCGCGGGGACCCCCCGTTCCTACTAGACTAAATGTAATCAACAAGTCACCAGAAGTTCATTAATTTCCTATACAGCTGAGCTACCAGGAAAAGTTAACCTATGTGTTGGCCACAGCTGAACTTCTCAGGGCCAATCCAATTTTCATGCTTCCTTGTTTCTATACCAATGGTATTCCGTTTAGCAGCTAGGTAGGTAGGAATGAATTGATGGCACTACCCTGACATTCCAATGAAAGATTTGAGCGGGGATCTGTCTTGAGTTATAGGTAGGACTCTGTGGCATAGAGACTGGCTGGATCTGAGCCTTAATCATGGCATTCCCGATGGCATAACCATGACCACTGTTCTGACGAAGGCACCCATGGAAAGGTTAATGGTCAGGCTTGCAGAAACTAACGTCTCTCAAGCCAGTCGTTCTCTTCCACAATCTTCAAATACTCCAGAGACAGTCTGTAACAATTTAGCCAAAGGAAGTTGTCATCTTCCAAACAAGAAAAAAAAACTCTTCAGACCGGAGGAAGTTCAATGGTATTCGACCAATCACGACAGATGTAAACAAAACCGATGCAGGTGATTGGAGAAATTAGCGGATGTGCCCGCCTTCAGTGGATGTCCCGCCTTATTTCCGTTTCAACCAACTTTCTCCTCTATGAAGAACAGACGGGTAGGCGGAAGCATTTGCAAATTGCGGGAGCCAACGCATCTTAAGAGACTAGACCTGCAGTACACAGATGCTCCAAGATCAATCTCAAGTATTCCAGGTGCTAAAGTGTTCCGATTGGAAGAGGGAAGAAATCTGACAATTCAAACGGGACCTAAGCATTAAACCTCTGGAATGTAGCCCCCCTGACTCTATAACCCAAACGGCAGGGCAATGACCTGGTAAACCCTGCATGGCATCTGGAAGGTGGTCAACTCGTGAGACCATTGGGTCAGGGGGCCTTGCGAGTAATGCTTGAAAATGCAATAGTGGTCAAGTAATTGGCCTTACCCAAGCGCTCATCAATCTGGGAGGTTGGATAAGAGTCACATTTTAGAAATAGAATTGAAGTATGAATACAAAACCTTATTGTGCGTTCTTTGTGTGGTAGCAGGACAATTGGTTTGCACCACTCATTCATTGAAGGTTTGGTGATCCAAAGGAACAACAATAGGTTCACCTCTTCTTGAGAGATACCAGGAGATGCTTAGCTTCAGTATCCTGTAACTCATACATCTCATTCCCTTTCAACACAGGATTTTGGCAACTCCTAATGGTACTCCTGTTCTCTCGTCATAGTGGTGTTTGTGATACCCTGCTTCATACAGTTATAGAGGTGTTTGTGATACCCTGCTTCCTACAGCCACGTTATGTAAGCAAAATACATTAGCTCCTATTATTCCTAATCACAGCATTGTATGAAGTAGTTTGCTGATGTGAGACTTCTGGTTAACAGATATTGGGGGGGGGGGGTGCTGTCGTTGAGAGCATAGCCTATCCAGCATTTAACTAATGTGATGCGATGCTACGAGCTACAGCTAGTGGAAAATGCTACCACTAACAAACTAGACTAAACACAAATCAAATCAAATAAAGTAATCTGAGTATGAAGTTGTATTAAATGTGCCGTTAAGGCCGATCAAGCTGGCAGGAGGTAGGACAATGTGACACAGGACATCGTAACCAGACGGCAATGCGGACTAAACAACACGATTCACACTCAGACACACTGGACACAAGCAATGCCACGTAAGGTCTGCTGACAAACTTTAGTGACTATGATAGTTTCTTTCCCTTCTGTAGTAGCCCGACTGTCTGTCGGCAGCTGGCTATGTACTGATAAGTGAAGCAAATTTGCTAGGCTAGGTTAACGTTACATTAGTAGCCACAGGTAGCTGACTCACATACACAAATAATAAACTACCTTTATGCAATTACACACAACTGCAGATATAAACTACATGGATCAAAAAAAAGGTTAGAAGCTTCAGTAATTTGAGACCCTTATTGGTATTTTACTTACATTTGTAGGAGAAAGCCGGGTCTGTGTCGGTCTTCAGTTCTGTCTTGTTCCCTGTCAAGTGACCACCCGGTCGCAATTCAAGGTTCCTCCATCTCAGATGACCACCGCAGCCAAACCACCAGACCCGGGCCGGGCATCCAGGCTGGCACGTTGTGTCTGGCTCTCTCCTCCCTACGTCAGATGTAGCTGTCATTAACTTATACAGGTTCATATCACCACTTCATCTCATTACAGTCATTATCCCAAAGACAACATTGGAAGTAACTGATATTAACTTTAATTTCTTTTCAGCTAGTTTTGAGGGCAATAACTTGAAAACTATATTGATACATATCACACCACTGCTTCATAACTCTCTCATATTAAGGGGCACAAAACAATACAACATTTGTTATTTTCGACATTCTGATTTATCCAGTAACAGTTAGGCTACAGACAGCAATCATTCTTTGCAGTCTAACTATTGATCTAAATTATTTCATTGATTACTATTAGGGATATCGGTATCGATATCGGAGGCGAAAAATGCAGATCGGAGCATCCCTAATTACTATGTATTGATCTCAAATCATTCCACACATATGCCTATTCTGAATATCTGCATACTGCAAACTGCACTTCTCAAAATAATTGGGCCAATGTTACTTATTATGGCTGTACTGTATGTAGGCTACTGTACTGTACTGTGGGCTACTGTACCGTACTGTAGCTCTATCTTTGAGAACTGGTGTAAAATATGTTATGTTGGAGGTTCACTCTAAATACAAGTTCATGAAACTGCTGTGGTTGGTTAGCAAATGCCCTCTGAGACATACAAATAAACTTGACTTGACTCTGGGGCGGCTTTAGCTCAGGAGGTAGAGCGGGTCGGCCAATGACGTAAGGGTTGGCGGTTCGATCCCCGCTCCCTCCCAGCTGCTGTCGTTGTGTCCTTGGGCAAGACACTTAACCCTCCTTGCTCCCACGTGGCAGCCTGCCGCCATTGGTGTATGAATGGGTGAATGTAGACTATCTACTGATTGTAAAGCGCTATATAAATGCAGGCCATTTACCATTTACCATTTACTAGAAAGTAAAATCAAGTGAAACGTTACTAATATAATCATAGAAGAACTTTGAGTGAAGTAATGTTAAGCTAACGTTAGCGTTAGCTAGTCAGCATCCACCAGCAGAAATTATATGAGGGATCAGCCAAGCAGCATTTTAGTAAACAAACCGCATCACTGGGTGGCAACGGCAATGGAGCCCAAGTGGCGCGAGGCTTGAGTGTCTGACTCTAGCCAGCTAACTCTGTTTACATTTTAAAAACTGCGACAGTTCACACACAACTTTAATATGACATGGATATATTATACATCAAACTCTTGAGCTATCGTTACTTCTGCTCTCACTCAGAATGTCAAAATACAAGCGATGTCATGTATAGTTTTTGAGATATTAACGTTTGTTTGGCACAACTCATACTATTAACTGCCGCGGGGTTCCGCATTTCTGGGTGGCAAGTGACGTCACGCTGATTCGTCCTATAGGCTACTACTGGCCTCTCAGTGCTGCTGGGCGCCGATGGTGCGTCGGTCTCCCATGCCAGGCCAGGCTCGGAGTCTCCGGCCTAGGGTGACCAGACGTCCCCGATTTTCGGGGACAGTCCCCGATTTCGGTGCTCTGTCCCCGGCTGGAGCTGTCCCCGAAAATGTCCCCGATTTTGGCCACAAAGTCAAATAATAATACTGGCAAGAAACTCGATAACAGAGCATTTGCGGCACCACAAAAGCCTGTCGTGCGCACGTTGTGCAAAGTGCTGCCTGTGTGTGACAGAGTAGATCACAGAGTAGATGTTCTCCCTAGATTACAATTATTATGCTTATTATTATTATTACTATTCTAAGGTGACCATAATTCATTTCAATGTCCGCTCTCGAAATCGCTGTCCGTTCTCAAGAGCTATTCAGTTGGTTCATGAAATCGCTGGGCTGCGTGCCCTCCAGTGTTGCTCCTGGCCAATCCCGGCGCCACAGGGCGTGGTTATTGCTTATCCTATGTGGGGTTAGAAATCACGCGCCTCTGCCCGTGCCATGGTTTTCCCAGGACCCAGCCGCCTGCAACTGAAGCCCCAGAGGTGGCGAACGAGAGGCGGCGTCTGCTTGCTGCTTTTGCTACCGTCCTTGTTTACCGGACCCCATTCAGCGGGTTATCCATCCCAGTTGTTTTGAATAGTTAAAAGTACAGTAAAACTATCTGGTAAGTAAGTGCAGTAACTCAAAACGTTTTTGCAGAGAAGTCAGTAACGTTTTTATGTACACCAAACTCCATTGAAAAAAATGTCAATTTTTAACATGATTGACCTTCAGCCATCAAAACTTTGATAACCCCTGGTTTAAATTAACACAATAGGTCATATTTATCTCTAGATTACAATTTTAATCATTAAAATTGCCTTTTAGTATTAACATGATTTTTTTAATTATTTTGTCAGCATTTCATATTAAATTAGCAGTTAATATGGTCATGTGGCCATTGAATAGGCTACTTGAAACTGGTGAGCGACACCCTAAACTCAAGGAAAGTGTTTACTGAGGTAATAAATCACTACTGTAATGTTTTTGTTTTGTGGAAATAAATTATCCAGTTGGTGAGGTCAAAGAGAGAAGTTGTCCCTCTCTATGTTCCTGCCACTCTACACAATACACCAGTAGCCTATTTCCCATGAATTACCTAGGCTGTCTAATTTGTGGTAAAATGTGCCAGATAACTGCATTGTAAACTGCTTCTTTTTCAATTGTTTCAAAATCACAAAGTTCTTCATAGATCTAGCCTCTTACTTTTGCTCTCAAATTGCACCAGATTTATGCATTTTACTGTAAAATGTACACAATTTTCTAAAAGCCGGGGGGGGGGGCACAGTCCCCCCTGGGCCCCCCTAGTGGACCAGAAAATGTCCCCGATTTTCATTTCAGAAATCTGGTCACCTTACTCCGGCCGTGCTGCGGGGCGGGGAACTTCAATTTCAAGCCAATCCACCGAGGATGTTGAATCCACCTGGGTCTCGCTGCCCACCCTGTCCCAGCCGTTTCAGCCTGGTGAAACGAAACAATGGTCTTGTTTCGTTTTGTTGCAGTTGTTTTCCCGCTGGTTTGGTTTGGTTTATCTTTCTGAAGTCACTCAGTATAATGGCACTCCGCGCCAATTCGTCGTATCCATCCGCGGACAGAAGAATGAATTCTGAAACAGACTGAAAGCAACGATGGTCTCATTTTCTACTGGTAAACTTTAATAGTAAATATTTATTTGATGATCGGCTAATCACTTTCAGATACTAATTCTACACATAGTAGGAGCCTTAAGGAGATTTAGGTCCACATGCAGAACCCTGTTGCCTTTGTCCATTTGCCATTTATCCACCAATTTGTTCTCATTTCCAGGCATCTCCGTGAAGTGAGTAGTCTCTTAGAACAGACGAGTTGGCTTCCGCAATTTTCAAATGCTCTCGCCATACCGTCTGTACGTCAGACCCCCAGAACATGCACAAGGAAGTAGTGAAAAAAACCTTCAGACCGGAAGGAAGTTCGACGGAATCTGACCAATCACGACACGCGTGTCCACGAAAAATATGTTCCCCCCGGAAACTTAAACCGATGCAGGTTGCTAATGCTAGCAGTGCTTTAGAATTACCATGGAAGCTACGCCGACGAAACCGGTGAAATAAGACCCTGATAGACGTAAACGATGTATCCGCGGCTTGGAGGAACCTCGTGCAAGACGTGCACTTATTCCAGAGTTAAACGAAAGTGATGAGGTAAGTTGCTAACGTTACTGAGCTTATCGTTCGTACTAATCAGCGTTAGCTAACGATAGCTACAGCAGTATACAGCTAGTTAGCTAATGTTAAATTCTGATTGGACGAATGAGCGGAAGTCCCGCCTTTCAACTTCCTCTTCCGTTTGGTGCATGATTCTCCCCCACGAAGTACAGACTGTATATAGCTGCATCTGCCGGATGTAGATAAGACAGTCTGTTTTAAGAGACTATGAAGTGAGCAACAAACTCCCACAATTTGACTTCCGGTTTAGCGATTTTAACCCTAACCCTAAAACAACCTGAACCTAGTCTGGGCACGCTTTAATACATCCATGTTCACGCCGCTTTTGGCCAAGGAAAACCAAGGAAACAGGAAACAAGTGCGCCAAAAAAAAATGTTTTTTTCTCTCTCGATTTTTTATCCCATTTTTATCCCCCATTAGTGCTAATTTAATTTATTTATCCTGGTTGCTGCTCTGCCGATCTGGGGAGAGCCGAAACTGGCTCCATGCTTCCTCCGAGACATGGGCAGTTAGCCAGCCGCTTCTTTTCACCTGACAGGGGAAGCTTCACCGGTAGGACATAGCACATAGCACGTGGGAGGTTCACCGCTTCTTTTCACCTGACAGGGGAAGCTTCACTGGTAGGACATAGCACATAGCACGTGGGAGGTTCACGCTATTCCAACCAGTTCCCCTCCCTCCGAACAGGCGCCCCTAACGACCAGAGGAGGCACCACATTAGCAACCAGGATATTGCATGTTTTGGTGAGGGGTTCCTATATAAAGGAAACCCCCAGGGTGCATGGGGAGAACATGCAAACTCCACACAGAAGGGCCCTTTTGATGACCCCACCCGGGTGGTGGGCACTCGAGGACGGCGGTGGGCACTCGGGGACATGCGGACGGGCACGCATTCCTTCAGCGCTCACAGTGTCCCAGGTGAGAATCGAACCCAGGACCTTCTAGCTGTGGGGCGACAGCTCTACCACTGAGCCACCATCCCCCCCCAAAAATAATCTTTGTTGCCGTTAGCTTGACGCGGCGGGGTTACGTTAGCTAGAGCCTGATAAAAAAAGCTTCTGTATTGGCTTAAAATATGTGATATTGTGAATCTGCGATGTTTCTACAAGGACTTGTTCAAAAACTTTGTTCGGTACGTCCATTTCTTATTCAGTTTCCGTTGCTTGTTTCCTGTCTAGGGCGGGCTCTAGACCGGAAACAGGCCGAGTGACAAAATCCCTTGTAAACGGAGGCCAGGTTCTTTCTCGCCGAGAAGAGCCTGGTGACGCGAGGTTAACCTGAACCTAACCCAAAAATTGTTGCTGGCTTTATCCTGCTTTTCCAGGCTGACTGATAGCCTACCGGGTCTTCTGATGCTGATCCACCTCTGCCCTTGATGAGGTTACTCTTTCTAGACAAGCCAAGGTAATGATTGTATCCACATCGCTGCCCTTGATCCTGAGCGAGTACAGCACTGATTAATGCACTCATCCGAAGTATCGCAGTCTCTTTCTAGACAAGCCAAGTATTAACTTTAAGTTCAAGTTCAAGTTCAAGTAGTTTATTGTTATATGTATAATACAATGTATAATACAATGAAATTCTTTATGCTCTGAGCACCCTCAGCCTTACATACACAAGGACGTGGTCACAAAGACCGACAGAAAATGGGTGTAGACCTACATAACTATGTAGGCTACACGTGAATACAGACATGTCTGTACACCAGTTAACGACAAAACAATGTAATTTATTAAATTACATTGTTTTGTCGTTAACTGGCTCTACTGGCCCTGCCCCATTCCAGTCCATCTCAGATCATCTGAGCAGGATGGTCAAGTCAAGTCAAGTCACGTTTATTTGTATAGTCCTAATTGACAAGCATGTCCCAGAGGGCTTCACAGAGAATATGTCTAGCTAATTCTAGCTGACACAACAGTAGCAAATTACGGTAGTAATGATAACACATTGAACAATTGATAGAGAAATATAGGATAGAGCAGAGGAGAGATCTGGAGAAGGGAGGGAGAGCAGGGGGAATGTGAGAGAGGAGAGAGCAGGAAAGTGATGAGGTGGGGAGGGAATGGGAAATGTTGGGGAGTAGAGGAGGTGGGGAAGGAGCAGGGGAAGGGGGGAGGAGGAGAGAGCAGGAGAGGGGAGGGAGAGCGGGGGGATGTGGGGGAGGAGAGAGCAGGGAGAGGGAGGAGGTGGGGAAGGAATGGGAAATGTGGGGGAGGAGAGAACAGAGAAGAAGAGGTAGGGAAGGAGCAGGGGAAGGGGGGAAGAAAGAGAATGGGTGCCATGCTTTAAAATAGAATGGATGCCATGCTTTAGAATAGTGTGGGGGGGCGGGGGTTCGGGAAGGGGATGAGGTGGGGAGGGAGAGCAGGGGGAGTATGAGAGAGTATATGGAGAGAACAGGGAAAGGAGGGCTAGCTGACAGAACAGTAGCAAATTACAGTAGTAATAATAACACATTGAACAATCATATGATAGAGAAAGAGACGTGACGTGGTAACCTCACGTCACTTTGAGAAAGCCTGGTGCCCATTACTACAGTGAATGGTCGACCCGGTTGTTCCGGTGGTTTTTCCGCTTTGTCCCCCATATGGTTTTATGTAGCTAGCTATAGCTAGATAACGCGGATCACATTTATTTACGTTATGACGCCCTGTTTTCAGAGCAGAATCGTTTTTTGGGGCCGTTCCCGGTGTCTTCCGCCGGAACACCGCGCCGGATCACGGGGTGCTACGCTTTTGCCTCCAGACTAACAGGATAGTAGCCTACCCTAGCCTACCTCATCATGACCGTAGATCAGTTTAAATTGGGAGAAACATGACCTGGCCCACCTACAAATTAGACAGGAGAAATAATTGGGGGGAAACACATGCACACATATATGGCTAATATATTCAAGCTTAAAATTTCACCGAAGACTTTTATTGATGAATTTAGTAATTGTGAAAATCTTTTTGGATCCACATATGGGAAAAGGGACAGATATTTGAACCATTGACTGTAATTTGAACCCACAGTTTTTTGACAATTCACTTGTGTTACCACCAATACCAAACAGAGACATATGATTAAATGGGTCTTGGCCGTCGCAAAAGACTCTTCTCTATCCTTTTCCAGGAAGCTTATTGGTTATTGGGCAGTGCCTTTTAAGGTTTAATCTTGTCCTTGCAACTTAACCTGCTCTGGACCACGTTAAATCTGAAGCATAAGTTGCTATGGAAATATATCTTGGTAAGAAGTTAAGTAGCGTCGTAGCACGGCGAACCCAGGGTTAAACCTGAAGTTGTGACTCCTACTATTACTGGGTATAATAACTGTTGAGGCATTGGCAGCAATCGCTAAAGACTATATCAGAAAGCCATGATACGCAGACAAACATCAGAGGGAAGGGAGTCTGTAATGGATAATAAAGGTGTTAGTGTTGGGGTGGGTGTGCACACTGTGCAGTTAGTGGTACCACTGGTGGCACCACTGTGTGAAAACATCAGTCAATGACGGTGATAATGGGCAGTGCTGTATTGGGGTTAATACTTTTGAGCCGGCAAGAGATTATGGTGTCTAAAACACGTAAGACCCCTCACTGAAATGTGTTGCTCCCAACCGTAACAGCAAACTGACACCAAGTCAAACGTAACAGCAAACTGACACCAAGTCAAACGTAACAGCAAACTGACACCAAGTCAGGCTTTATCATCAAAAACACAGTTCTAAATGAACGAGCACTCGTGTTGTGATGCTAACAGTGATTCTATATTAGGAAGTAGAACAGTCCCTTAAGCCCCCAGAACTAGGCTGCATGCAGTGAAAAACCAGAAGATGCCTTACAAATCCCACATATAAATACAATATACCCCCAAAGTCATGTTTCCACCATCCAGAACTAATGACAATTAATAACAGTCAAATGTCCTTGTGGTAAAATGCAAATGTGTATGTATAGGTGAAAAACATGTCAAGACTTGCCTCATTGGATAAACTGGTGAATGCATACTACAAGATAGTCTAGTTGATTTAGTCTGTAGAAACCATACTCTTAAGCTATGATAAATATGAATTATAGTTTAATGGTGTGTGAGTTAAAGGGTTAAGCCCCCAGATCTAGGCTACACCACTCCACCCACTGTCCAGATGATGCCATATTATGCGTGAGAAAAGAGCAGTGTGGAGATTACAAGTCCATGCATGTCACATACTTTTTTTTTCATTTTAACATTTATTTGTCCAGGTCACAACCACTGAGATGAGATGTTAGAATGTATACAGAATGGGACTGACTAGGCTATGAAAAGTGAAACAGTGAGTCAGGTGAATATAAGAACAAGAAATGGCCACAGAGATTATAGGAAGAATTTTGATCAGTTGTTGATTCATATCAAGTCTAATATTGCTACCCAAATTATATAGACTAGATTCCTCCCTTAGCATAATTATTGAGTATGTTAAGAAAATGTCGAAAGCCATCGGAAAAGACACCTGCCAGTTGTAGGCTACCTTAAATAATTCTGAGAATAACCATGATGAGCTCCAAGAGGGAAATGAGTCACATATAGCCTCTAAAATCAGGCTAGGCCATCCTGAAATAAAACATTCCCCTGTGACATGATGAGATGGCAAATGGCCGGCATCGTCCTGGTCGACTGTGATTGGATGACAGAAGTAAATCTGCTCACTAAATCCCTCAGCTCAAGCTCTGATTAGGATGAGAGATACAGTGAATCCCGTCCAGACGAGATGACTGAGGCGGTCCAGCACCACGGAGGCGGTCCAGCACCAGGGTGCAGCAGGTCAGCGCTGGATTCATTTCATTTGGATGAGACAACTTGGATCTGCTTTTCACTGCCCCGCTCCAGCGTGTTGACCTGAACAAACGGCTGGTGAATCGAACTAACCCATTGGCAGCTTCATGGTAGGACAGAAATTAAATGGTGTTTTTGGTGTCTTTTGATGATCCCATGTTGCATGTAATTGTATTGAAGCAGTTATTTGCTGTTAAATGACCATGTTTCACTCAAAAAGAACATGAATGTCTGTGATTGACAGCCATTTCAAAGAGCCCAAAAAATAGGTTAGCCTGGTTAGCCTACACCCCACCCTGAAAAACAACACTTGATATATTGATATATACTTTTTTCTATAGCCTGTTCCTGAATAATGAATTAATTTTGTCAGTGCACACTCTTGCCTGAATTAATTAACCTTTTGACCTATGTAGATTACATAGTTAGGCTAATAAGTTACTTTTACATTTAGGTAGGTAGGCCTACTTAAATAAATATGTCCAGTTATATTTTAGTGAATGAGTTGTCTTAAGAACTTCCTATCAACTTTAACTAAAGCTGACTTGGGCCGCATGTAGTGCTAGGTAGCAGTTAGCTAGCAGGGGGGAAACAAGACAAATGTTTCCCAGGACAGTTCAGTCTTGTGAACATGCACTAGGCTACTCTTTCCTAAATCAACTATAGCTTACTATAAACTGGAGAACCCTTGAATTTGTGATGTCACTGGGATGTAAAATCTGGCACCTCTCCATAGACAATGAACAGGGCGCTGACTTTAAATTCTGGTTAATACCATGGATGGATGTATAAAAGAACCGGTTCATAACTGTTAGCAATGATAGAATATGAACTTCATTTTGGTGTGACATCTCAACTTACATTGAATGAGAAGAGTAGAGGCCGCACACTGTAGCTTAAGGTGACCAGATTTCTCAAATGAAATTCGGGGACATTTCTAGTCCGGCAATCAATATATTATTAAAATATCCGCTGTTATTACCTATGAAATAAGAAAGGGGGATGATTCCGGGTTCATTTACTCTGCCACCCAACCCCCCCCCCCCACACACACACACACACACACACTTCACTGTGCCCCTTTACAAAATGTCACTGTGTTCTCCAGCAGCATTAGGCCTGGCCGTCCGACAGCGCCAAATGTTATATGAAAAGCCTCAGATCTCAAAAAGTATTCTCGGTGTAGCCTACTCCTCCTAAGTGCTTTTTCATTGTTCAAGATGTCCTGAAAGAGCTCCAGCAAAACATGTAAACACTTGTTGAATGCCTGGATCAATGGGCTACATAGACGTGATGCTGTGATATGCTTTTAACCCGCCCGTAAGCCTCCCGCAACCTTTTTGCTTGAGTGTTTGGCCAGTGGGCACGTCTGTAAAGGGGAGACTTGTGGGCACTCATAGAATCCATTCTCACTCAGATATCCTGAGGTGAGAGGTCAAGGGTCCCCTTTGAAATTGACCATGCTGGTTTTTCAAAATTCATTATTTAGCCCCCTTCCCGACAAGGTAGCATGGCATTGTTGGTCCCAATGGATGCTGTAGATCTTACAGTTTCACACCCTATAAGTATCTTCACTCTAGATTTAAGAATGAGCCCACTAGAGCTAGAGTCATATCGGCCGCAGACGCCAGTAGAAAATAGGGGACATTTTCGGGAGCGTAAGGTGACCAGACGTCCCCGATTTTTGGGGACAGTCCCCGTTTTTGGTGCCCTGTCCGTCCGGTCACCTTACGCTCCCGTTTGCTAGTTTTATTACCCGTGACGTTTCGAGCTTCACGCTCTTCTTCAAACATCTCAACTTATATTAGCATATTATGGCTCCACAAAGGCAATGCCCGCTCATTGTCTATGATGTTATTACGGCATTCCATCCAATGCTGAAACTCATACAAGTGTCTATTTAGTAGCCACTTTGCTTTTAGTAGCTTGGCTTTATACTAGCAGAGGTAGGGGCTATAGTCATGTGACTGACTTGTACTCGGGTCTAGATTGGGGACTAATGGGCCCTTCAAGTGAGGGGCGTGTTTATCGTGAATACGACATAAGTCTAATTGAACGGCCCCCTCATGTGGTATTCACGACATGTTAAGTGGAAATTTTCGGAAAGCTTCGAGTTCACAACTTGTGATGTGTCTTGTGACGTTTTCATAAAATGGACGTGGATGGAAAGCAGTGGAGTAGGCCCCAGTGCAAGCCATTTTGACAGGGCCCCGTAGCAGGCTACACGCTAGTTACGAAGTACACAAACGCAAGCAACACACACACACACACACACCATTAGGCATAGGCTAGATATTTTAACGTGTTGGATTTTACAGTTGAATGGGCTGTTATTCTATTGTATGAGGAAAATAGAGAGGTCATACAGCATGCTATCAGAACCATGGACAGCACTCTGACACCTGGTAGTAACAGACAGTCAAAGTAAGCAGCACCTGAGAGCAGAGGAGCTGTCTACTTCACTGTTCTGAAATGACCACTGACTGTAACTGTTTAATGTTGATGAATGTTGATTTGATGTTAAATAAGCATATAATTTTGTTATAGATTGCTACCGACTATTTTACACACAAAGAATGACGTGAAAGAGATGGCTTTGCTTTTCGAGGTCATATAGGCTATAGCAAATGGCATCACTTTAGAATCTAATGTGTGTTGATATTATTGAACGGCAATATCTGGAACATCTTTGTCTACAATGTTCACATTGAACTGCATATAACCATGCAATATATATATATAACCATGCAATATCTGGAAACATATCTGTATAAGCCTTTGTTTACAATCCTGTGTGGCTTATTTATACATTTACTGTACATGTACATTCTTGCATACATATTTAAAATAGAGACTTTACACCACATTTATTGGATATAGTAGTTAGTGTAAATCTTTATATTATTATTGGTAGTTAGCCGCTCGCTAGCTAGTGTTAGCTAAATTGTTAGCCTCGGTAGCTGTCAACTGCACATGCTCATGACCACTTGAATGCCAAGCATGTTAGCTAAGCACACAACTTCCGGTCTCGTAAACACAAATTCACGACTTTCATTTGAAGGCAGCATCAGTCACATCTCTGAACCAGTGAAACACCAGCAATCTCTGCCATTTGGTGAAGCCTTGTTTTTAGCTTGACAATGATGTATTTTGGAGTTTATCCAATGGTCATAGTATTTTCTCAACCCATAGAGGGGCATGCAATTCTTCAATTCAAGTTAAAACCTGAAAACTACCAGTTGGAGTCACAAGATTTTCACATGACAAAAGTGATATGTTGATCTGGCATTTAGGCCTATAGAGCGTAAGGTGTTGATATCTTCTTTGTGTTTCTGCTGCATACTCTTCTGTGACCTTAACACAGACCTGTCCTCTGTTTCCCAGCAGGCATTGAGATGTGAGAAGGGGTCATGCCTCTTGTCAAGAGAAACATAGAGCCTCGGCACCTGTGCCGCGGTGCAGTGCCTGATAGAATCGGCAGTGAGCTGGAATGTGTAACCAACAACACGCTGTCCGCCATTATCCGACAGCTCAGCAGTCTGAGTAAGATCACACGTACTCATCACCGTCATCTTCAGATGTTCAGCATTCTCATAACAAAGAACCAAGTGAAACTGTATGGCCTGGTTCTCTGCTCACTGTCACAAAAAAACATCTCATCTGCAGTTTTGCCATTGCTAATAAATAATGTTACATTTAGGTTAGAAACAGTTGATTTAAAGCCATAGCAAAATGGATGGTGGTGTTTTTTGCAACCTGGAACACCAGGGTTCCCAAACTTTTCAGCCCCCGACCCCCAAAAGGTGGTTGAAGCATACAAACGTTTGTGCTCACATGAGAATTTCATAAATAAAACAAACAAAATGTAACAATTATGGGTAAAATGTGCTATTTTTTTTAAATTATATTTCAGAGATTACATTCTTTAGGCCAATTTCACACATTCTGGAAATCATCTCGCGACCCACCCAGTGGTGTCCCGCAACCCCCCGGGGGGTCCCGACCCCCACTTTGGGAACCACTACAGTAGAGAGGCTACATCAGTAAAGTAGTAAACTGGGAAAAGTGACACTAATGGGGAAGGCCAGTTTCATTCCCGTGCTCATTTACTATAATAGAGCACCAGGGATGACGTCTTTTTGTTTGCCAACCTAGAAGTCAGTGCACTTCCATTTCCCTCGTCTCAAAGTCAATGGGATTTTTGTATGGGGATGTTGGTTAAATGCCTGTGATTAACAAACGTTTATGATACGGCAAACTTTTTGTTCAGCAAGATCATCTTCTTTGAAGCGTTTAAAAAAAATCACATTTACTCTTCAAAAATCATAAAAAATCTTGTGAAGATTATCTTGCTCAACACAAAGTTTGCTGTTTCATAAACCTTTGTAAATCACCACCTTATTTCAGGCATTTAATCAAAATAACAACAACAAAAATCCCATTGCGGGAGTGCTCAAATCCAGGTCTTCCGGACTCATTGCTGTGGTAGGCTATGTGGTATGCAGTGTGATTTAAAGTTATCTTGGTGTTCAACATCTGCTGTCATTTCATCCTATTTTCAGCCCCACAGCTACTAGAAGTGAGAGTGAGGGTAAAAAGAAAAACATACACGTTTCTTAACAAGGCTTTCATTGATATTGCAGCATCCATTCTTTCTCAAAACCCATGTGAACTACTTTTGTCCCCAGAAGGCGAGAGAGAGCGAGAGAGAGAGAGAGAGAGAGAGAGACCGACCTTTGATGTTCTTTTAATAAAACATCAACGTCACTTAAAATACAAAATTAAAACACACATTGCTGCATCGACCCCCCCACCTCACACACACCCCCACACAGACCTAACCCCCCCCCCCCCACACACACACACACACACACACACACCCGCACACCCCACAGGAAACCGCAGCAGCAACAACAAACCAACCAACAGCAGAGAAAAGACATAGCCCATCCCGCACATCTCTGCAAAGATAAAAATCCCCCCATGGTCCATGAGAGGAAGAGAGAGGAGGGGAAGACAGAGAGAGAGAGAGAGAGAGAGAGGAGGGGAAGACAGAGAGAGAGAGAGAGAGAGAGAGAGAGGGGGGAGGGGAAGACAGAGAGAGGGAGAGAGAGAGAGGGGAGAGGCAGAGGGAAAGAGGGCCACAATACACTGCACATGACATCACTTCCCACCCCACAAGGGAATACAAACATGATCCCACAACACAGCACATAGTGTAGCCATACAAACCCAACAACATGATGCAGCATACAACAGTAGAACCAGACACAGAGCACACATCCATGTAGAGTCTTTACATTTAGAATGATATAGACAGCCCTCCCTCATCAACAGTGCACACTGCACCCACCAGGCACCACACATTTTGAAACCCCGGAACATCATTGACCAAAGAGTAGTATGCGAGTTCGGCCCTAAGGCGCGCAGAGACCATCCCCCTGAAAACATACCGAGCAGGTCCATGGGCCCGCTCCCCTGCACCTTGTTTCTCCTTGTCAGCCACAAAGCCAGTTTTGCCTGGCCGAACAAGAAATTGATCAACACACATTTGGCCCTCTTGCTAAAAGCATATTTTGGTCCCAAAATAAACAACCCCACAGAGAAAGTTTCCCCCAACCTGCTGCACAAAGTGGTCAAAACCTTCAAAACAGGTGCAACACGATGACATCGGACAAATACATGTTGAACAGTTGCAGGCAGAAGACAGAATGGACATCCCACCCCCACACTCAAGTCCATCTTAGCCACCCATGTGTTCATTGCTAGGACCCCATGCAGGGTCCTCCACTGTAGGTCCCCTGACCTCTTAGGCAGGGGGAGCTTATAAAGCACCCTCCATCTAAAGCCTGCCATGCTCTGCTCACCCAGCATCTCCTGCCACTGATGCACCCTGATCTCCTGGAGAGCCCTGATGTTCCTGACCTTGGTTATTGCCGCTTACAGGACCCTCCCCTTCAACTCCCCAAACATCCCCAGGCTCGGAGTGGCAAAGGAGAGAAGCTTCCCCCTCTCCTCCTCCCTGCCCCCAGTCTCAGCCGACACCAATAGAGAGGGAAAAACAGCAGGCTCCTCTCCCCACTGCTTGCAGAGCACCTCCAAGACCGGCTCAGAAAGTGACTCCAGGACCTTAGTTTTCAGCCTCTCCAGGAGTCTCAGAGAAGTAATCCCAGTTTGCTGTGCCAGCTCCTCAGGGCTTTTCCAGCCACCTCCCAGGTCGCCCAGCATGGCAATGCCACTTCTCATGATGCGACTTTTCAGAATGTCCGACACCACTGACTGCACTTGGATAAGGGGGTTGTGAAAAATGGGCTCCTCCCACACCCAAGGTCCTGGCTCCACACCCCCCGGACGTGAGGCCCGGAACAGACTCCAGGCTTTCAGCATAGAGGCGTAAACTGGAGGGACCCCTGCACTCCTCAGCCCCTCGGCATCCATCAGGACCAGCTGGTGGTCCAGCCCTCTCCCACCAGCTCTCCTCAGCAGAGCTCGTGCCAGGTCGCCCCAGCTAATGTCCACACTGTACAGGAGTCTCTGAAGTCTGAAGGCCGCCACTCTGCTCTCTAGGTCCATCAGTCCTTGACCTCCCTCATGCACCGATAGCTAAAGGAGCTCAGCCTTCAGCCAGTGGTGCCCCGACCAAAAGAAGTCCACCAGCTGCCTTTGGATATCTCTCAGGAGCCCACTGGAGAGAGAGAGGGAGAGAGAGGGAGAGAGAGGGAGAGAGAGAGTCATATAAAAATGTATCATGCCATCTGAGATGATTTGACCATGAATGATGTGTGGACTTGTACCTGCTTTAGCATCAGGACTGCTTCAATGCTCCTAATGTTTGAATGGTGATGACCAGAAAACAAAGAGCCTGTTTCCACTTTGACCTGATTCTTTGACTACCAAGAACATCACAAATAGTGCATCAAAAGCCCGGGAATTATCATGTAACTATCTGAGTTATTCAGTTTATGCTACTCAATACTACCCGCATCTACCTTTGCATGGAAGCATTTTAGAGTTATGTTTGGCAAAATGTAAATAAGCATTGGTATAATTGTGTATGTGTTCTAGATGTAATATGTAAAAGCGGGTGCGGTGTGAGAGTATTTTGGGAAGAAAATTTACTCGACCTCTGGTCCATGGATACTCCGATTAGAATATGTCTGTGTGTGTGTGTGTGTGTGTGTGTGTGTGTGTGTGTGTGTGTGTGTGTGTGTGTGTGTGTGTGTGTGTGTGTGTGTGTGTGTCTGTCTGTGTGTGTGTGTGTGTGTGTGTGTGTGCGTGCGCGCGCGCGTGTGCGTGTGGGGGATGTTTTGAAAGAGCTTAGAGCTTAGAGCTTTGTGTCACAGAAGCAGATAAGGCAGAGAGTGGATCTGTGCTGTTCAACATGTGCTAATAATGTTGTATAATGGACAGGAGAAGTGCAGTCCTATATAATATGGAGAAACATAAAGAATCAAGAAATACACAAGTTGTGGAGCATGCATTAGTTGAACAATGGATGCAATATTGAACTGATTGCATCTCAGTGTAAAAAGCTACTGTAGATTTCAGCACCTCTGTGATTCATTTGGTCATTTCACTTTCTTCACTTGACACACGCTTCTATTTATTAATGGCTCATTTTTGTGTTTTCTCCGGTTGCAGGTAAGCATGCAGAGAATGTTTTTGGGGAGCTTTTTAATGAGGCCAACACCTTTTACGTGCGTGCAAACTCTCTCCAGGACCGCATCGACCGCCTGGCTGTTAAGGTCACCCAGCTGGATTCCAGTGTGGAAGAGGGTTAGTGTGGGGTTAAGGAACATTGTTTTGCTCATGGACAATTCACTCCTCACTAGTCTAAATCATCTGTCATCCTTATATGCCTCACATTACATTTACAATCTCTGTCTTATCTTGTTTTGCAGTCTCTCTTCAGGACATAAATATGAGGAAGGCTTTTAAAAGCTCTACTAGCCACGACCAGCAGGTCATGTCCAAGAACAGTTCTCCAAACCCTGTGGATCAGATGTACAACAGCAGCGACAAGCCGCCTCCTCTCAGCACCCTCACTTCTTACAGGTAGCCATACTGTACGCTTTGCAGAAACTACGCCCCCGCAGTCCAGTCAAGTTAATTGGTCAATTCATGTGTCTCGTTTCTACGGGTGGGACGATACATCGATCTAGATCAAAGTATCGTTACATCGATCGATAACATATTGTATCGATATCGTATTCATGCAAAGTGAGAGCATTGATACATATCGTCATACACCTTGTGAATCCAAGTTGATGAAGCATATAGATGTGCATGGCTTATGTCCATAATTGAAAGGTAATCAAGGACTCTTTAAGATACCTCTATTCTAGAGGTAGACCGTTAATCGGTGCTGATTATTGGCATTTTTAATTAATTGCCTCGGCCGCTGCCTGCGCTCACAAGGAGGATTATTACAGCAGGGTCAAATTACAGCAGGGTCAAAACATGTAGCGTGACATCCTGGCAGGGTAAAAACATTTTAAAAACAATTTATACACAATGTTCATGTTCACGATTACTACATCCATAGACATCGGCTCCCGCATTGCATTGCTCTGCATTATAAATTCAAAATATGCGTGAATTCCCGAAAATATGCGCGATTCCCACGATTCCCGCAATCCCGCGCTGATTTTCAGGCCCACACTATTTTGTAATAATATTGAGAGAGTTCAGGAGACGAATCGTCTCCTAAACACTGTTCATAGAATAATGCAGTTGAATGAGGTCTCTGACATACGTGCTCTCCCTTAAATAGCCTACCAGTAATTGCATAACCCAATGTATGTTTCTATTTCATTAATAAAATAAAAAAATCTAAAGCATGTTACTGGCTAAGATAACCATCTTATAATAGATGTATTTGTTATATTAGATTCTCAATTTGTATGAATGGATAATGGAATTATAGGCTACTTGTTTTATTTACCCAAATACTCTCATTCATTATTTAAAGTGATAATAGGAAGATTTCAGTGTTGTTCTCTTGGGTGACACCTATTGGCGATGAGTGGTAATTGCAGGTGAGATCCAAACAGTGTGTGACATTAATCAGTTTGTTTGGCCATAGTAACCACCCGTAATGCTAGCAGAGACCAGAAAAAAGTAGCTTGTTATCCTACTTCACACAAGAGTTGTCAGGAACCTACAGTAACCTACAGAGTGAGTCTATTGTGTTAGCTCCGCCCACCCTGTGTCGCCACAGACACCGGGCCCTATTCTCCCACAGGCCATCGGCGCTATTACGGGCCTTAACCGCAAAAAAACGTGCCTAGCGCCTGTTTCGGGAAAATAGCAATAGGCTTTAGGCTGCCAAATGCGCTTTAGGCCGAATGGGCGTGGCGGAGTCCCTGAATGCGCCAAAGTGGGCGTGTCGGCGCTAAATACCGGCGTACTCTTATCTTCCGACCTGCCGTTAATTTAGCGCCTTGCGCCTTTGAAAAGCAGGCCTATTCAATGGGCCAGTCCGTCCCCTCTCTCCTCTGTCACCCTTCTCTGTGTCACTCTCTCCCTCTCTCCTACTGACAGGAGCAGGCATTGGTGTGCGTTTACCAGTTTATTGTGAAATAAATCCTTCCGCGTTGAGTTACTGTCACAAGCCTGTGTGACAATGCTTCCAGCCTGGGTAAAACAACTCCGTCCGTACCGCTTTGAGGCTGCAGGCAGTCTGACAGGCACAATACGACTGTCTCTCTCTGACTGCCTGTGAATGCCCCAGCATGCAATTGGGCACTAAATTTCGCTACTAAATAGCAACCAAATGAGGCGAAATAGATATAAAAGGTCGATCTAAAATAATGTGTAATGGTAACACAGCCTGCAATTGTAGAACATTTCAATATTGGACCAAATAAATCATCGAAATTAAAACACCACCCTAAGTGAAACATATATGTCCTCCTGGGGCTATATATACCCCTTGTCGAGTTAACGTGATTTAGAGAAGTAACAGCGGAACGCGCTTCGGAACGCGCTTCTAATGGCATCTGCTATACTGTGATGTCCCTCCAATAACTTGGCCCTATTTCACATTTAGTTTTACAATAAAAACACATTTATGCAATGACTTGACATAATGTAGGGTATATTTATGTGCATCATCCTTCCTGCAGCAGGCGAGAGAAAATGATATCTTTCTGGACAAACTTTCACCAATCTAATAGGCTATATTTTTCTAGCTGATGCATAGAACATTATTTTCACTTTGATCTTGCTATAGTGTAGCGTATTTACATGCTTGCAGTATTGAAACTGCAGTTAGATTGGTTTGAGAAGCATAATAATATGGAATAATAGCCTATAATGCAGACAGACAGGCTGGATGAAGGGAGGGGGGGGGGGGCAGAGCGTTTGGCTTTCGTCTGGTTTTGCGGGATCACTGGAATTGGAGCTAAAAAGGCAAGCGTGCGATTCGTTTATTGCACTTATCCAATGAGCATGACGGTGCATAATTTTACGCCTAAAAGGCGTGGTTGTAATGCTTTGGGCTGCATCTAGCGCCAGCACGACGATATCAAGTGCGCCTTTCCACGCCCACTGCTTTGATCTGCGCCTGCCGCTCGGCCTAGAAACTGCGCCGATGCAACGATAGGGGCCACCAAGTTCATAAATGCTGCAATACTGAAAATGCAAAGGATTCCGTCAATGGGCCATAGGCTCAATCACCATTGTGTTAACTCACTATCAGATAGAGAGTTACTTAACAGACATTTATTTAGATGAAAATCTTCCGTATTATCACTTTAAATCGTATTTTATCGAATGCACAATAAAAAAAATAATCTGTAATCGGCCACCCTGCTCTCTAAATATCGGCATCGGCCATTGAAAAACCCATATCGGTCGACCTCTACTCTGTTCTCTGTTCTCTCTCTGTTTCAATGTTTGTCCCACTGATGATGTCATCAGCACCAATAGAGCAGGCGAGGCCGCACAGCAGCCGAGCTGCGTATGCGAGCTGCAGGGCTAGTGCCTAGTGTGTGTGTGTGTGTGTGTGTGTGTGTGTGTGTGTGTGTGTGTGTGTGTGTACAGTATATATGTATATATATATATATATATATATATATATATATATATATACTGTATATATATATATATATATATATATATATATATATATACATTTCAATGTAAATGTCTGGAAGAGCTCAGAGATAAAATCATATTTTAGTTGCTTTTAGTGACTTGATATAAATGTAACTGATTGTGTTAAATGGGCATATGATATCGTCTCATATTGATTGCAGGCCCCTGAATTTAAATCAATCGAAATTGTATCCTGGCAGACTTTGTGATATCAGCAAATGTCATGTGGATGCTTATTATCTTAACAGGGAGGATTGCATAGATGCGATGAAGTTCTACACCGATCCATCGTACTTTTTCGACTTGTGGAAGGAGAAGATGCTGCAGGACACTGAGGATAAGAGGAAAGAAAGGCGGAGGCAAAGGGTGAGAGTAGACTCTTATTTCTGACATCCATAACCACTGACTTATGCTTCTGTACATTTTTCTGGATTTATTTATTTAACCATTAGCTTCCAGGGCATCTGGGTAGTTTAGAGGTAAAAGCACTCGCCTTTCGCCTTCGTTTTGAGCAAAATTATGGAAAAGTTGGTGCATTCCCAAATTCAAGATTATTTTATATCAAATAAGCTTGCAACAAACAATCAACATGCCTATAGAGCTGGCCACTCAACTTCTACTGCTTTGATACAGATGACTGACGATTGGCTTAAAGCTATAGATAACTCAATGCTGGTGGGAGCTGTGCTGTTAGATTTTAGTGCTGCATTTGATGTTCTTGATCATTCTCTACTGGTTGAGAAACTTAAATGTTATGGTTTTAATTATTCTGCTTTAAAGTGGATATTAAGTTATTTGTCCTCCAGATCACAGAAGGTGTATCTAAATGGCAGCCTGTCTAGTAGCAGAGGTCTAGAGTGTGGTGTTCCGCAGGGAAGTTGCCTCGGACCTTTGCTCTTCTCAGTTTTTACTAATGACCTATCCTGGATAACAAAATGTGCCACAACAGTTCTTTATGCCGATGATTCAACATTGTATTACGCTGCACCATCATGTGATGTACTTAATGAAGTCTTGAGCAAAGAACTAAAAGTTGTGCATGACTGGGTAGTATGTAACAGACTTGTCCTTAACATCTCCAAGACTAAATGTATTGTGCTGGGAACAAGGCACAGGTTGTCTACAAGCCCAAAGCTTGATTTAAACTTGTGTAATTCGGCAGTTCAACAAGTTGAAAGTACTAAACTCCTTGGAGTAATGCTGGATTCCACTCTGTCTTGGTCTCACCACATCAATTATATTGTTTCAAAAATGGGAAGAGCTATTGGTGTTTCCAGAAAATGTGTTACTTTTGTTGCCCGTCCCCTTTTATGTCAGATAGTTCAAAGTTTAGTTTTATGTCATCTTAACTACTGCTCTATGGTGTGGTCATCTGCTGCAAGTGGTGACCTTAGGAAGCTCCAGGTGGTCCAGAACAGGGCAGCACGGCTGGTCCTGGGCTGCCCACTAAGGTCTAATGTGAGCCGTATGCATGCCTGCCTCTCCTGGCTTACAGTTGAGAATAGGTTGTCTTTCAATTCACTTGTGATGTTTAAGTCAGTCATGAGCAGTAAAACTCCAGTTTTTATACATCAACAGATAATCTTTAGTAATACTGTGCATGACCATTACACAAGAGGATCCAGCAATGGGCAGCTTGTATTACCGTCTCCGAAAAACAATGCTTTAAGGAGATCTTTTATTTTTAGATCATTGACACTTTGGAATAACCTGCCTCTAAACCTGTGTTGCATTTACAGTAAATTAACATTTAAAAAGAATCTTAAAGTTTATTTAACACTGTAAAGTATCTGTATTTGTTTTTGTTTTCTGTTTCTTTTTTTTCGATGTAATTTTTAGCTATCTTATTTGTTCATTATGTATTTTGTGTTGAGTACTGACATTTAATAATTTTACATTTGCAATTGTACTAATTTGTTTGTATGTTTGGACCCCAGGAAGACTAGCTGGTTGCTATGGCACCAGCTAATGGGGATCCTTAATAAAATCAATAAAATCAAATCAATACCACCGCGGAGACCTGGGTTCAACTCCTGGTAGCGGTACTTCCAGCTTGGTCAGACGTTCCTAATTAGCCATGTCTGCGGGTGCGAAGCCCGTGAGGTATGAGTCCTGGTCGCTGCACTAGCGCCTCTTCTACTTGGCCAGGGCGCCTGTTTGGGGGAGGGGAACTGGGGGCAATTGCTGGTGAAACTCCTCACTTTCAGGTGGAAAGAAGCAGCTGGCGACTGTACATATGTTGGAGGAAGCATGTTCTAGTCTACAATTCTCCCCAGATCAGCAGAGGGGGTGGAGCAATAACCGGGACAACAGGGGGAATTGGCCAAGTACAATTGAGGAGAAGAACAGAGAAAATACAAAACATGAGTTTCCGGCTCATTGGCTGTGCGTCCCTCTCCCTTCCGCAGGAGCAGAAGCGCTGTGTTGTTGACAGCACGCTGCAGCGAGAGGTGAAGAAGGTGAGAAAGGCCCGAAACCGCAGGAAAGAGTGGAACATGATGGCGTTTGATAAAGAGCTCCGTCCAGATCACCGCCATCCACACACTCTGCGTCGAGGGGCATCGTCTGAGGGCTCCCTCTCCCCTGACGGCAGGTCTGTTCTTTTACACACAGTATTACTTCATGTCCAAACTGCAGATGGAATCATGGAATTAGCATTTTCATATGGAATTGAGACTCCAACTGGGAATGCCACTGATTGGGCGGTTTTGGTTGAATTGTTGATAACATATTTTGTCCTTCTGGCTAATTTCTATCATGGGAAGGGTGTATTTATTCCTACTTTATTTATTCACTGGAAAGTCAGTAACACAATGGCAATGTCAACAGTGATCAAATATTCTTGTTAAGTTAAAGCAGCTATGAGGAACTTTTAACTGGTTATGAAACACTCTAAATGTAATACTGATGCCTCAGATCTTACCTATATCAGCAAATGAGACCATCGGCCAGGAGAGCGGCGATTTCCATCTTGTTTTTCTAAATTCCTATGCGCTGGTCAGGCGCACGTCCATCCTGTGTCATGTCCGTGTGAAACTGGTTGTAATTTGCCATCTTCGTTCTGGGAGAACAGTACCGCTTTTATCAACACAAATTAAAGTTCCTCGTAGCTGCTTTAAGACAGTACATATTGATTAACATATTGCGATGAAAGGTAAGAAGATAATAACATGGATATACTGACCAAGACCAAAAGATGTGTGGCAGGAGTTTAATAATGCCTAAAAAATAAGTAAATTCAGAATATGGGGGGAAATCAAAACTCCAAACCTGAGATAATAGAAAACAAAATTTGGAAATGAAAAGTGAAAGTGATTTATGCATGTTCATGTGCATGATTTGTGACCCAGTAGTAATGATTTGTGACCCAGTAGTAATATCTATCTTGTGCCATTCTGTGAAGACGAAGTCAGCTTGAGAGGCCCTCTCTTTCTCCTTTGTCTATCCAGACCTGAGCTCCCAGACTACCCCGCTCCTCCAGGCCCCGCCCACACCGCCTGTCACTACACCAGGCCTCGAAGTTACGGGCCCTTCCCGCCTGTGGAGCACGAGTACCACAGCATCCAGCCCAACTACAAGGGAGGAAGCTACAGTGCAGCAGAGCCACACTCTGCAAACCACATGAATGGCTCATTACTTCCACCTGTTGATTACAAGTATGCATGCTGTAGGGATGAAATTCAATATATCGCAAAAATGTGACAATACGTGTCATGGGGGACAGAAAGAGTAATCGTAATATTAGCCACAACAAAATCTGCTGCAACAATCCCAAAATAGATGACTCGCCAATCACAATTTCACAAACTCTCGAAGTCAGTGTGCGGGATTTTCCTTTCTCAACTCATCTGATGCTCCGACGCACCTGACGCACACGGTTTGTGCAGAGATCACCCCTCTTCTACAAACTCTCGATCGAAATGATATGGTTTGCACTTTGTAATGGCATTTTTAAATTGTTGTTTACATTCTAGCAAGCCAGTGCATCACTAGAAAGATGTGTGCCTCAGAAATCAACAGAATTCTGCACAGTCAGACTTTGTTAACCTGACACTGCCAAATGGATTTGTTTTCATTTTGTCACGTGAAATCTCATGATCTCGCGTGAATCCAGCTGCCCTGCAAGGTTAAAGTCGAACTGAACCTGTTCGTCACGTGCATAATGAGTCCGTTTCAGACTGAAAACATGGTTTGTCTAAGATGACAGGTTGAGAGGCGGGTCATAGTATCATGTCGATGATTTTATTTGACAATTCTGGGGACTGGATTGGGCTTTGGCCAATCCTGGCGTGTTCCGACCGCCTCCAAATCGAGTGGGATTCAGTGTGTTGTTGCGCTCCCCTCGGGCAGAGCCTGGTGACGCGAGGTGAGTGGATCTCAGCGAGCCACAGGCAGCCAGCTGCCTTCGTGTTGCCGAGCGGAGAGTGCAGCACGTCGGCCTGGAATCTCCGAAGTGCGACCCCTGACAACCAAGCTCTCGGATGCGCGCACCATTATCACTGCTGTAACGATACGATATCCCTGGAATGCGCGTTTTAACGAGCCAGTTACATTTCTTTGCATTCTTAGAGATTATAGTTTTTGTTTTTTGTTCATGTTTCTAACAATTGGCCAAGTTAGTAGTTAGTTTATGGGATAGGAATTCTGCCAGATGACAGGCACTAGGCGCCATTTTCGACTTCATTTGGAAGAGAAAATTATCCTGAAATGAAGATTTGATTGACAGCTGCATGTCGTGATATGATTGGTTGAAATGGGGTAGAAATTTGATAGTACTAGGTGACATCAGCAAACTGTACATTACTGTTATCAATGAAATCTTGAAAAATGAACTTTTGATGTGAAAAAGTGTGAAAAACTAAAGAAATTAGATTGTTGTGATTTTGTTTGCATACATTATTAAATAGGTGCACTGCATACCCAGTTATTTGAACTAAAAGAAAAGAAAAGTCATTTTTGGGTTCAGCTCGACTTTAACGCTTTTTGCCATTGAACATTTATTTACTACATTGTATGGTGGTTGTATGGAATCTTGAACCCCATCCAATTGTATTGTGAAATAAGCAGATTGTCCCATCCCTAGTCTCAACCATTGCGTAAGTCAAATACAGAATGTATTACATACATAATATAATTTGTCCAGCACATTTGTAGTGTTACTTGAAACATAATCCTGTGTCTCTGTCTCTCTGGTAGCCTACTGGAGTTCTCAGGCCCTCCTCCTCCTGTCCCAGGCCCGCCCATCCCGTCAGCACAGACAGCCTTTGGTTTCCCTCTGGGTGCACTACCTCCCACCCCCCATAATGGAGTTTTGCATGTCGGTCCAGGCTACTCTCTCCCACCTGTACCTCCTCTCCCGGGGCCTCAGATGGTACCCCCTCCCCCCGGGCCCCCTCCTCCACCCATCCCTCCGGCTGCACCTTCCCACCTGGCAGGACACATCGAGGGCAAGAGGGCCGACACTCAGCCTGTAAGGGACGCGAGAAGCGACCTACTCTCTGCCATTCGCATGGGTGAGTTGGGGTGATACCTGCTTCGTTATTGTCTTCTATGGGACAGGTAAAGGCAGGTGTGTTGTAATGCACAATTTCCATGACCTTTTCAGCATAGTTGTGTGTGTGTGTGTGTGTGTGTGTGTGTGTGTGTGTGTGTGTGTGTGTGTGTGTGTCTGTGTATAATCACATTTTTGACTTGATTTGTTTGTTTGTTTGTTTGTGTGCTGGTGATAGGCATCCAGCTAAAGAAAGTCCAGGAGCAGCGTGAGCAGCAGAGCCAGCGGGAGCCAGTGGGAAACGATGTGGCCACCATCTTGTCCCGCCGCATCGCCGTGGAGTACAGCGACTCCGACGAGGACGACTCGGAGCCAGACGACAACAATTGGTCAGACTGAGCCGACTGTGGCAGATGACTGAACTTTGGCTTTATTCAGTGCAAATTATGTCCAGCTGCTTGTGGGACTGCTGGACTGTGAAAGGCCATATCTGGCTCCACCTGTTGGATGCCATGAACAGATACAAGCTGTCCCAGTGCTGCCATAGCAACTTTATTTAGTCTTGTGTTTTTAACAATGTAAATAGCCCTTAACTTGCTTTATGTACCTTTGCTCGCTGTCATTGTGTGTTTGTTTTAGCTTGTATGCATCGCATACCTTCTCTTTTTCCTGTGTAAATACATTGAGAGCAATGTATACCGGAGTCATATTCCTTGTATGTACTTGGCCAATAAAGCGGATTCTGATTCTGATTCTGAGGTTAATACTAGGCTGCTGCATTCATTTGCTCATGAGGTAGTTGGGGCTTACTAGAGAGCGCAATTTGCACCGGGCTTCAGAAACAGGCATTGTTGCAGTAAAGTAGTACTGTAGACACAGAATATGATGTGTCTTTATTTGTTTATTACTTACTGATATTTACTAACAATTTCACTCAAGAACTTGCTTGGTCAACATCATTTTACCAAACATGTCTCCATCCTTCAAAACTGCTTGCAAATGTGATTGGAAATGATTGGAATCATTCCCCTACCACACACACACGCACAACGAAAACATATTCTGTCCATGTTTTACAGGTCATTCAATTGTTATTGTATACTAGTCTAGTATAGTAGGAACAGGGGTCCCCATGCACCCGATATATTTTTCTAACCTAGATTTTGTACTCCTCAAGCTGTCTAATAAATACATTTTGTTGTTACCCCCTTGAAATAGTGTCCCATGGGTCCGTTTGGCAGCCATCTTTGTGAGCATATTGCAATGTCTGACGAAAATGGATAAGCTTCATAACTTTTGAACTAGACATCATACAGAGACAAATGACACCACTTTTCTGTATGAATTTGGGATGAGAAATTGAGAGGGTTGTTTTCACGATTTTAACAGGTTTGGTATAGTAAAACTCAAAGAAATATGAAAAAAGTATAATTTACACTCAAAATCTTGCAAAAGAAATCTATCTACATATTAGTCCATGAGCCAGAAGGGTTGGGAATAATGCTCATATTGATTTTTGGCAAGGTATACATCTCTAGAGTTAGGAAAATATGTGATAGCATTGCACCAAGGGTAGCTAAAGGTGTGTTATCACTCGATTTATAACACCATGCAAAACACACTTTTCAAACCTATTACTTGAGGGACTTAGGGAGATTTGAGGCTAAGTTCATGCAAATCAAGTGTAAAAGCACCCGATTTTGACAAGAATTAGCCCAGGGCATGCTCTAACAATTTAGCCAGAGTGCCCGAACCGGTGACCCCCGGGGTCACCATGGCGGCCAAATCCAATATGACCCCTGTCCGAAAAAGCTTTTGGTTATAACCTTTGAAAGAGATGAGCTAGAAATACAGACTTTGTATCTATCTTATGTTTTTTGACCATTAGAAAGGTGTTGGAATGCTTATCTTTACTAGGGAAGATGTGTGTGGACCCCTAATTTGCATATTTCCAAGATGGCGGCTACCTGAATATGAGTTTTACCATAACTGTTGATGGTTAAAAAAAAAAAAAAAAAATTGTACATACACTTTCACCCAGATTGAGTGTAGAGTTGTAAGAATGAGTTACCATCAAACTGGTTGAAACAAACGACCTACATTATGTATACAAATTGTATTGAAACAATTAGACAAAATAGTAGAACCCATTCCCATTGATACAGCTAATAGCCAGTCTGTGCATCAATGCTCTCCATAAATGTGAAATGCTATCAATACTGACCAATGGTGTTTAGAATTTGAACAAAATAATGCAATAACAGAAACAAAAACAACAGAACAAAATAATAAAAATGCTAAGTGCCTATATGTACAAGTGAATTAGGCATGTCCATTAGTCCTGGAGCAGATAAGGAGAACTGGTGTGTGTTGCTTTATGAGGGTCCCTCCGGTTGTGGATTACAGTATCATGGAATGTAGAGAAGGATATTCCAGGCAGGGAAAGTTAGGGGATTTTGATAAAGTATCTGGATAAGTCAGGGACTATAGAGAATTGTATTAATTGTATTAAGTTATGGTATTATATTGTTTTGTATTGTGAAGCGTCTTTGAGCATTTGGAAAAGCGCTATATAAATCTGATGTATTATTATTATTATTATTATTAATCGGTCACTTTATAGCAGAATGCATTTGTGTATTTTTTCCCCTTTTTTTAAACCAGCCTGAAAAGGGATGCACAATATTGGATTATTTTTTACTATATCCAATATGCAGATATTTTCCAGCTGTTTTGGTTGATTGCCGATCCCGATATATGCGTACATTTTTCCCCACCTAATTTCAGAGAACATCAAGTCTCTCCTGTAGTGGAATTAACACATTATTATGCCTGCTCTTATCGTGATGGTCCACTGACAGACATAATGTGGAGCTGTTTCTCAGGAGGTAGAGCGGGTTGTCCACTAATCCCTTTGGATAAAAGAGGCCGGTGGTTCGATCCCCGCCTTCTCCAGTCCACATGTTGAAGTGTCCTTGGGCAAGATACTGAACCCCAAATTGCTCCGAATGGTATGCCAGCACCCTGCGTGGTAGCTTGCTGCCATCGATGTATGAATGTTTGTGTGAATGGGTGAATACCTACTCCTTGTAAAGCACTTTGGATAAAAGCACTATAAGAGGCTGGCCATCTACCATAAATACAATGCTGTTCAAAATGTACACATTCACTGGCAATCACACATCCTTAGTTAATTCTGTTTGTGTGTGAGCAGGTATCATGCTCAACGTGGAGACCAAGGTCCTCCTGGTGCAGATCTTCAGGGAGAAGAGCCACCCTATGATGAAGTACAATATTTCAATAAAATGTTCTGTTTCTGTCCTAAATGGCTTTAAGATTATTTCATCCTTGAATGCTGCTTCATTACAGAGAGCATTTGACAGTAAGGCTCAAAGGTCACAGTATTGATAATTTCAGGAAGGGTGTAAGAGCAAAAGTGGGGAGCTATGACATGTAGCATACACCCATGGCATTTTAATCAAATGTACCTGTCATAGGAAAATGGTGAGGAGGAAAAGTAGGCAGCTGCCTTTGTTAAATGAGGCATTGAGGTTTAATATGAATGAAGGCTGAAAAATTAAGTTCCCTAAAAGCCCCTGAGTGACTCATGTGAAAATATGTACAGAAGAATACCTACAAACAATGAACAGGATTATATTGTGCTAGCTATATATTTATCCACATGTTCTTATATTACCTTTAAACAAGCAGAGGTAAACACACTAACAAATAAGTAAGCTCCCATCTCCCATCATAAGCTCCCATCATACTCTAGCCAGTGGAATAGTCGGCCCATGACCAATAAAAAAAAGTCTCTAAAGTTCTGAGACCAATGAGTGAGCCAGGTTTTCATGATTTGATTGCACAGGGAACTATTCTCATCAGTGTTTAAGGAGAGCGCTGCCTGTTCTAAAAGTGATATTGAAATCTCTGTGTGTCACTGGCTTCTCTGTGGAGGCAGTATCCTTCTCCCTGTTTCCCCCAGTGTTTCATTTCACATTTATTAACTGTCAGCATTCAGCATTAGCCTACATGGCAAAAACACAAGCAGTATACAAATAGACTGTCAAGGAACTACTGGTAGCACTTTACATTACAGCTTAGTAACAACATGATAATAGGGGTAATAGTGTGATAATAAAGATGTAATAATATGATATACCATGTAGAAATGTAAAAGCTGTGTTTCAAAAAAAGGAACACCTCACCCTATAAGTTCAAACATAGGCTACATTTTCCTCTCACCTGTAGTACTATTTATCCATCTAGATCGCTTTGCGAATAGCTTATGTCAAATTTAAATTATTATGTAAGATTTTCTTGTTTGGGAAGGAGCGCTTTGGACTGTTGTTTGTTTGAGGTGGTCTTTGGATAGAAGGATTCGACTGTGGGCGTGCTCTGTACTTAGGGGGCGTGCTCTGTACGGGCGTGCTCTGTACTGGCCCCGGCTGGAGCTGGATAATATTGGACAGTAGTGCATGTAGTCTAATATAATAATAATATAATGATAATATCAGATAATATAATAGAGCCATGCATGTAGTGCATGCATGAGCGTCGTAAGTGTGTCAGTCTGTTGATCCACAATGGAAGAGTTTCTGCCCGTGACAGTCCTGTGCGCGTGCCTGGCAGGTGATTAGCTGTGAAGCTCCTCCTCTCTTCAGCCTGGATCAGTCTGCTCGGTCACTGACAACAAACCTGGACCTCTGCATATCAACAAAGGTATCATGTTTATATTACACATATCATTTGGGATTTTATATTTCTCGCGGTTTGGTATTTCCCCCCTTTCATCAACCAAATAGTTTGTGAGTAAAAGGGGAATTTAGCATTAGGATGTTAAGGATAGCTAGCTAGCATTAGCTTAGTCACCTGACACGCACAAATCAGCTTTGCTGCTGTGTGTAGTAACAAACTGTTCTTACTACCAACCTAACATAGTTGATCAATGAATAGCATTTGCCTCATTTAGTCCGTGTTAATAGCGACCAACATACTTTAAATGTTTACGTTAGCAGCCAGCAGAGTAGTTATTTGACTAGCTAGCTCTTTGAGCCTGCCCATTCATTTGACCAACGGTATCCTGTTTATTTTATTCTCTGTAACAGGTTGCAATATGTATAAACGTTCATCTCATAATATGTGGTGAATAAACTAGACAGTACCTGTACCCAGATAGACCCACATTTAGCACTTTGCTCTGCAGGCTGGCTGGCTAACTGGTTAGGCGTTTTCAAGTGATGACACATCATAACAGATTAATTTATTTTGTCTTTTGAGTGTATTTAATTTACATCAGCTGTCCATCATCCCTTTCTAATCCATACCAATGCAATTTGCAGGAGCCTTACTTTGAAAATGGATACCTATAAACTTCCTAAGATCCAGGACGAGGAGCGAGAAAGCGAGTTTGGATATGTACATGGAGTGTCTGGACCAGGTTTGGATTAAAGCAAGGATATGCCGTTCCTTAAGTTACATAGTACATTTTGTATAGGTAACATGTAGTCGTGTTTGGTATGAGTTTTATTTGAGGAAGACGGTTCCACAGAGCTCAGCACTCTGCTAGGATCTGATTGAATCTAACCTCACGTGACTCACCAGTCACCAGGCTCTACTACAGGCAGGAAGACCTGCTCCGTGTTCCGTTGGTTGTTCTGCTTTGTGTGCCACAGTGTTTTTGTTCCCCCATTTTACAGTTTTGACCGTGTGTGTCAGGCGGCGATGCCATTATTTGGTTTTAGTTGTTTGTTTGTTTTTTCGGTAGCTATACTCGCGTCACACATGTTTTCTGAACAGAACACAAGGATGGAGTGGAATTGTTTCCTGCACTTTGGTTCCCGGTGGATGGTGGTGTGTTCCGCCCATAGCCGGACGACACAGAATGAGGTTTTGGGCCCCAGACTAAATTTAATCAGTCAGCATCTTTATCAGAGTCAAACAGTGATTGCACAGAAGTTTAAAATGTCTTCTCCTCCTGGGGAAATACACTAACAGCTAAAATCTCACCGCATCATATAGGTCGACGTAAAAATCACTTAAAAATGTAGACGTAAGCCCCTGCTGTATTAGCAAAGATTTTCAGAGCTTCCCTTTTTGAAATGTTTGTTCTTTTGGTTTATTCCTGTTCAAACCTATCCCATCCACAGTGGTGACAGCCACTGCAATGGCAGGAGCAGCCATGTATGAGCTGGTTCGTGTGGGACACAGTGAGCTGGTGGGAGAAATCATTCGTCTAGAGGGAGACATGGCAACTATCCAGGTCTACGAAGAGACTTGTATCCTTTTTGCTACGCTGTTACCTCCTCTTAGACATGGGATATCGGTATTGGGTGCCGCCGATACTGATGTAATTCACATATCGGAAATCAGAGTCAAGTCGCCGATCCACATTCTGATCTAGATTCCATTCATAGCTTGCGCTGGACATTAAACCCACCGTAACACAACATGAAACAGTGCTTGTAAGTAGTAGTTGTAGTGAGCTAGTAAAGTTAGCAGTTAGCTAACTCAACATGTCCTTACCAACAATCCACTTTACCAAATGTGGTAAAGTGGCAGGGGGTTTAATTGTTGGTTTATTGAAATATTATTTTAATAATTTTTGGTGGATCAATTGTTTTGGAAATGTCTACTGAGCTTACTGACCTATTGTTGAATTTAATATTGAGGAATATTATGAACCAGGTAACTAATGCTATGAGATAATTGTTTACCAAACCAAATACTAAATGATGTCACAGTAGAGGAGCCAGCTACTATGTAAAGATGGAGGCTGCCGCTCCTTTGGAGAGTTGCCGTGAGGTCTGGTATCGGAATCAGTATCGGCAGATATCCAAATTCAGGTATCGGAACTGAAAAAAAATTGATCTGTGCATCTCTACGTCCTCTCGAGTTTCACATATAACCAATTGTCTCATCATCTACCCTAAAACAAAATTCACATATCCTGAATGTGATCTTGGATATTTCAACAACGTTTGTCCAAAGTAGAATCCAGATAATGGAGAGTATAAGCTGTGATATCAGACTTGTCTGGTGTGGTGTGGTGTGGTGTGTGGTGTTGTTTGGTCTTGTTTTCCCTAACTATGTGCCACAGCCGGCGTGTCCGTCGGTGACCCTGTTCTTCGGACAGGGAAACCCCTCTCTGTTGAGTTGGGTCCAGGAATCATGGGGTCCATCTTTGACGGAATCCAGCGTCCGCTGAAAGACATCAACGACCTCACTCAAAGTATATACATCCCCAGAGGAGTAAACATTGGTGCCCTCAACAGAGACATCAAATGGGAATTTTCTCCTGGCCAGAGTCTTAGAGTAAGAAAAGTGCATTTAGTGTGTGGCATGTACTGTACGTACTTGAATGCAAACTCAATCCGTACGCTTCCGATAAGTCTTACACATGGCATGTGATCCCCTCTGCAGGCTGGCAGCCACATAACGGGTGGTGATATCTATGGCACGGTGTTTGAGAACTCCTTGATCAAGCACAAGCTGATGCTTCCACCTCGCAACAGAGGCACTGTCACCTACGTGGCCCCGCCTGGAAACTACGACGTGTCTGTGAGTGACTCTCAACAAAGAATTGTCTTTTTTGTTTGAGCAGGATTCCTATGAGATGGTGATTCTCTGACCTCTTGGTGTTCAGGATGTGGTGCTGGAGCTAGAATTTGAAGGAGTGAAGGAGAAGTTCACCATGCTGCAGGTATGGCCGGTACGACAAGTCCGCCCGGTCACAGAGAAGCTACCGGCCAATCATCCTCTGCTTACTGGCCAGAGAGTTCTGGACGCCCTCTTCCCGTGAGTAGCCCTCTCTCCTTTTGCTCCTGTGTGTGTGTGTGTGTGTTTTTATTTATTGACAATTTCTTATGGTTTCCTATTTGTCAAGCTTTAGCACCTCACTGTGGCGGTTTGAGTTAAGCACCTCCAGCGTTTACTTTAACTTCTTTTACTCCTTCTTATATGCTGATTGGATAATCGCTTGGACTGCTCGAGTCAGTGTGTGTAAACACAGAGAGAGTATGTCGTGTAGTGAATTCTGTATGCCACAAATGAATGGCAGAAATCAGTGGAACTGCCTTGGAGACTATATGACTTCTCTGCTCTGTAGTTGTGTGCAGGGCGGCACCACTGCTATTCCAGGCGCCTTCGGGTGTGGAAAGACGGTGATCTCGCAGTCCTTGTCCAAATACTCAAACAGTGACGTCATCATCTACGTGGGCTGTGGAGAGCGTGGAAATGAAATGTCTGAAGTGTTAAGAGACTTCCCAGAGGTTTGTGAAAGAATGCAAACATTTTTGATTTAACACAACTATGATTTTATGTTTCTGTCCTATGTATACTCATTGCCTTGAAAAGGAATAAACAGGTAGTGAATAGTAATACTGTAGGTAGTGAAGTGAATGAATGAATGATTTGATGTATTTGTTGTTTTGGTTTAAGAAAAGAAAAAGTAATAAAGCATCAGTGTCCACTTTGTATAATGTTATACCTCTGTGCCCAACAGCTTACTATGGAGGTAGATGGCAAGACTGAGAGCATCATGAAGAGAACAGCGCTAGTTGCTAACACTTCCAACATGCCTGTAGCTGCTAGAGAGGCTTCCATTTACACGGGTAACAAACAATTCACATGAAAGGAAACAGCCTTTTCTTTCTTTCTTTCTTTCTTTCTTTCTTTCTTTCTTTCTTTCTTTCTTTCTTTCTTTCTTTCTTTCTTAATTCCTTCCTTGCCATATTCCACTTAGTTTTGTTATTTAGTTCATCATCCATTTATTTATTTGTGTATCTTTTAGCACTTCTGTCAAAGGGCATTTCTGTAAAAGGCAGCTCTTTCTTTGTGTGTACTGCTCACTTGGTTAAAATGGCCTCTGCAGGAATCACACTGTCTGAATACTTCCGGGACATGGGTTACAATGTGAGCATGATGGCTGACTCCACCTCCCGATGGGCCGAAGCTCTGAGAGAAATCTCCGGAAGATTGGCTGAAATGCCTGCTGGTGAGCTCATGTGTCTGAGGAATTAGACTGTTTGCAATTCTAACAGTAGATAAGGCATTGTGAGTCACTTACAATTCTGCATACTGTTGTCTTCAGACAGTGGCTACCCTGCCTACCTGGGCGCCCGGCTGGCCTCCTTCTATGAGCGCGCTGGCCGTGTGAAGTGCCTGGGAAATCCAGAGAGAGAAGGCAGCGTCAGCATCGTAGGAGCGTGAGTTGAAAGCACCGAGACGAGAACTATGTTCATTAAGACAAAGTGTTTTTGTTGTTTGTTTTTTGTTTTCTCCAACCAAAATGGAATTGTTCTAATAGGTGAATGGCTTAAAGGAAAATTCCACCCTCAGATACTCTTACTGTAAATACTGTCAACCATCAGTATGTGATGTTATTTTGTGTTTTTGACTTTTTCAATATATCTCACTATCCCTCACCCTCCCTCGTCTTACTGTAACATAGCTTGATATTGGATATTTGTTTTTCCGCCATCAATAATCTGTAACCAGTATCCAATATCAAGCTCACTTCACTGCAGGTTTGACGTGTAAGAGAGAAGTAGAGCAGAAGTGATGCTGTCGTTGGCAGCTGACAAAGCAGAAGTCTTGTGGCTGTGTTGCATGATGGACTGTTGAGACGACTGATGGTGGAGAAATTGCTCTCTGTGTCACTTTGTGTTGTGAATTCCTCCCCGTGTCTTTATTGAATAAGTGTTTCTGATCGATACTGGCTAAAACCTGACGTTTACCGTTTACAGTTGAAATTAGTTTCCATTGTAGCTCCGCTGGAAATATCTCAATGTGATGACATGTTCATGTTTGGCCAGTTATCCACGGGAATGCAGAAAATACATCACTAAACAACCAATCTGGGGACCCAATGGTTAAAAAAAAAAGTATATTGTTTTCTCTAATGTCTGGGGGGGGCAGGCTCTTTTGAATGCCTGAATAACTCGAACTCAAGGGGCTCCGCCAGAGATTTCCGCTCCGTCTGCAGCCAAAGAAAATCCCTTTCCGCTCCCTGCAAGCTCTGCCATTGGCTCTGACCTAGTCTCACGTGGTCAGACCGAGCTGCTCAAATGACTCTGCCGTTGTGAAACAACAATACTAGCTCGTTGCTACATGCTGAAAATGGAGAGTTTTACTACACACCGGTTGACTGTCGGTCATGTCCACTCCATTTTGATTGGTAAGCGCATCATGCGAGCCCGCCCCCTACGAGCTCTGCTATTCGGCTTCCCACGGAGCTTGCCGACAGATTTCCGATGCATGTCGAAAGTGTGTCAGTCGAGAGATTACTAAAATGAACCCAGGAATGGAAGGTGCATCGCCAATAGCTGTTTTCAACAGTGTTAACGTGTTATATGGTGGACTTGCCCTTCAATACTGTTAACTCCTTTCAGTGTGTCGCCTCCTGGTGGAGACTTCTCAGATCCTGTCACTTCAGCCACATTGGGTATTGTTCAGGTAAGTCCTAAGTACTGGCTTTTCAGACATTTGACTAACATTTGACCTCACACACTTTATTTTCATTGTCTGCCATTCTGAGTGTGCATATTTTTATTGTCTCCTTTTGAGGTGTTTTGGGGGTTGGACAAGAAGCTGGCTCAGAGAAAGCACTTCCCTTCGGTGAACTGGCTTATCAGCTACAGCAAGTACACGCGTGCTCTGGATGAATACTATGACAAGCACTTCCCAGAGTTTGTGCCTCTCCGCACAAAAGCCAAGGAGATTCTGCAGGAGGAGGAGGACCTGGCTGAAATCGTGCAGCTTGTTGGCAAGGTATAGCTAAATAAGACTGTTAGGGGATCAACATTTCACATGCTTCTGAAATCGGTCATCGAATGGCATAAATTGTAATGATGTACTGTATGTTATTAATCAATCCTTTGATTAATCAAAACAGACATTTACCTCAAGTCTTAAACCTTTCACAAATTCACGTGTACATATGATTATGAGCTGGCTGGTACTTGAGTGCTACAGACCGGTCCAAATTTCTTAGCTCATAATCCAAAAGGCAGGTCTCTTTTACTCTGTTTATGCAATACAATTACAAACCCTGTACTGTGAGAAAAGAAAAAGTAAAGAGCACACCCAAAAAGGTGCAGGTCAACAGTTTGTATATCTTGCAAAAAGAAGAATGAAGACCGCACACTTCTCTCTTGCACCTAAAAACTATTTAATTGGAGTATTTCACCAATATGTTTCGACACCGTCTTCTTCAGAAGCACTTGAAATGTCTTTAGTTGTCACATATTGTGATAGAATCACACTGCAAACATCAGATGTGCATGTTTTCAAATAAGCACTGGACGCATGAAGTGGCAACCCCCTTGATGCACCTGCTCTGAACTGGCTGTGATATCAACTGTTTTCATTGTGTTTTAGAAAACAAAATCATTATTAAGCTATTTCCACACAAAACTACATCATTGTGAGATTTTTGTGAGATCAAGCCTCGTATCAAAAGCTCTGACCCAACTCTAGCAGTCATGATATCAAATTCCCCATTAGAGTTGTGTATAAAAGTGTCTTGTGTATGCCTCCGCCGGCAATAGCCAGGCCCGAGGCATTATGGTTTTGGGTTGTCCGTACATACGTCCGTCCGATGTTTGTTAATGCATGATCTGATGTTTGTTAATGCATGATCTGATGTTTGTTAATGCATGATCTGATGTTTGTTAATGCATGATCTGATGTTTGTTAATGCATGATCTGATGTTTGTTAATGCATGATCTGATGTTTGTTAATGCATGATCTGATGTTTGTTAATGCATGATCTGATGTTTGTTAATGCATGATCTGATGTTTGTTAATGCATGATCTGATGTTTGTTAATGCATGATCTGATGTTTGTTAATGCATGATCTGATGTTTGTTAATGCATGATCTGATGTTTGTTAATGCATGATCTGATGTTTGTTAACGCATGATCTGATGTTTGTTAATGCATGATCTGATGTTTGTTAATGCATGATCTGATGTTTGTTAATGCATGATCTGAGGAGCGCCTTGACGGAATTTAATCAAATTTGCCGCAAACATCCACTTGTCTTGTTACGACCAAGTCTAGGGTTTAGGCCACAACAAGGAAGTCCACACAGAAACCAAGATCAAATGTACAAAATAATACTTTACTTTGATTAAAAAAAAATCCTTAGTGATGGTACACTTAACACAGTTAACATAAAGACAGACATTACAATTACCTTAACTTAACCTTGACACCAACCAGAAAACCAAATATAAACAAAGTTGACGTGTGGGTTGTGAGCAGACCAGTGTGAGAGTGGAGCCCCTGTCGCCTCCACTCTGCTGCCAAACTATCTGTCTTCCACATTTGTAGAGCAGCAGTGAATCAGCCACCATCAGCAACAGCCTCATAGAATGACTTCACTCCTCGAACCAACCCCAGCCTGCACCTAGAGCACTGCCAATCAGTCACACAGCACAAACACCATTCACACAAGCTGACATGCACCACTTGCACCAGGCTCTCAGGCATGCAGATGAAGGAAAGAAAACACAATACAGAGGATCCCAGTAGGCTACATGGAATAAAGTCACCTATATGACCTCCAGGGTCATAACAGGACTGAAGGATGAACTGATTACATTTTGGTGGTCAAAGGCCAAAGTTCAAGGTCACGGTGACCTCAAGAACGCCATTTCCAAGCTCGTTAACGCGATATCTGAGGAACGCCTTGACGGAATTTCTCCCAATTTGTCTCAAACCTTGACTTGGACTTAAGGTTGAACTGATTAGATTTTGAGGGTCAAAGTTCAAGGTCACTGTGACCTCACAAACACCATTTCCACGCTTGTTAACACGATATCTCAGGAATGCCTTGATGGAATTTCTTCCAATTTGGCTCAAACGTCGACTTGGACTCAAGGATTAACTGATTACATTTTGCTGGTCAAAGGTCAAGGTCACTGACCTCACGGATGCCTTTTTCAAGCTCGTTAACGCGATATCTCACTAACGCCTTGATGGAATTTCTTCGAATTTGCCTCAAACGTCCACTTGGACTCAAGGATGAACTGATTAGATATTGGCGGTCAAAGTCCAAGGTCACTGTGACCTCATGACCGCTTGTTTCATGCTCATTAACGCGATATTACAGGCACGCCTTGACGGAATTTCATCAAATCTTCCTCAAACGTCCATTTGGACTCAAGGATGAACTGATTCGATTTTGGTCATCAAAGTTCAAGGTCACTGTGACCTCACGAACACCATTCTCTAGCTCTTTAATGCGATATCTCAGGAACGCCTTGACGGAATTTCTTCGAATTTGGTTCAAATGTCCACTTGGAGTCAAGGATGAAATTATTACATTTTGGTGGTCAAAGGTCAATGTCACTCTGACCTCACGGATGCCATTTTCAAGCTTGTTAACTCAATATCTCAGTAACACCTTGATGGAATTTCTTCACATGTGGCTCAAACGTCACAGTCTGGACAGACATGGATGTCGACTGCTCACTCGTTGGCGGAGGCATATACAGTAACTGTGGTGCGGTCGTTCTAGCTATTTATTGTGTCATTTCAGCGCTCAGGTGGAAACAGTGTTCTTACAATTTATAAAGTATTTGTTTTGCAGGTTGAATCTAACCCACAGGCTGTGATTTGCCCAGGTCTGAATTAGGGCGCGTCCACACCAACCATGTTTAATTAAAGTCTGGAGCAGTTACAGCAAAGAGTTAAGACAAGTTGGCTAAAGTTAAAGGGACTGGAATTGGATTTTTTCTACATTGCCTCCTGCTCCGCCCCCAAAATATTTAACCTTGTAGGATGACAGGTTCCCAAAGCTGTGTCCAGTGATGTGAAGTTATGACATCATCAGTGATGTCATAAGAGCAAGCACAGCGGTGACATCACATCAGTGATGTCATAAGGGGACCCCCCCCCCACTGATGATGTCATCAGTGATGTCATAAGGAGGCACAAACAAACTAGGAGGCATTGTGTGTCATAAGTCTGATTATGTCATAAGTGATGTCATAAGGGGGCACACACACACACACCCGCGCATGTAAACTTAAGGGCTGTCGCCCTTGTGAGCAACACAAACCTACGCACACCAATAGGGCAGGCGAGGCCATGCAGCACCCGAGCTGCAGGGCGGGCGAGAGCTAGCAAGGCCGTGCAGCGGGCAAGCCTAGAAATATAAAAGGGAGCAAGTGGGCACTGTTTGTTTCAACTGGGCACTGTTTGTTTTTGTCCCACTGATGATGTCACAATATCTATGACATCTTCAGTGACATCATTATTGACCAAAATCATCATGACGATGGCATAGGCACTTATTATCTCATAGGCATTGTGACATTGACATCATTGTGATGTCATCAGTGTTGCAAAGTTGAGCAAATGTGCATGCCAATAGAGCAGGCGAGGCCATGCAAGGCCGAGCTGCAGGGCGGGCGAGCGAGCCCGCACAGGAGGCGAGCCTAGGAATGGAGCGTGCAGCGTGCGATATGCCTAGTAAAATACATGTTCCAAAGAAAAACAACCATTCATTTTGTCAAACACATTTTTATGGATTTGTCAAAGAATTTGAAAATGTATGAGCACTAATTTTCATGTTCTTGTTTTCATCATAGGCATCTCTTGCTGAGACTGACAAGATTACTTTAGAAGTTGCTAAGCTCCTTAAGGATGACTTCCTGCAGCAGAATGGTTACACTCCCTATGACAGGTAAAAACAAACGTCACCATCCAGAAAACACATTCCTACCATTCACACACACCACACTACTGAGGCCAGCCAGTAGAGGGCCCTGTCAGACCTGTCCGTTTTGGAAAATGATCTTCAGGGTGTTTCTGTTGTTGATGCTAAAAGGGGCCACAGTAGAACTACAGAACTATTGAGCATGATTCATTAACTTGGCTTTAACATTCATATAGAATAAATGAAAATGGTGTTGGGATAGGTGCTTTTATTCTTCTCTATCCAAATCCAAACTGTTCAAATTGAAACTTTAGGCAATAGTAATCTTATAGAAACCATTATTTCAGAAACACTCTTTCAATAAAGTGCTTTTATTTGGTTTCTCCTTAAAAGACAGTGTGTTGACAATGTTTTTGACAAACGTTTTGACAAATGTTTTTACTATATATATATATATATATATATATATATATATATATATATATATATATATATATATGCTTAAGCACATTGTGCTTAAACACATTGTTGAGCCTGACACACTCTTCTGCCCTGACACATAGATTCTGTCCCTTCTACAAAACTGTTGGCATCCTCTCAAATACAATTGCCTTCTATGATATGGCCCGGCACGCAGTGGAGACCACGGCTCAGAGTGACAACAAAATTACCTGGGCCATGATCAGGGAGCACATGGGAGAGGTCATGTACAAGCTCAGCTCCATGAAGTTCAAGGTACACAAGCTTGTACAATGCTATGTTGGGCTAGATCAGTGGGCTCATCACTTTTCTCTTGTATATTTCAATCAATCAAGATGGACAACTAACTGATTTGACAGACCTCTTATCCAAACCCACTGATATCTGTGATCCTGTAGTAACGTACTATCCCCCCTCCTCTATATGGGCATGTTCATCTTTGTTCCCTCTGGGTCTATCCTGATCTCCCTGTATGTTTTAATTGATTTTCTAGGACCCGGTTAAAGATGGCGAGGCCAAGATCAAAGCGGACTTCGCCCAGCTGCTGGAGGACATGCAGAACTCCTTCCGTAGCCTGGAAGACTGAGCTGCTACCTCTCACTTCCTCTCCTAACCATCCAAACCCGAGTGCTACGGAGCCCGCCAGGTGACATGGAAAAATTATTTTTTGAATTCCGAGATTTTGGCCTGTGTCCTCATTAGGGCTGGGTATCGTTCAAAATTTTTCGATATCGATACCGTTTCGATACTTGGATTTCGATACCGGTTCCTGAACGATACTTTTTTCGATACCAATTTTTAGAAAAATCCATTTTAACAAAAATAAAACTGCATTACACATTGAAATTATTTTACAAATCTTTAGTTTTCCCCCCATCTTAAGTTTTACAGCAGAAAAAAATAAAACCTACTGTATTTAACATAACTTTAAGTTCTCTAAACGTATTGCCGTCCCTACAAAAAATATTGGAGTACTACAAAGGAAAGAAATGTAGCTAAAACAAATAAATCAGTGGAATAGTTTTCAGTGCAAAACGGAGAGTTGCAAATCAGGGTTTAATGCTCACTGATGCAACAGAACTCTATTCTTGTCCAAAACTGATGAGATGGCTCCACTTCATGCATGGAAGACTAGTTGAGCATTGACTAGCCTATCAATATAGCCAATGGCACAAAGTGAATCCCATTTATATTCAACAAACTATCATGACATCAGCGTTTGTTAACGAGTTGCTAAAAATACATGGGCGATAACTGCCCGCTTGCATATAACGTTAACACTAATTAATTAAACATTAACACTAGCGTTGCAGATCAGTGTGCTCACTGCTGCAACAGAACGTCATTCTTGTCAAATCTGACGAGACAGCTCAACTTCACTGACTAGCCAATCAATATAAATGAATCGCATTTACATTCAACAAACTATCATGACATCAGCGTTTGTTAACGAGTTGCTAAAAATACACAATGCCCGCTTGCGCATAACGTTACGGCGGCAATTAATTAAACGATCTAATGCTACAACTCACAGCCAGATGCATGGATTTGTCAGACTGAGGGATCTGATAACCGCTAACTTGCGGTAAGCTGAGCTGACCCACCTCTCAATTATTTCTCTTGTCTGTGGAAACCAGTCCGTGTTGTTTCTGTTTCTTTTCCTGCTTTTCATCATCTTCGCCATATGGTACTCCAGGATAGGAGTAGCTTGAGTGGCTAACTTCTTGTATACTATCCGCACCGCACGCCTGGCTCACAGTCACAACAAACACACCGGCTGTGGGCGTAACGTTTCCTGCATGCCTCTACATGACAGCCAATCACCAGCCGTATTAGAGCGCGGCGTGCAAGCATGTCGCATGCTTATAGGCTCAATGACGCTGTTTTGTTTTGGTATCGAAAATTGGTATCGATTGACAAGGGAGGCTTCGATACCCCTTAGTATCGATGTTTCCATTTCGGTGCCAAGTAAGTATCGAAACTCGATACCCAGCCCTAGTCCTCATGTGGCTACAGCTATGAATCCAAGGTAAACGATAAAAAAAATATGAATTGCAATTGTCTTAATCTCGACCACCAGAGAATGGCAGCAATATGAAATAATTGCAATCTCTCAATCTCTATTTCATGTCTACTATCGGAAAATAGTGGCAATTTTACTGTCAAAACCTTTTTATTTTATAAGCCATGCACATACTTTAGCCATATCGTGCCCATGATTTCTTAACTCATACACACACTACCCAGTCGTGGCCACACATTAAAAAAATAATGTTTCCAGTGTCACCTGTCGGACTCTGTACTGTGCAGTGCAGTGTAGTGCAACTTCAGCTGCCCGTGTTTTGAATGTCTACCTACGTCATCTGATTTTATTCATTCCTTGTTGTTTACTTCCCCTGACACATTCCAGTATGATCACATATTTGCATTACATTTTGTTAATTTTGACGGCATACTGGCTTCAACAAGACGGTACTGCAAAACCTCTAGGACACCTGAAAATAATGGTTTCCGTTGCCTTTGTAGCAGCAACACCTTCTCAGCCTGTTGTCTTGCCTGATCTTCTTGGTTGTAAGCTATGGTGAGCAGATTGCCATCCCATTAATATGTTGTGGTTAAAATCAGTGGGCCCCAATCAGGTGCTGCACTTGCACTTAAATACTAGCTGCAACATGGTCTCCTCCCCAGTGGAGAGGGACATTTATCTCCCACAGATGTGACGATGACAGATTATTAACAAAATGGGAAAATACTCATGGGTAAAGGGACAGAAGCACCATATTATATCAGGGGTTTGAGGCCTTCTTCCTCTTCTTACCTCTCAAGTGTGATAGTGATGTTGACTTTGTTCTTACTATATTTGTAAAAATGTGAATGAATGAGTAGAATACATATAGTTATGTTGTAACAGATGTCACACTGTTATATTTATGGCATGTTATTGTCTCAAGAAAATAAATGTAAATCCAAATAAATAACTGGGAAATTCATGTTTTTTGTAAAGTGACAAAAGTAGAAGCATGCACACGGGTGATATTTTAAAAAATAAGAAAAAATTCATTATCAAATTAAAGTAATTAGTTATTGTAAACAATTTCTTCAGTCACTTTACCCACATATACACTACATGGTCAAGAAGAGTATGCGGACATGTCTTCTAATAGAGAGCTGCAGGAATGAGTCCAGAAGTATACTTCCGGGTTCTTCAGTGGAAAAGTCTATGGGATTTAACATCGGGGTTTCACTTAAATGCATAAAATAAGGTCTGTGGTTAACAAAAGTTTATGGAAACGCGAATCTGGGTTCTGCATGATAATCTTCACAAACGTGAATAGCTTTTATGACTTTTGGAACGTAAATGCGTTTTTTTTACGCGATTTTTATAAAACACTTCAAAAGGCATAAAAGTTATTCACGTTTGTGAAGAGTATCATGCTGAACCCAAATGCGCATTCCCATAAACTTTTGTTAACCACAGACCTTATTTTTGCATTTAAGTGAAATCCCCATTCTAAAACCCCATAGACTTTTCCACTGAAGAACCAAATGGCGGCGATTTCTGGATAAAGCCTACAAAAATACGTCATCATCCCTGCGGTACTCTATTGGTGGATTTGGCTGATTTCAGCCACACCTATTGCTGACAGGTGTCTAAAATGACGCACACAGGCATGTCATCTCCATAGACAAACATTGGCAGTAATAGTGTAAAATGACGCACACAGGCATGTCATCTCCATAGACAAACATTGGCAGTAATAGTGTAAAATGACGCACACAGGCATGTCATCTCCATAGACAAACATTGGCAGTAATAGTGTAAAATGACGCACACAGGCATGTCATCTCCATAGACAAACATTGGCAGTAATAGTGTAAAATGACGCACACAGGCATGTCATCTCCATAGACAAACATTGGCAGTAATAGTGTAAAATGACGCACACAGGCATGTCATCTCCATAGACAAACATTGGCAGTAATAGTGTAAAATGACGCACACAGGCATGTCATCTCCATAGACAAACATTGGCAGTAATAGTGTAAAATGACGCACACAGGCATGTCATCTCCATAGACAAACATTGGCAGTAATAGTGTAAAATGACGCACACAGGCATGTCATCTCCATAGACAAACATTGGCAGTAATAGTGTAAAATGACGCACACAGGCATGTCATCTCCATAGACAAACATTGGCAGTAATAGTGTAAAATGACGCACACAGGCATGTCATCTCCATAGACAAACATTGGCAGTAATAGTGTAAAATGACGCACACAGGCATGTCATCTCCATAGACAAACATTGGCAGTAATTGTGTAAGTGTAGTGTACATTTTCAAAGGGGGTCCTCTTTTTCACAGCCTAATGTTGGTGTTGGTGTGTGTGTGTGTGTGTGTGTGTGTGTGTGTGTGTGTGTGTGTGTGTGTGTGTCCGTTTTGAACCAGCTAGTAGCCTTATATTGTTATTTAGCCTTTCTGCTGCTTTTGCATGGTTAAATCAGCAAATTGTATTGGGGGCGGGGGGGGGGGGCGGTTGGTATACACAGTGGAAGTGGTCCCTGGGAAATGTGGTTTGGTACGTAGTGGTACTTAGTCGGAAAAGTTTGCGAACCCCTGCCATAGACAAACATTGGCAGTAGTAGTGTAAAATGACGCACACAGGCATGTCATCTCCATAGACAAACATTGGCAGTAGTAGTGTAAAATGAAGCACACAGGCATGTCATCTCCATAGACAAACATTGGCAGTAGTAGTGAAGAGCTGAGCTGCTGTTGGGCTGGTCTGGGGCAGTGGAAACATGTTCTGTGGAGTGATAAATTATCACCCTTCACCATCTGGCAGTCTGACCTTGTAATTTATTTTCTTCCCATCCCTGCAAATGGATGATAGCGCACTTATTAAAATTTGTATCCAATTCCGGACACTTACTTTTATTGAGGCAGTGTTGAGGCAAATAAAGTGTACACTATGCGTACACTGTGTACACTGGGCCTCATTGAGGCAAATAAACAGGCAGCTCCGAAACCACCGCCGCACACACCCTCACTAACATTATAGGGCATGTGGGAACTCCGGATAAAAATGCCGGTAAACACGGGAAATTACACAAGTGACCAAGTGTCCGGAATTGGATATGGTGTCCGGACTGCCCAAATGCATAATAGTCCCAACTATAAAGTTTGCTGGAGGAGGAATCTCGTGGTTCAAAGCCCCTCGGATCCACTCAAGGGAAATCTTAACTCGACAGCATACAGTGACATTCTACATAGATGATTGTGTGCTTTCAACTTCAAGGCCGTTTTCTGTTTGAGCATGGCGATGCCCTGGTGCACAAAGCAAGGTGAATGTGGAAGAACTTGTCTGCTCTGTCCTGAGCTGACCTCAGCCCCATCCAGCACCTTTGAGATGAACTGGAACGCCGACTGCAAGCCAGGCCTAATCAGCCCCTCATCAGTGCCTGCCTCTTGTGGCTTCCAACATCTAGCAGAAAGCATTCCTAAAGAGTGGAGGCTATTATAGCTGTTCTAGCTGTAGTCACTTTGGATGTTGGACTAACAGGTGTCCACGGCACATACCTTTGGCCATGTATTGTAGATTTTCCAGGTCAGGTCAGGCCAGGGGTTTGAGCCAGCAATCCTTTGTTCACATGCCAACTTCTCCAGCCTGCAACCACTGTTAAGCCCGGGATGTGTGGTTTTAAATATGCCCTGCCGTCATTACTTTTATTGATGACTGCTATACACAACTGGTGTGACAGGGAAGGTCGTGGGGCGTTCATCTTACATTATTACCTCTGTATTTGGTGCCATGAAAACACACACTCACACTCACTGAAAGAGAGAACTATAGGCGAGACGGGCGCACGCGCGCACACACACACACACACACACACACACACACACATTATGCAGTAGGGTTACTCTGTTAGGGAAAGGCTCATTTTTGTAATTGATCAATTTCAGTATAATTTTGTTATCTCAACGATGATTTAGTTGATTACCGGAAATTGTCTCATAACCACATTCATCATGTGCATTGTACAAACATAAGGTACATGTCGCAGAATGATTGGAACACCTCAGTGGTGCCATACAAACATGACAGGCAAACATATTTGGTCTTAACAATGTTGTGAAGAAGTGCAGTACCTTCACTGTTTGTTGGTTGCAAATGTAACATGTAGTGCAGACTAGACAGTTTATAGGATGTGTAATCTTCAATGTGTGCTAGTTGTCCACTCCACTGTCTACAACCGACTGCATTAATCCCACCAAAATAGATTAGAGCCTGTATCTCAGTTTCCGGCCTCCATCAACACTAATGGAGCCATAGCCCACAGGAGCAAGGGCAGCGTCTTTCTCTGCATTGATTCAGTCCATCCAGCGTCAGCGTGGACATTAGGTTAGGAGGTTTCAGTGGTCTTTGAATATCCTAGGCTCAGTTTCTAATGCTCCTCCCCTCCATCAAACTGTCATGGCTGACATGGTGAGTATGTAAAAGATTAGGAAAAGGAAAGCAAGAACATCTATTAACAATTTCACAGCAAAAAAGGGTCTCTAATGTGAAAGTGGAGCGAGGCGAGCATCATTGCATTCAGTCCGTGGACTGAATGTGTGTGTCCGTGTGTCTGCCATCAAATAATCAAAAGATAATAGTGCCTTTGCATCATTTGATTTTGATTGTTGCGTGGTTGTTCTTGAAGCAAACATATAATTAGTTGTACTTGGAGGATGGTTTGACAACTTCAAAGAAAATAAAATTCTAAAGCGCTCCTTTGATGTGTTTGAATTTAGTAAATGTGACTGCAAGTTATCTTAACTCTGGAGGACTCAGTTGTGCTCTCCATGAATCAGTCCGGAGCAGACACTGGTCCACTTCTTGAACTTCATGGTGTTTCCTATCTTCTCATTCTTGTGTGTGTGTGTTTTTTTTTTCAATTCATTGAGCTGTCAATTCTGAACAACAAATCAAAACAACCTGTTGCTTCTATTGCTCTAACCACATGGCTGCCACTACACTTGATATTATAGCATCTTACAGCTATATTCAGGGTTTAGGTTACTTGAGTTGCATTGTCACAGTTCAGTGGCTCTTAGCTTAGGGGTGGAGCAGTTTATTAGCCTTCCTGTAAACAGAGCACAACTGTTGACGTTGTTGTTGAACTGTGTTCAGCTGGTGGCACTGCGAGACTCCTGCAAACTGAAATATCAAGTTATATGATCACTGTTTATCACATGAATTCCATGTTATTAACTAGTCATCTACAAGAGAAGCCTATGTTTTGTTTTATGAATAGGAATAGGGAAGCAGGGTTCAAGCCCTGTGTTGGCAACCAAGCGCCCCTGCTGAAGTGTCCCAGGACAAGACACTCAAACAGCTCCAGTAGTGCTGAGCCTGACTGTTGACCTCCCTGGAATGGGGCAACCAAAAAGATAATTTCCCTACAGGGATCAATTAAGTGTCACAATTAATTGTTGTCAATAATGCCATACACATAGTGTCATGTATAAAAACACTGGCTCATATCAGGAGCTGCTCTGGACCCTCAGGGTCCTAGCTGCCTCCCATCACACACACTCTTCCAGTGTCTTGCATGTGTGAGCAGCAAGGTCAGGTTCCCTGTGGGAGGAAATATGATCCCATAGGGTGGGGCTGCCCCGTGGATCACCACTCACTCTCATATCTCATGAGTGCCTGTCATGTTTCTCATATCTACTCTGCTCAGGGTGGATTATCAGGACTACCGTTGGACTTCTGAACACCTCAACATAGTCCCTCAGCTGCAGAGAGGGACATGACAGATCGCTGGCACAGTATAGCTTCCTCAGCCAATTGAGGCAGCACATACATTGACCAAGCATGCCAGCACTAAAATCTAAAATGCTAACTGATAGAGGCTATAAAGCAAAAATAGGCAAAGTGTTAGAGGAAAGACTTTTGAACTATTTACTGAAAAACAAGGAAGATGGTGGTCTTTGGGAAGTGAGCTGGCAGGTGCAACGCAATGTCTAGCTGGTGCAAACCACTTGTCAAGAGGAGTCCGAGTTATGTGCCCTTCAGAGGAACTTGCTTTCTGTTGCGACACTTCCACCGTGGGAACCCATGAAATGACAACCATCCCTCTGCTCTGATAGGGTGTCACTGCAGCGCCATCGGGGCAGCAGCGTGCCAATCTCCGTTTTCAACACAAATGACTGATGATTAAATAGGCTTTCGTTTCTTCTTTTTGCCTCCATCAATCAGAAAAAGGATGTCGTGATGAGGAGAAGATCACAACTTTTTACTGGAAAGTAAAGATCTGACTTTTATAACTTATTGGACTTATTGGATTATTGGATCTTTGCAAGATTGAAGCCCACATTTATTGATCAATTTGCATTCTTGGTTTGGGAACAAATAAGGTAAGTTAACAAAGAACACATGAAGATATATTTGCCTATAGAAAGACTTGTGTTATGTGCAGAAAGCATTATGTCAGTAGATACTACAACATGATATAAAGTCATACTGTATTGAGCTCCATTAGGAATTGGGAAGAGTATGACAAATTTATGGGAAAACCTAATCCAATTAAGTCTATGTTTTTGTTTTTGTTTCTGAATTTTGTGTGATTTTAATTCCACTCTAAATCAGAGAGATATACTGGAGGACAAACCTATAAACCTGACTATAATAAAGAACAAAAACACTGACAATAACTCAAATACATTCTATCATTTGGCTGTGGAGGATCAGGGTTTGTTGGCCCAGATAGTTGGTCCCTGTGGACTTAGTGGCCTTGTTTCAACAAATTACATTAGTAGCTCTTGGGGATAACAGGACAGAGAAACTTCTAATTATGGTAATTATGTTTGATAATTTTAAAACAAACAATATCTTATAGGTCACTCCAGCCCATCCCTTTTATTGTAGAAATACAGTCGAGCCAACAACTTTTATGATTGTGTTGTATATTTAGTTGTATGTATACATTCATTTGCTTTACAATTCTCAGTTGTGTGCTTTGTGAATTTTGCTTTCAGAAAAGGATTATAGAAAAAGTGTTTTATAAGTATTGTTGTTTTCTATTTGTGTGTAGATATTTCTGTGTTGGCACATTGTGTTGGCACATTTGTACAGTAGAGTTTATGTTGGACTGGCCATCATGGTTGTACATGTTAAGCCTACTGTAATAGTGATCTGTAAAACAAAATGAATGTTCTTCCTGGTGCTCTTTAATAATAATAATAATAATAATAATAAACTTTATTTATATAGCACATTTCAAACATAAAATGCCAATCAATGTGCTTTACAGAAAGATAAAATAGTGAAATAAAATGTCAGCAAAACACACAAAACAGTAAAAAAAAACAGAATAGTGGTAAAATGAGAAAAGCATATAATAAGCATAAAAATGAATGACAGGAAATATGGTACAATTTAAAATAAGTGAAAACGATGGTTTCTAACAGAATGCCCTTTTCTAGAGGTAGGTCTTCAGATTTTTCTTAAAAATATCGACTGAAGAAGAAAGTCTGATTTCTAAAGGAAGGTTATTCCACAGTCTAGGGGCATAGGAACTAAAAGCAGCCTCTCCATATGTTTTAGTTCTAGACAGTGGAATAGATCATTGGAGGGAATCTGAGGACCTCAGGGCTCTGACAGGAACATATTTTGATACGAGGTCATTAAAATAGACAGGGCCAAGTCCATGCATGACTTTAAAAACCAATAAAAGCACCTTAAAATCAATTCTAAAATCAACCGGCAGCCAGTGTAATGATTTTAAAACAGGAGTAATATGATCACATTTCTTAGTGTTTGTGAGTATTCTGGCTGCTGCATTTTGAACCAATCTCAATTTATTAATACTTTTTTGGAACACCAGTAAGTAGAGCATTAGGCCTACAATAATCTAGATGACTTGTTACAAATGCATGGGTTAATCTTTCAGCATCATCCCGGGAAAGAAGTTTAACAACTTGACACCTGTGTATGAGTTTCACAGTTTGTGCTGTTTGGCATCTTTACACCTGTGTATGAGTATAATTTCACAGTTTGTGCTGTTTGGCATCTTTACATCTGTGTATGAGTTTCACAGTTTGTGCTGTTTGGCATCTTTGCATCTCAGTCATGGAGACATGAAGAGGGGAGGGGTTGGTCAGTCAGGGTCAGGGGGGCCGCCGGCACTTGGCCCTTAGCCTGGGTAAACCCAGCCCCCACGTGACCTGCTCTCAGAGTTACCAGTCACTACGTGGCTCGTGAGCAGGTCTGACCAGCCTGAGAGCAGGTCACTGGGGGCTGGGTTTACCCAGGCTACTTGGCCCTCAGTGAGTGTATGTTTAGACACTAATTGCAGGAAATTGCCTGAGCACAGGAAAAAACATTTGAACCTATTAATCAATAAAACCTTTTTGTACAGAGCATTGTTATTGATCGCGTCACAGTCTATATTTTTAAGTAGAAATTCTGTTCTTTTTTACTTTTTGTTTTCACTCCTTAAATTATTACCATGCCTAATGATGCATAATTATGAATTTCCATTCAGCAGTGATACAGTGAGTTACTCTCTTTTTTATACAATTTACACTAATGATCTATAATTCTGTGAGTTATAGTCACAGTACTAGGTTTTAATACAATGTTGTTGTTGTTGTTGTTGTTGTTGTTGTTGTTGTTGTTGTTGTTGTTGTTGTTGTGTTTTTATTGATAGATTGTTTGCACAGAAACACAGAAAAAGAAAAATTCCGCTTTAGCAAGCCATCATGAAATGGGAGAGGTTGAAGCCTCCAGAGCCGGAGGATCCCATGTGCTGCTGTGAGTGTGACATCGACCAGTATGGATGCTGCTGTGAAGATCTGGATGACGCCTGCAACAGGTAAGATGGGGTGAGGGGGACAGGATCAACAGGTAAGAAGGGGTAGAGGGGGACAAAATCAACAGGTAAGAAGGGGTAGAGGGGGACAAAATCAACAGGTAAGAAGGGGTAGAGGGGGACAAAATCAAAAGGTAAGATGGGGTGAGGGGGACAAAATCAACAGGTAAGAAGGGGTAGAGGGGGATTTTCAACAGGTAAGATGGGGTGAGGGGGACAAAATCAACAGGTAAGATGGGGTGAGGGGGACAAAATCAACAGGTAAGATGGAGTGAGGGGGACAAAACCAACAGGTATGAAGGGGTAGAGGGGGACAAAATCAACAGGTGAGATGGGGTGAGGGGGACAAAATCAAAAGGTAAGATGGGGTGAGGGGGACAAAATCAACAGGTAAGATGGAGTGACAGGGACAAAATCAACAGGTAAGAAGTTGTAGAGGGGGACAAAATCAACAGGTAAAATGGGGTGAGGGGGACAACATCAACAGGTAAGATGGGGTGAGGGGGACAAAATCAACAGGTAAGATGGAGTGAGGGGGACAAAATCAACAGGTAAGAAGGGGTAGAGGGGGACAAAATCAACAGGTAAGATGGGGTGAGGGGACAAAATCAACAGGTAAGAAGGGGTAGAGGGAGACAAAATCAACAGGTAAGATGGAGTGAGGGGGACAAAATCAACAGGTAAGAAGGGGTAGAGGGAGACAAAATCAACAGGTAAGATGGGGTGAGGGAGACAAAATCAACAGGTAAGAAGGGGTAGAGGGAGACAAAATCAACAGGTAGGATGGAGTGAGGGAGACAAAATCAACAGGTAAGAAGGGGTAGAGGGAGACAAAATCAACAGGTAAGGAGGGGTAGAGGGAGACAAAATCAACAGGTAAGATGGGGTGAGGGGGACACAATCAACAGGTAAGATGGAGTGAGGGGGACAAAATCAACAGGTAAGATGGAGTGAGGGGGACAAAATCAATAGGTAAGAAGGGGTAGAGGGAGACAAAATCATAAATCAAAATAATAATGAACTCCATTCATAATTAGAATCTTACAGGGTTCCCAACTTCCCACAAGTCCTGCAAATCCTTGAAAGTTTGTGAATTTGAGGAAAAAATCAGGGCCTTGAAAGTTTTTGAAAATAGACATTGAAAATGCTTGAAATTATACTTTTTGTGCAAGAATAGAAATGTAAGTTATTTTGATGTTTATTAGGCCTACTTAACATTAGTAAATAGGTTTAACACAGCACAGCTGAGAAATGTTCACAAGCCTCTCTTTTTCATTGTTGTGAGCTTCTGTACAGCTGGTTCTCATTATAAATATTATCAGTGTTGTAACAGTCATTCACCTTGATCCATGTCTCATGCTATGCTGTGTTGGGTCCATGGATTCTATGGGAATTGGGCTTTGAAAGTCCTTGAAAAGTCCTTGAATTTGATGTTTAAGAAGGTGTGGGAACTCTGACTTAGTCATTATCCTCGCTGCCTCCTCTCCTCTCTATTGTGACCAGCCCAAATATACCCTACTTGTTCTGTTTTCTCTCTTCTCTGTCCCTCCCTCCCTCCCCCCCTTCTCTCTCTCTCTTTATAAGATTGCTCAATCCTGCTTATTGATAGTGCTTAGATGGACCTAGCTAGACACATTCTCTGTAAAGCCCTCTCAGACATGCTTATGAATTAGGGCTATTCAAATAAACTTGACTTGACTCTCCGCTCACTCGCTAGGTGGCTGAAAGGCAAACCTGATCAGAGTGGGTGTCAGTGGCCTCTCCTCATGGCCATGATGGACAAGCTGGAGATGTCTGTGGTCCCAGCTCTACTGCTGCTGCCCGTGCTGCTGCGAGTGGCCGCGCTGCACGTGCTGCTGGGGGTCATCGTCCTGACTGCCCTGCCCGGTCTGGTGCTGTGGTATTACTACGCCACCCATCGGAGGAAGAGACGCACCCTCTTCTTCCTCACCCTCTCGCTCTACTCTCTGGCCTACATGTACTACCTCTTCATCACAGAGATCTTACCCCGCGGGGATGTCAGTCAGCTGCAGGTGATCGCTGTGACCTCTGGGATGATCCTCACTCTCATGTCTCTCGTTCACACCAAGAGGGGCCCGGGCTTTGTGAGGAGGACTTTCCCAGCCGGGTCACACAGTCAGAGCCAAGAGCCGGACAATGTCTCCCCTCGCCTGGATGGATCTTCAGTGGAGCCACCGACAGAGGCTCTGCTGGCTGCAAAAGGGAGCAGGTGTGCTGTTTGCAAAATGACACGTCCCCCACGGGCGGGACATTGTCGAACCTGCGGAGCCTGTGTCCAGCGTCTGGACCACCACTGTATCTGGTGGGTCAGATTATGCCACAGAGGGGCAATGAGTCATTAATAGACCCTTTTCACAGCAGCCATTTTGACATGTCAAAGCAGGGTAAACACAGGTGTAACCAATAACAATAATTGGGCGCTGCCACTGGAACACCTAAATGGAATGGAACCATCATTAATGTGTTCATACCCTGCATTGGCACGTCAGATGGCTGCTGTGAAAATGGTCTATTGTCATTCAGTTATACGTACTATTGCAGCAGCAGAAGAATAATGTCATTCAGAAAGAAGTAGATAGATACTGCATTATAACTTCACAGCAACAAAAATAGCTTCAACATAGATTCTACATTCCACTCCTTGTTTCCTTCCGTAATAGGGAAACTGGAGACATCATAACATAACACATAACACTCAGCAGTCAGTTTATTAGCTACTTTATTAAGTGCACGCATTTAATAACAGATCAAACTTACCATCACACCATAACACTCAGCAGTCAGTTTATTAGCTACTTTATTAAGTGCACGCATTTAATAACAGATCAAACTTACCATCGCACCATAACACTCAGCAGTCAGTTTATTAGCTACTTTATTAAGTGCACGCATTTAATAACAGATCAAAGCCCCCTTAAGCTCTGCTATAGAATTTGTTTGGACCTGGATTCTACATAGTCACATGTGGTCACATGGTCACAGAAATGCTCACATATACAAACCAGGCTGAAAAGACACACAGATTCAACTTAGGTTGAAGTGACTTCAAACCAGGACAGTCGGTTAATGATTGATGTCATCTACTGTAGATACATCAACAGAGACACCTTCAGCTAGCAAATAAAGCAAGTAAAGTGAAGCTAAAAGCATAGTGTAGGACAAGAACCACTCCACCTCACACCCCGCATCACGCTTTGCATTGATCGCACCATCTGGTGAGGGGATGCAGACTTTTAGAAGAAATTGTACAATAGAATCTTTGACTAGACATGGAAATTGACTTCTTTAAATAATAACATTATTTTGGCGGTTTGAGTGGGGGAGGCCACATACAAAAAGAGCTGTAATGTTGGTTCTTTAATTGGTTCATTCAATATGGTTGAGAATAACCTCCAAAACAATCGACATTTAAACCTTGTCATTGTATCATTACAAAGAGAATAAGCGTATGGCGCAAAAATATCCAATACGAATATATTCAACTATTCTTTTTTTCTCTCTCTTTCTTTATATGACTATCTGGCAATCATAAAATCCATTGGCATGGGCTTGTTTGATTTGTTTGTTTAATTGGGACTTGGTTTTATAGTGGTTTTATGGTACTTATACCAAAATAGGCTATATATCACGATCTATTGGGAGAAACCAAACAATTCTATGTAAAATCAGACATTCAGCACCACCATATAACCAGAATGGAATTATCCTTGTTTCATAACCACATTTTGTGACTATTCAACTGTGAGATTGGAGGACAAATCAAGCTCCTTTGAATGGCGCTTGAGTCGTCGACTATTTGGGGTCACCCCTGTGTGTGTGTGTGTGTGTGTGTGTGTGTGTGTGTGTGTGTGTGTGTGTGTGTGTGTGTGTGTGTGTGTGTGTGTGTGTGTGTGTGTGTGTGTGTGTGTGTGTGTGTGTGTGGCCTTAGTTGTCTTGTTTACTGTACTTTATAACCGTTGTGTAATTATTTATTTTACATCACTACTTTTGCCTGGAATACCTTTGCAAGATGACACTACGTGTGTGTGTGTGTGTGTGTGTGTGTGTGTGTGTGTGTGTGTGTGTGTGTGTGTGTGTGTGTGTGTGTGTGTGTGTGTGTGTGCGCGCGCATGTGTGATGCAGGATAAACAGCTGTGTGGGACAGGCCAACCACCGCAGCTTCGTGCTGAGCCTCTGTGTGTTCTTGCTGACGTCCCTGTATGGGATCAGCCTGGTGCTGCGCAGCATCTGTCCCAGACAGCACCTGATGACTGCTCTGCTCTACTGTCCCGGGGTCTACACTCACTATAGGTACTTTAGCCTACTCTCACACACACTTTCTCTGCTACAGGGCCACAGGTTTATACAGTACAGCATTGTAAATTATAAATATCAAAATAAATATAGGTCATAACAGCTTTTTCATCATTACATTTTTTTTACAATAAACCTATTAGAAAAAATACAATCAATAGCATGAGCAACAAGGCCGTGTCAATCTTGTAGAACAGGGGTTCCCAAACTTTTCAGACCAAGTACGACTAGGCTACCAAACCAAATTTCCCAAGGACCACTTCCACTGCGGATGCCAACAACCCCCCCCCCCCCCCCATAAAATAAATGTTGCTGATTTAACCATGCAATAGCATCAGAAAGGCTAAATAATAACATAAGGCTACATGTTCAAAACGGACACACACACACACACACACACACACACACACACACACACACACACACACACACACACACACACACACACACACACACACACACACACCTGCCAACATCAGGCTGTTAAAAAGAGGACCCCTTTGAAAATGTTTAGCCTAAATTTAGCCTAACTTTAGAGCGTTATTTAGCCACCTTCCTGACAACATTACATCAGTGGTACTCAACCTTGACCTACTCAGGAGCCACATTGACAAAAAGAAATTGTTGCAAGAGCCACAATCCACAAAAACTCCCTTTATTTTTTTTAGATTTTTATTTTTTTATTTTTTTATTTATTTATTTATTTATTTATTTATTTATTTATTTATTTATTTATTTATTTATTTATTTATTTATTTATTTATTTATAGTAGGACTTAAAAGGGCCACAACTACCCATAAAGGAGCCGCATGTGGCTGTAGTAGAGCCTCGGGTTGAGTATCACTGCATTACATGGTTGGTAATCGATGCCTTAGGTCTTCTAGTTTCATATGATACCAGAAACTTCAATCTGGCTTTAAAACGGAGCCCACTACTGCACTACAGCCTCTGAAATTAGATTTTCAAAATCGTGATATTTCCCGAATATCGCAATATTTCCGAAAATCGGCCCAAGCCTACTCAGGGTTAATGTGTATATGTAAAAACTGATGTCTGTAAAAAAAATAATAATAATAAAGCTGCAAGCAGCGTTGTGGGCCCTCGCACCCGGTGCGCGTCGGGCCATGTCGCAGCCGCTGCCTCTCGACGGATGGCGACGCAGCTCTAAATTTCCATGTGTCTCGGACACTGTGCAGCGTTACGTGTCACTTCCTGTGGCCGCTATGTGACGCTAGAGAAAACCCGGTAATTGCGGCGTGTTGTTGTATATCACCCATTCAAAAATCCCTTAGGCAGAAACAGTGAAGAACCCGGAAGTGTTAGCATCGATGTTTTCCAGACTCATTCCTGCGGCTCTCTATTGACGTATAGATGTCTTCAGGCTGGGACACTTCTCAAACACAAGAAGTTTGGCACAGATTGGACAATCTACAATGGAGTTCGTCCAACTTCCTGTGTGATGGCGAAACATCAACGTTCGCCATGTCGACACGCCCACGCCGGTCAATGAACACTCATAATCTCCAAAATGAAGCTTCATTGGGTGGTTAAGGCTTTTCTGACCACATCTGAGGTGGATGTGTTCAACCCACTATGAGCAGTTCATCTAAGTGTAAAACATGTCATTTCCTGTTGCCAGTAGGTGGCGCTATGAGTATAACTGAATATTAATGTGCAGAAATCTTCAGGCATGGACACTTATCATGCGTGACAAGTTTGGAGCAGATAGGACAATGTGCATTCGAGTGACAGTGACTTCGTGTCTCATGGCGAGACATGGATATTCGCCACGTGGCCACGCCCACGCCGTTGATGGGAAATGCAAACTTTTACTAACTTTTCATCATTGGGGTCTCTGATATATGCTGTGCAAGTTAGAGGGGGATCCGATGAACCCCGTAGGAGGAGTTTGTTAAAGTATGACCCCTGGAAATGGCTGAAACGTCCAAAATATTGCACAGTAAATTCAAAATGGCTGACTTCGGTGTAGGTCATGGCACCAAGAGACTTTTCTGTCAATCTGGACATGATACATGTGTCCTGCGAATTTTGTACCTGGAGGTGAAACATAGCGTGAGGGCTATTCCGTTAAATGTTTCTAGGGGGCGCTCTCGAGCCATTTTGCCACGTCCATGGCAAGACCCTTGAAATATGAAATTTTTCACCACTTCTGAGGGTTAGGGTGAAAAAGTATGCAAAGTTTGGCAACTTCCTGAGCATGTTTAGCCCCTCAAAAATGCGCTTGAACACGGAGAAGAAAAAAAAAAATCCTTTGGAATGTAAATAGGGCCTTCGCCACCGGTGCTCGGGTGCTCGGGCCCTAATAATAATAAATGCTCTGGCGGACCACCAGATGGAAGATAGGTTACTGAGAACTCAAGATTGGCAGTTCACTACACAAGTCCACTTTTTCTCTCTGCCGACTCCATGTCTTTTTACGTAGGCTATCTATTTGACATAGTTTTATATAATACAGTTGTCATTATATAATACAGTTGTGGCGTTACTATTCACTCATGCATTCATTCTGTCATTGCTGCTGTGAAATCAGACCTGCATGCATGCTTGATAGACAAAATTATACAAGTTGATATTGTAGAGCTGTACAATACAGCTATAATACTTTCCCACTTCTTATTGATGTTCTTGTCTAGCCAGTGCCAAAAAAGCATTATAATGTATCTGCTATTGCGAACAGGATGATTGCTATTGTTGTAAAATGCAATTTGTTCTCAGTTGTTTGCACAAATAAATAATTTCAACAACTGACCCACATCAATGAAGGAAACGACTATTTCTAAACTAACTTCTCCTTATTATTCTACTATGTTTACAGCACAGCCCTTTGCTTCACCTGTGCCTGGTACAGCAGTATTATCACGGGTGGATTGCTACACCTGCTGGTGTTACAAGTTCTCAATATCAGCTACAATGTGACAGAGCGGGAGGTGCAGCTCGCTCTGAGGAACAAAACGGGCCAGAGCCAACTGTACGGACTTGTCATCGACACTGGAGAGTATTCACGAGGGTTCTACCAGAACTGGGTTGAGTTCCTCACCATGGCAGATGCCTCGGTCAGCCCTCGCTCCAGCCTCACTGACCTGGTCTAGTCTAGACTCAACAGCCTTATATCCAACACACTGATGGGACGCAGGTAGTCTACTAATTACATCCACACACCTGAAGAATTCATGTGACAATGAAATGGATTCATCACCAGTAACACAGAAGACATCTATGCAATGTATGCATCAACAGCACCTGCTTGGAGGCAGCAGGGAGACCTTTCAAAACAAAGCACCCAAGCTCAAGCCCTGCTGAAGTGTCCTGGAGCAAGGCACTGACTCTGATGCACTGCTCTGACCTCTGTGTGGAGGAGGGGAAGTGGAAAGAGAATTTCCCTGTGGGGATCAATGAAGTTTCTCATTATTATTTTAATTTATATTCTAACAATAGTGTGAGCATAGCATATTCAAAGACATTTCATGTATTTCTACATAGAAAATATATATATTCAGCACAACTCAGATCAATAGTTTTCACAGAACCTTTGGAAATAAAAGCTACAAAGTAAATTTGGAAATCTAGTGTATCTGATTATTATTATTATTTTTATTATTGTTATTGTTATTCCAGACTCTTCTCATGTATTATGTATGCCACTTGTACTGTACCTATTTCCAATAAATTGCAGGGGAATGTCAAGGTGCTAATTAATATTGACTGCATAAAGTTTATACACTGGCACACCCTTTGTGTTACATTTTGTATTGCATCTGTCTGTCCATAGAAATCAGCTGCAGGCTGTGAATATCAGCTATCAGACATCATCTCACTCTGTCATCCACACATCTGTTACAGCTGCAGTGTTACATCATTATTATATACCTGCAGAAAGTGAACCTCATTGGTCTTAGCATCATGCTGATTGTCTTTTTTATTTCTGTAAAAACAAAGACAAGGCAAAGCAATCTAAAATGAATGAAAATAAAGGTAATAGAGCTCTTGTTAGTGTCCCCCCCCCCCTTTTTTTTATACATAAAGTGCTTTTCTGGTCCCAGCAAGAATGCAACAAACCTCACATCACTTTTCATTCTACATGTTATTTGACTGACAGTACATTACAGCATTTTTTGTTTGACCACTTTATGAATCAATGTTATTAATTCTGAATGGACACACACCACAATTCATATTCAAAACACTTGCAATCGTGCATGCACACTGACACAAACAAACAGAAACCTGTTTATAACCCTGTGAGTCGATGTCAGGAATAGAGTAGCATCATACTTCCTGGATTGAAGTCATCTCTTACTGTTCAATCTCGGTTTCCACTATGTGCTTCACAGTCTGCTCTTTAAACATCCGCATTATTGATTTTTCCATTCTAATGGTGTCTGCCTATACTATATACTGTTAAAAATGTTATCTCTATGCTTCATTAGAAGTATATATGCTCAGAGCCATCAAGCACTCCAACACTTTAATGTTCAATATTTAATGTATGTTAACAAAGTAAAACTCCTCGATCTTCTCTTAAGAGAATAAACTAAAGATAACTGGTGTGTGCACTCTCCATTAATGTCCGGACTCCATTGTCTTGTCCTATGCATTTCCCTTATCAATTCTCATGATGCACATGATGGCTGGATCAGTCAATGTATTCAAATCAATAAATCTCCTGAAAGTAAATCACTCTTATCAGCTCAAGGTTATGCAGCTTCTGCACTCTCCCCCCATGCAGGCTAGATAGCAACTTATATTTTGTCATCAGACTGTCAATTATCAGGTGAGGGAAGAATAAGATTCTTGTACAAATATTGCCTTTACAGCTAGGATGACTGCTGTGACAATTATTCACTTGCCTCTACAAGATGTATGTGTTTTATTTAATTATTCAATCTAATTGTTTGCTGTTGATGTGACAAATGGATTCATTTCTGAATAAAGCACTGATATTTTCTATTCAAATTTTAAAACAAGCAAATAGTAAATACTGTAGTCATAGTCCCCCCCCCCCCCTTTTGGTGGGGGTCAATGAACTTCCTTATGAATGTAATACTTATTTTCAATTTCGCAATATCCCCGCCGGCCCATTTGATCTCATGACAGTCTTTGAAGAGTAACTCCATGAACGATAAGTCTACTGACACATGCCGGCCAGCCACCTGCCTTCTCAGTGTTCAAACACTAAATCACCACTGTTATCAGTTGTGACGACACCCTGTTTGCCTGTAGCTGTTGAACCCACTTGGTGTCTGCAAGTAAACTGGGGCAGAGTGGGGCTCGTTAAGAATAAGTGGCTGCACCTGAGCTGGCTTGGCTCCTCTCTCTCCCTCAAAAATGCGGCCTTCATTTTGAAGTCGTGAACTCGTGTTAGTGAGCGGCTAACTACATTAATGCAGGTACTGTAATGCAAATGCATAATACCAGAGGAAAAAATATGAGACCGTTGGGAATATTTACTTTACTTTATTTGTTTATTTGGTCAGGACAGTACACATTAATGAACAGTTACCTATACAGAGTTATCTATATGATAACAGTAAATATGCTGGATTTAGCTAAGAGCTCATTTGCATCCGTAGTCCTCGACATAAAAAACATACAAGATAAAAGACAACATCAAAACAGAATACAGTAGAAAAAATGCCAATAAAAACAACAATGTGGCCAACTGGACATAATGGTGCGTTAAAAACGAAAGTGCGCGGGATAAAAGTGTGAAACTACAAAAGTGCATGGGTAGAGACATACGAGGGCTGATTAGTTATGGTTGGTTATGGTTGCAGTGTTGATTTATTTTGAGCCATTCCTTGAGGTTTATTTTGAAGGTTGGATTAGTGGGGCATTCCCTTATTGCAACTGGGATACTGTTCCAGATTTTCCCACCAGTGATATCACCACCATATCAACATGTTTCTCACACAAATACCACATGCTGGGGGCATTCAATTGGACTCATGTCGTATTCACAGAAACCCAACCCCATGTGAAGGGCCCAAAGAAAGCCAGGAGCCAGGAGCCTCTTTGTACAAGCCAGCCCAGGTGCAGCCGGGCCCCACTCACTCTGACACAGCCTATATACCTGCTGACACAAAGTGGGTTACACACAGCCTAACAGAGCGGGTGAGGGTAATCAATCACACATTTTCCTCATTTTTGGCAGGTGGAGAGATTTTAATTCTCACTTGCCATGGCTTATAAGATAAAGAGTCAGGCAAGCAAAAATGAAATAGTTTTCAGTCTCCCCAAGTATGCAGTGCAAGTCAACAGTATGGAGCGACACCTGCAATGACCAGAAATAACTGCAATAGCAGCAAGGTATATTAAAATGGACTAAAATACCTTCTGAATGAATGGATGTTTTTCAGAGGCCCTGGGCACTCTGTATTGCTTCCCACAGGGCAGCTTGTCAAATTCAATAAAAAAGGGGCTGTGAGGGAACACCTAAGATTTAGTGAATCTTCTCCCTTTGCCCCTTAAATAGTTCCATGCATGTAGACCCACCCAGGCCGATGGGCCAGGCCAGGTGCTGTGTCTGACTGACAGGGTTATCAGTCTGTCTGCGCTGATCTGTTCAGGAGCCTCGTCTGTAAAGCCTGACCTCATGTGGCAGCTTGTGAGAGAGCAGCTCCTCTCTTCACTCACTGTTCTGGCTCTATTTTCTAACCCTACTGAAATAGATTTTTCTTTCACTCATGCAGTAGCCTGGGGGGTAAACCCAGCCTCCACGTGACCTCTATGTGCTATCATAGCACATAGAGGTCACGTGGAGGCTGGGTTTACCCAGGCTACTCATGCAGTGCACCTCCATTTCCTAATCCCCTTAGGTAACCCTGAACATGCCATAATTATCTCCAAATTACCCTCTTTCTTCTTTTCTCATTACAGTTTCCCATGTGAACAGAACAGGCGATCCTATATATAACATCATTTTGAATAATTGATATTTTTTCTGTAAGATATATAGGATGGCATGTGGTTGAGTAGTTCTCAGCCTATCTATCTATCTATCTATCTATCTATCTATCTATCTATCTATCTATCTATCTATCTATCTATCTATCCATCCATCCATCTTAGACTCTTGCAGCCCATATGAAGCTTTTTCTTTAAAATGCTGGAATAATGTTACACTAAGCATTAGATCTATCTATCATCATCATCATCATCATCATCATCATCAGTCAGTATATAAATGGGAGCTGGGGCTCTGTTTGTTTCTGTTTCTCTGTCCCACTGTGATTGTCCCACTGTGATGTCATAAATCCCACTGTAACATCATCCGTGATGTCATAAATCCCACTGTGACATCATCAGTGATATCATGAATCCCACTGTGACATCATCAGTGATGTCATAAATCCAACTGTGACATCATCAGTGATCAGTAATGTCACAAAAAAGAAGTGGGAGTCTGCCCCCGTCTTCAGCTATGGACAGCTGAATGTTGCCAGCTCCAGGACACGTGATCCAGCATTCCTGAAGTATGCCATCAAGGAGCAGGGTTGGAGAGAATCTGATTTATTTTGGCAGTGGACTCTGACCAAAGTATTCATTCAGTCTTCAATCTTTTTTCTGTGATGATTTTCTAAAATTCAGATGATTCTAATGATTCAGAGCCAGGCCTGGTTTTACAGGGGTGCAAAAGCACGCATTGCACCCTTATTTTAATTGTCTGCATGCTCAGTTGAAAAGAGTGGTAAAAAAATAAAAATAAAAAATAAATAAATGCTGCAGATGCACACTTACTGTTAAAACTTGAATTATAATTGTTGTTTTTCTTTGTTCTTTGATGTGAATTTATGGCTTTTTGGCACCTATATGTAACCTTTTAAGGTTGAGATAATTGTATTATCATTATACGGTCCAAATATTTCAGTAAAGCACTTGAAACACTTGAAATATTCTTGCTTGGCTGGTATCATTCTACTTGAAATGATAGTAAAATGCATTATTTTTAGTAAAAATAACATGTCGGCCCGTGCATGTGCACCCCTTCCTATCTAGGATGCATCCCTAGTCATCTTGTTCTGGAACCGGCCCTGTTCAGAGCTCATAATTTAATGAATGCTCACAAATTTAATACAATTTAAAAAATTCAACATTTCTAACACAGAACCTTTTTATGCCTCCGTCCATACAGTATGTCCATCCATACGTACATACATGCCGGTACATCTGTATGTACGTACGTACATACGTCCATCCGACGTTTGTTAACGCGATATCTCAGCAACGCATTGATGGGATTTCTTCGAATTTGCCTCAAACGTCCACTTGGACTCAAGGATGAACTGATTAGATGATTAAGTCACTGTGGCTGCATGTCCGTCCATTCCTTCAAAGAAGGGGGCGGGGCTAGGTGAAAGGGGCCATAGCTAGGGATAGGAAGGTTGTAGAGAGTTGGGATTCGAGGGGTGGCTACTGGCTAGAGAGAGTGGCTAGGGGGATTTGGTAGGTGGGAGGGGCTGTGGGGGTCAAGGAAGGGGCGGGGCTGTGGAAAAGGGGCTGTAGCTTGGGATACAGAGGTAGAGTCGGGATTCGAAGGGAGGGTTGGAGGAATGTCTAGGCCCTAGACATTCCTCAGGGGGATGTGGAAGGGGGCGTGATCAGTAAGGGGTGGGACTAGGGAAAATGGGCCATAGTTAGGCATTAGAGAGTCGGGGCTCGAGGGGTGGGTAGGGGGAGTGGTTGGGGTGAAGTGGGTGGTTTTGGGGTAGGGGTAGGACCATTTTCCATTTTGAAAAACGATTAGCCGTACCATAAGGCTGAATGGCCACACCACTGTGCTGTGGGCTTCAAGGTATTTGTGCTTGTATGAGTCTAGACAGACATGGATGTAGACTGCTGACTTGTTGGCACAGGCATACAACCGCGATGCGGTATTTACTATACTTTACGGTATATACTATTTCTACTCTTGCTCTTATATGACAGGAATATTTTCTCATTGTAAATTACAATTAAATTCTACATTTAGCTTCACAGGTAAATTCACGGTATTTCTGTTGTTACCGTAACAATTTTGCTGTGTTTGTTGGTGTTAGGGAAAATGTTATCAGACTCACACACTTAGTTCAGTATTCCCCCTTAATTTATTCTGTATCAGTTGGGAAGGATTTTTTTCTTTTGCAATTTTAATAAGAGAGTAATAAGAGTGACAGATGGCCTGCCTGTTTAAACTGGTGTGGTATGTAGCATGTATCTACCTGTCCCTGACCACTGATCTATTTCCAACTCTCTATCACCTTCTTCTCATCACTCTCTTATTCAAACAGCTGTCTCCAGCGAAGAGGCGAAGAATACTAATGAGAATAGAATTACAGACAACTCTAACTATTTTGGAAAGTTTGTTGTACCCAACCCAAAACCTTGGGGGGGTTTGGGATCTCTGACCAAAATAGTCATACATTCTGTCATTGTGTTACTTATGGATGGAATTGGGGCATCCGGGTAGTGTAGCGGTAGATTCCCTGCCTACCAACACGAGGGTCGCAGGTTTGTGCCCCCGTGTTACCTCCGGCTTGGTCGGGCGTCCATACAAGGATTAAGGGTATGTGTCCTGCATGGTCGCTGCACCAGCGCCTCCCCTGGTCAGTCAGAGTGCCTTTTCGGGCGGAAGGGAACTGGTGGGAATAGTGTGGTCCTCCCACATGCTACGTCCTGCCAGTGAAGCTCCCCACTGTCAGTTGAAAAGAAGCGGCTGGCGACTGCGCATGTGTCGGAGGAAGCATGGTGCTAGTCTACAGCTCTCCCCAGATCGGCGGAGAGGGTGGAGCAGCGACCGGGGCAGCAGGGGGAAATTTGCAAAGTACAATTGATGAGAAAATGGGGTGGGGGGGGGGGGGGGGGGTATCAGAAAAAAGGATGGAATTATAGTGAAAATAAATGGTTTCCCTTTTTGCTGGGGACCCCCTGAAACCCAAGGACACCTGGGGGGGTCCCCGGACCCCATCCCAACCTCTGCCATAGATGTGATGTTGGTGAATAAATCAATGTTCTGTAAAAAACAAAAACAAAAACAACCCATAATCAAGTACACACCTCTCCAATGTACAAGCACGACACGGACAGATGCACACACACACATGCACAAAGGGGATATGTGTTACAGTGGTGTCTCTGTTTACTGTTGTAACTGCTGACGGGTGGATTTGATTCTCTGCTCTCTGCCCACGGAAAGGACTGGAGGACAGATGCTGCTTTGTTTATCACTGTTTGTTTGTTGTTGTTCTTTTTCAGTTTTGGGCTGATGTTCACAAGTACTTCAAAGTATTCAAAATTACAAAAACATACGGAACAAACTGACAGACAGTATAACTCTACTCATATCTTAGCAGGTTATGTTGCTTCTTTGCTTTGTTTCTCTTAATTGCTTTGACTTGTCAGTGATTTATAAAGATGTTTTGTGTGGCTGTTCTCTCTTACTAGTTAGTTAGTTAGTTTCAAACAGACACTGTACATTTCTCTCCTTATGTATTTGGACTACAAGTTCACCTGTTCGCTGTGGCAGGTGTGGCTGTTGGAGACTCTTCTCATGTTTGAACTCATCCTAGCTCCAGGGTTTGTGTGTGTGTGTGTGTGTGTGTGTGTGTGTGTGTGTGTGTGTGTGTGTGTGTGTGTGTGTGTGTAGGTGTGTGTGTGTGTGTGTGTGTGTGTGTGTGTGTGTGTGTGTGTGTGTGTGTGTGTGTGTGTGTGTGTGTGTGTATGTGTGTTGGGAGGAAAGGGGTTACAATAGGGGTTTATGCAACGCACTCTCCACTATATAAAGGGGTGTCAGGCAGAAATGAGATAACACATACCTCCAGATCTTCACCCACGCTTCACCTGCACATCATCAGACTGCTCCTCTGTAGCTATGACTCTGTTGCTGAGACTGCTGGGAGCAGTGCTTTGCTCCTTGATGGTCTCTTCTGAGGTCGTGCCCCAACAAGACTTCACTTTACAGGGGGTAAGAGATTATCACCTGAACTAACATCAAATGTGTGCTTAGTATTGATGACGTTTTTTCAGTTTTATCTCTGTATAACTATGGGGGAGGGTTCAGGCTGTTTCAAGAAGAACATTTGTAACATTTGTTAAAATAATATAACTACATGAAATGTGGTAAGTTCAATACCCATAAGTTGTAAATGTGCTTACTTGGGCGGATAATTTCAAGTTTCCTATAGGTTATGTTTTGTGCAATTTAAATAGAAATAAATAAAAAGTCTAAAATACCCATTGGATGTGTCCTTGGATTAAATCTGCTTTGGCCATATTTCTGCAATGGGAAATATTTGTTTTGTTTTAGTAATTATCAGTCGAAACAAAGAAAAAGACAAACATAGACATCACTCGACTCATCCTGTGCCTTCCATCACATGCTTTCTCTGACACTGTAACTCAAAGTTTTCTTGTTCAGTAAATCATCAGGACAACACACTTCAAATGCTTATTCATTGATAAAAAAAAGATGAAATGTGTGTGTGTGGGGGGGGGGGGGGGGAGTGCCCCACAGCTATTCTAATTATAATATGTGGTGGTGGTGGTGGAGGAGAGGGCGGGGTATAATATATTGTTACAATGTTTCAGCTCAGGTTTCTGTTTTAATTTACATGGTTTCCTGTCCTTTTAAATGTACTGTTTTAAGACATCCCTACTTTTTACTTTTTTTTTTACTGTTTTAATGTTTTATGTCTATATGTTTTTAAATTAATTTTTTTGTTATGCTGCATATGAATTGCCCCAGGGAGGATAAATAAAGATTTACTCTACTCTACTCTACTCTATACTGTAGTAATGCCCAGTGTTGGGGCTCATTACAAAAGTAACATATTACATGTAATATATTACTTTTAGCAGTAACTCAGTAATATAACTTATTACTTATAGGATTTAGTAATATTATACCAGTTACTTTGTCAAGTAACTCAAGTTACAAATTGAGTTGCCCAACACTGGTAATGAATGCCCAGTAGCTCCACATATTATGTAGCTGTTTTTTTTTCAAGCAGATGCCTCGATTTTAAGTAGATCCAGGCTATTGTGTTTTTGTCACGTCTTGTAGCTTTGCCTCCTAGACTAGATGTTAACAGCAGTGTTGGGCAAGTTACTTTCAAAATGTAATATACTACATATTACTAGTTACTTTCATTTGAAAGTAATAAGTTACTTTACAATATTACTGTCTGTGTAGAGTAACCCGTTACTTATTACACTACTTTTGCATTACTTTCACCAAAATAACAGCAGCAGCAGAATGACATCACTGCCCCGGACCATCCTGAAAAATAATTTCAACCGCCTTGAAATCAGTGTAAACAATCCAAAATTCTAAATGTGATCCTTTTCCTTTGTTATTGTCATCTATAGTGGTTATTTGGATAAAAACACCCAGTTTGATTAGGAAATGATTGTATCTTTTTTAAATATGTGCTTTGATTTAAAAAAAAATGTACCGGTAACTCAATTTGTAACTTGAGTTACTTGACAAAGTAACTGGTATAATATTACTGAAATCCTATAAGTAATAAGTTATATTAATGAGTTACTGCTAAAAGTAATATATTACATGTAATATGTTACTTTTGTAATGAGTTACCCCCAACACTGGTTAACAGCAGTCAAAATCTCTCAGTTCTCAGCTCTCGTGTGATTAAAGCACTTGTGTTTCTGCATGTCCACAGGTGACAGGGAAATGGTACCTGATCGGATTTGCCACTAATGCCCAGTGGTTTGTGAACCACAGAGCCAGCATGAAGATGGGCACGGCCATGCTCACTCCAACTGCCGATGGGGACCTGGACATGTCTTACGCTAGTCTCAAGTGAGTGTAGGACATGTTATACGCTAGTCTCAAGTGAGTGTAGGGCATATACGCTAGTCTCAAGTGAGTTAGTCTCAAGTGAGTGTAGAACATGTCATATGCTAGTCTCAAGTGAGTGTAGGACATGTCATACGCTAGTCTCAAGTGAGTGTAGGACATATACGCTAGTCTCAAGTGAGTTAGTCTCAAGTGAGTGTAGGACATATACGCTAGTCTCAAGTGAGGTAGTCTCAAGTGAGTGTAGGACATGTCATACGCTAGTCTCAAGTGAGTGTAGGACATGTCATAGGCTAGTCTCAAGTGAGTGTAGGACATGTCATACGCTAGTCTCAAGTGAGTGTAGGACATGTCATACGCTAGTCTCAAGTGAGTGTAGGACATGTCATACGCTAGTCTCAAGTGAGTGTAGGACATGTCATACGCTAGTCTCAAGTGAGTGTAGAGGAGAGAGCTGCTGCTAGAGATGAATAGAAACAAATGGAGAGCATGGTCATGTGTATAATCTTACCTTATTTCCTGACATATCTTAGCACACCTATATATCCTAGCCCTTATACTAGCCTTAATATCCATATTCTATAGCCACTTATTCTATACTGTATATTCAAGGCCCTATGTACCATATGGGCAACCTGGGCATGGTGCCCAGGGGCCCTCAGCATGAAGGAGCCCTCCTTTTTTCGGGCTCCACAGAACTATGACACAAAGCTTAGACCAATCAGAATGAACTATGACACAAAGCTTACACCAATCAGAATGAAATAATAAAAGTTTGCTAGAAGATTATGTCTCATTGTTGATTGTTATTGGATGGCTGTGGGCAAGTGCTGACATGGTGAGACATTCATTTTTCCATAGACATTTCGTAAAATGCTTATAAAAATGGTTTTTCTTGGTCAAACAAAGCGATTCAGCTATATTTAGAATCAGGAGAGACCATAACATTTCACTTGGACAAACATTTATTGATATGTACATTATATATACTAGGCATCTCGCACGCTACGGCCTCGCCTGCCCTATTGGCCTGCCCTATTGACTGTGTGTGTGTTGCTCACTAAATGTTATTGCATCAGTGATGTCACAATGCCTCCTTGTGTCTGTTTGCCCCATTATATCACTGATGACATCATCAATGTGTGTGTGTGTGTGTGTGTGTGTGCCCCCCTATGACCACACACAAGGAGTCATTGTGACATCAGTGATGTCACTGAATGACATCATCACTTATGACATCACTGATGATGTCATCAGTGGGACATGTCATCAGTGGTTTATGACATCCCTGATTATGTCATCAGTGGGACATGTCATCAGTGGTTTAGGACATCCCTGATGATGTCACAGTGGTTTATGACATCACTGATGATGTCACAGTGGGATTTTTTTAACATCACTGATGATGTCATTTATGACATCACAGTGGGACATGGGACAGACAGAGAAACAGACAAACAAACAGAGCCCTAGCTCCCATTTATATACTGAATGAATGAATGAATGAATGAAAGAAGGAATGATGGGGGAGGGGGTGTGTGTCCCTGGGTGCTTCAGTGACCAGGGGGCCCTTGGGGTGCTAATCTAATCTAATCTAATCTAATCTAATCTAATCTAATCTTCACATCTTCTCTCCAGCTCTGAGGGCTCCTGCTGGAGAATGAGCCACCTGGCCAAGAAGACAGACATGCCTGGGAAGTTCACTTTCAAGAGCGAGCGTGAGTGCACGTTGCGCGCGCACACACGCACACACACACACACACACACACACACACACACACACACACACACACACAAAATTCACATGGAATTTTTAATGAGGGAGAAGACACACACACAAGATAATTTGTGTGTGTTTGTGTGTGTGTGTGTGTCTGTCTTCTCCCTCGTTAAAAATTCCAGAATGCAAATACATTTAATTTAAAAAGTGCAACTGTTGAACACAAGATGTCTCCTTGTTCACTGTAAAGTCCATTCTCAGTGTATGTGCATTGGAGGATTCAGGTTTTCAAATTACACTTTTAGAAATTGAATCTTGGACCAGGATTGGCTTCCAAACTAGTTGTGACGTCACAAAACATGCCACCAAATGTACAGAGAAACTTTCCACTTTCTGCAGATGAATGTGAAAACAGCCTTCTAGTGCTTCTTGGCAAAAATGTTCAAACATATTCTCCTCCCTGTCAGGCTGGAGTAACGACAATGAAATGAGTGTGGTTGATGTGAAGTATGACGAGTATGCTCTGATCCACACCATCAAGACCAAGGGGAGCACTTCCACCGTGCTCAACAAACTATACGGTATGGTCATACCCTTGTCCTTGCACGCTGTCCAAAAACAGTATGGTCATTACCCTTGTCTCTGCACACTGTCCAAACTATACGGTATGGTCATTACCCTTGTCTCTGCACACTGTCCAAACTATACGGTATGGTCATTACCCTCGTCTCTGCACACTGTCCAAACTATATGGTATGGTCATTACCCTTGTCTCTGCACACTGTCCAAACTATACGGTATGGTCATTACCCTCGTCTCTGCACACTGTCCAAACTATACGGTATGGTCATTACCCTTGTCTCTGCACACTGTCCAAACTATACGGTATGGTCATTACCCTTGTCTCTGCACACTGTCCAAACTATACGGTATGGTCATTACCCTCGTCTCTGCACACTGTCCAAACTATACGGTATGGTCATTACCCTCGTCTCTGCACACGGTCCAAACTATACGGTATGGTCATTACCCTTGTCTCTGCACACTGTCCAAACTATACGGTATGGTCATTACCCTTGTCTCTGCACACTGTCCAAACTATACGGTATGGTCATTACCCTCGTCTCTGCACACTGTCCAAACTATACGGTATGGTCATTACCCTTGTCTCTGCACACTGTCCAAACTATACGGTATGGTCATTACCCTCGTCTCTGCACACTGTCCAAACTATACGGTATGGTCATTACCCTCGTCTCTGCACACGGTCCAAACTATACGGTATGGTCATTACCCTCGTCTCTGCACACGGTCCAAACTATACGGTATGGTCATTACCCTCGTCTCTGCACACGGTCCAAACTATACGGTATGGTCATTACCCTTGTCTCTGCACACTGTCCAAACTATACGGTATGGTCATTACCCTTGTCTCTGCACACTGTCCAAACTATACGGTATGGTCATTACCCTCGTCTCTGCACACTGTCCAAACTATACGGTATGGTCATTACCCTTGTCTCTGCACACTGTCCAAACTATACGGTATGGTCATTACCCTCGTCTCTGCACACTGTCCAAACTATACGGTATGGTCATTACCCTCGTCTCTGCACACGGTCCAAACTATACGGTATGGTCATTACCCTCGTCTCTGCACACGGTCCAAACTATACGGTATGGTCATTACCCTAGTCTCTGCACACTGTCCAAACTATACGGTATGGCCATTACCCTCGTCTCTGCACACTGTCCAAACTATACGGTATGGTCATTACCCTCGTCTCTGCACACTGTCCAAACTATACGGTATGGTCATTACCCTCGTCTCTGCACTGTCCAAACTATACGGTATGGTCATTACCCTCGTCTCTGCACATTGTCCAAACTATACGGTATGGTCATTACCCTCGTCTCTGCACACTGTCCAAACTATACGGTATGGTCATTACCCTCGTCTCTGCACACTGTCCAAACTATACGGTATGGTCATTACCCTCGTCTCTGCACACTGTCCAAACTATACGGTATGGTCATTACCCTCGTCTCTGCACCCTGTCCAATTAATATGATTCCAATCACTAATTCAGTTATACCCAACATAATACTGAACAGTGTAATGTGGTTTCACAGGCCGTGGGACAGAGCTCCGCCCCGAACTGCTGGAGAAGTTCAGGCAGTTTTCCTTGGACACTGGCATTCTGCCTGAAAATATTGCTATCCTTCCCAAAAATGGTATGTTTTTTATTTTATTTTTTACTTTATTGTATGTAAAGTAACCATCATTAAGATTTGCAATGGTGTCACCTCTGAACGTCTTAACGTTTCTTAATCTTTGTGTCTTCTCAGATGAGTGCCCTGCTGCCTAATTTGATGCCCCTGGTCTTCATACGTCAACCATTTTGTCTTTACATGTTTGTTGTGATCAGAGTAAATCTGCCATGGTCACTTATTTCCCCTCAGGGATTAATAAAAGTTCCTACCTACCTATGGTCACTTCTATGAAATGAGACAGTCAAATATTCTTTAGTGCCATGGTCACTTCTATGAAATGAGTCAAATATTCTTTAGTGCCATGGTCACTTCTATGAAATGAGACAGTCAAATATTCTTTAGTGCCATGGTCACTTCTATGAAATGAGAGTCAAATATTCTTTAGTACCATGGTCACTTCTATGAAATGAGTCAAATATTCTTTAGTGCCATGGTCACTTCTATGAAATGAGACAGTCAAATACTCTTTAGTGCCATGGTCACTTCTATGAAATGAGAGTCAAATATTCTTTAGTGCCATGGTCACTTCTATGAAATGAGAGTCAAATATTCTTTAGTGCCATGGTCACTTCTATGAAATGAGTCAAATATTCTTTAGTGCCATGGTCACTTCTATGAAATGAGTCAAATATTCTTTAGTACCATGGTCACTTCTATGAAATGAGTCAAATATTCTTTAGTGCCATGGTCACTTCTATGAAATGAGTCAAATATTCTTTAGTGCCATGGTCACTTCTATGAAATGAGTCAAATATTTAGTGCCATGGTCACTTCTATGAAATTAGTCAAATATTCTTTAGTGCCATGGTCACTTCTATGAAATGAGTCAAATATTCTTTAGTGCCATGGTCACTTCTATGAAATGAGTCAAATATTCTTTAGTGCCACGGTCACTTCTATGAAATGAGTCAAATATTATTTAGTGCCATGGTCACTTCTATGAAATGAGTCAAATATTCTTTAGTGCCATGGTCACTTCTATGAAATGAGTCAAATATTCTTTAGTGCCATGGTCACTTCTATGAAATGAGTCAAATATTCTTTAGTGCCATGGTCACTTCTATGAAATGAGTCAAATATTCTTTCGTGCCATGGTCACTTCTATGAAATGAGTCAAATATTTAGTGCCATGGTCACTTCTATGAAATGACAGTCAAATATTCTTTAGTGCCATGGTCACTTCTATGAAATGAGTCAAATATTTAGTGCCATGGTCACTTCTATGAAATGACAGTCAAATATTCTTTAGTGCCATGGTCACTTCTATGAAATGAGTCAAATATTTAGTGCCATGGTCACTTCTATGAAATGACAGTCAAATACTCTTTAGTGCCATGGTCACTTCTATGAAATGACAGTCAAATACTCTTTAGTGCCATGGTCACTTCTATGAAATTAGTCAAATATTCTTCAGTGCCATGGTCACTTCTATGAAATTAGTCAAATATTCTTCAGTGCCATGGTCACTTCTATGAAATTAGTCAAATATTCTTCAGTGCCATGGTCACTTCTATGAAATGAGTCATGATTTAGTGCCATGGTCACTTCCATGAAATGACAGTCAAATATTCTTTAGTGCCATGGTCACTTCCATGAAATGACAGTCAAATATTCTTTAGTACCATGGTCACTTCTATGAAATGAAAGTCAAACTCTTTAGTGCCATGGTCACTTCTATGAAATGAGTCAAATATTCTTTAGTGCCATGGTCACTTCTATGAAATGAGTCAAATATTTAGTGCCATGGTCACTTCTATGAAATGACAGTCAAATACTCTTTAGTGCCATGGTCACTTCTATGAAATGACAGTCAAATACTCTTTAGTGCCATGGTCACTTCTATGAAATTAGTCAAATATTCTTCAGTGCCATGGTCACTTCTATGAAATGAGTCAAATATTCTTCAGTGCCATGGTCACTTCTATGAAATGAGTCAAATATTCTTCAGTGCCATGGTCACTTCTATGAAATGAGTCATGATTTAGTGCCATGGTCACTTCCATGAAATGACAGTCAAATATTCTTTAGTGCCATGGTCACTTCCATGAAATGACAGTCAAATATTCTTTAGTACCACGGTCACTTCTATGAAATGAGACAGTCAAATATTCTTTAGTGCCATGGTCACTTCTATGAAATGAGACAGTCAAATATTCTTTAGTACCATGGTCACTTCCATGAAATGACAGTCAAATATTCTTTAGTACCACGGTCACTTCCATGAAATGACAGTCAAATATTCTTTAGTGCCATGGTCACTTCTATGAAATGAGACAGTCAAATATTCTTTAGTGCCATGGTCACTTCTATGAAATGAGACAGTCAAATATTCTTTAGTACCATGGTCACTTCCATGAAATGACAGTCAAATATTCTTTAGTACCACGGTCACTTCCATGAAATGACAGTCAAATATTCTTTAGTGCCATGGTCACTTCTATGAAATGAGACAGTCAAATATTCTTTAGTACCATGGTCACTTCTATGAAATGAGACAGTCAAATATTCTTTAGTACCATGGTCACTTCTATGAAATGAAAGTCAAATATTCTTCAGTGCCATGGTCACTTCTATGAAATGAGTCAAATATTCTTCAGTGCCATGGTCACTTCTATGAAATGAGTCATGATTTAGTGCCATGGTCACTTCCATGAAATGACAGTCAAATATTCTTTAGTACCATGGTCACTTCTATGAAATAAGACAGTCAAATATTCTTTAGTACCATGGTCACTTCTATGAAATGAAAGTCAAATACTCTTTAGTGCCATGGTCACTTCTATGAAATGAGTCAAATATTCTTTAGTGCCATGGTCACTTCTATGAAATGAGTCAAATATTTAGTGCCATGGTCACTTCTATGAAATGACAGTCAAATACTCTTTAGTGCCATGGTCACTTCTATGAAATGACAGTCAAATACTCTTTAGTGCCATGGTCACTTCTATGAAATTAGTCAAATATTCTTCAGTGCCATGGTCACTTCTATGAAATGAGTCAAATATTCTTCAGTGCCATGGTCACTTCTATGAAATGAGTCAAATATTCTTCAGTGCCATGGTCACTTCTATGAAATGAGTCATGATTTAGTGCCATGGTCACTTCTATGAAATGACAGTCAAATACTCTTTAGTGCCATGGTCACTTCTATGAAATGACAGTCAAATACTCTTTAGTGCCATGGTCACTTCTATGAAATTAGTCAAATATTCTTCAGTGCCATGGTCACTTCTATGAAATGAGTCAAATATTCTTCAGTGCCATGGTCACTTCTATGAAATGAGTCAAATATTCTTCAGTGCCATGGTCACTTCTATGAAATGAGTCATGATTTAGTGCCATGGTCACTTCCATGAAATGACAGTCAAATATTCTTTAGTGCCATGGTCACTTCCATGAAATGAAAGTCAAATATTCTTTAGTACCATGGTCACTTCTATGAAATGAGACAGTCAAATACTCTTTAGTGCCATGGTCACTTCTATGAAATGAAAGTCAAATATTCTTTAGTACCATGGTCACTTCTATGAAATGAGACAGTCAAATACTCTTTAGTGCCATGGTCACTTCTATGAAATGAAAGTCAAATATTCTTTAGTGCCATGGTCACTTCTATGAAATGAAAGTCAAATATTCTTTAGTGCCATGGTCACTTCTATGAAATGAAAGTCAAATATTCTTTAGTGCCATGGTCACTTCTATGAAATGAGACAGTCAAATACTCTTTAGTGCCATGGTCACTTCTATGAAATGAGACAGTCAAATATTCTTTAGTACCATGGTCACTTCTATGAAATGAAAGTCAAATACTCTTTAGTGCCATGGTCACTTCTATGAAATGAGTCAAATATTTAGTGCCATGGTCACTTCTATGAAATGAGTCAAATATTTAGTGCCATGGTCACTTCTATGAAATGAAAGTCAAATACTCTTTAGTGCCATGGTCACTTCTATGAAATGAGTCAAATATTTAGTGCCACGGTCACTTCTATGAAATGAGTCAAATATTTAGTGCCATGGTCACTTCTATGAAATGAAAGTCAAATACTCTTTAGTGCCATGGTCACTTCTATGAAATGAGTCAAATATTTAGTGCCATGGTCACTTCTATGAAATGACAGTCAAATACTCTTTAGTGCCATGGTCACTTCTATGAAATGAGTCAAATATTTAGTGCCATGGTCACTTCTATGAAATGACAGTCAAATACTCTTTAGTGCCATGGTCACTTCTATGAAATGAGTCAAATATTTAGTGCCATGGTCACTTCTATGAAATGACAGTCAAATACTCTTTAGTGCCTTCCAGTTGTCATTCACTCCGTTCTTTCACATGGGCCATTTAGAGTTGTGCAACAAATCACTCCCAACGCTACGCAACATACATTTAGTGGTAATTTCACAATAAGGGTACATTAACCATTAGTTAATGCTTAACTCTTAGGCTTAGTTTATTCTAACCATTAACTAACCCTAAACAAGTAAACGTGAACACCATTAGTAAATGATTACTAGACACATTAGTTAAGTGTTAATTAAGGGTTAATAACCCTTAATGTACCCTTATTGTAAAGTGTAACCATTTTGGTAGCTTCAGCTGAACATGTTTGATATACAGACTCCTCTGCTGTTGCATATGCCTGAAGTTTTCCGAGGAACACTAGCAGAGTACCATGATCCATAAGATACGCAAATAAAAGACACGCATCTAAAATACTTTGCTTTTATTACATTTTCTTAACAAATACGTTGAAGTACATCCATAACAACACGGTTCAGATTTCCTTTTTCTCAAGTGTTTACATCTACACACTTTTTACAGATTTGTGTACAAAACAATAATTTACGTCCCATAGAAGTCTAGTTACACTTAACTATACAACAACTTGTAAATGACAAAATAAATATAAAAACAGAAATAATCACAGGTGAAATAAATGTAAAAACCATAGTACAAATACACCACCAGCACCAGTCTTCTGAAGTTGTATCTAAAGAGACTAATACATTTCCCTTTCTACTGGAAAAAGTAGATCTGCGTGGGGGAACACAAAGTTCAGTCTGTAGCTTCATAACAGATATTCCATCTGGCCAGACATATTGGTACACTGATGTCACGTGATTGGCTAATATTTGCAATGTTTTTTCTTGTTTGATTTTTAATATATAATACCAGCCTAATATCGGTATCAGCTCTTATCCACAGATACTGGTGCTTGCAGAATATGATTTAGTCCATGAATCAAAGTATATTGCCATGTCAGTCCATATGAAAAACAAGTTTGTTCATAGGTAAAGGAACCAGGTGCTCGACGAGCTTGTGTCATCACTAATCTTTGCTAGACATACATTTTTCTCTGATCACAAAAAAGGCCTGCATCTGCAAACGGATGTAGTTCTGCTCCCCAGAAAGTGATGTTGGATCCAAAAATACTGTCAGTCAAAGCTTCGTCTCTACTGCTTTGGGCATTCTCATTCTGCATTGCAACAGAAATGTCAGAGTAAAGATGTAGCGCTGGGGGGTATTGATACCATCGCGATGTGGGTGCATATGTGAACTTTTATTCACAATCATGACACATCCACTATTTCATTGTGTTTTTCATGTCCATAGGCCCAAAGATGAGAATGATGTGTGGGTGCTGTACACGTGTACACCTCTGGGTGCTGTACACCTCTGGGTGCTGTACACAGGTGCTGTACACGTGTACACCTCTGGGTGCTGTACACCTCTGGGTGCTGTACACAGGTGCTGTACACGTGTACACCTCTGGGTGCTGTACACAGGTGCTGTACACGTGTACACCTCTGGGTGCTGTACACAGGTGCTGTACACGTGTACACCTCTGGGTGCTGTACACAGGTGCTGTACACGTGTACACCTCTGGGTGCTGTACACAGGTGCTGTACACGTGTACACCTCTGGGTGCTGTACACCTGTACACCTCTGGGTGCTGTACACAGGTGCTGTACACGTGTACACCTCTGGGTGCTGTACACAGGTGCTGTACACCTGTACACCTCTGGGTGCTGTACACAGGTGCTGTACACGTGTACACCTCTGGGTGCTGTACACAGGTGCTGTACACGTGTACACCTCTGGGTGCTGTACACAGGTGCTGTACACGTGTACACCTCTGGGTGCTGTACACCTCTGGGTGCTGTACACAGGTGCTGTACACGTGTACACCTCTGGGTGCTGTACACAGGTGATGTACACGTGTACACCTCTGGGTGCTGTACACAGGTGCTGTACACGTGTACACCTCTGGGTGCTGTACACAGGTGCTGTACACGTGTACACCTCTGGGTGCTGTACACAGGTGCTGTACACGTGTACACCTCTGGGTGCTGTACACAGGTGCTGTACACCTCTGGGTGCTGTACACCTCTGGGTGCTGTACACAGGTGCTGTACACGTGTACACCTCTGGGTGCTGTACACAGATGCTGTACACGTGTACACCTCTGGGTGCTGTACACAGGTGCTGTACACGTGTACACCTCTGGGTGCTGTACACAGGTGCTGTACACGTGTACACCTCTGGGTGCTGTACACAGGTGCTGTACACGTGTACACCTCTGGGTGCTGTACACAGGTGCTGTACACGTGTACACCTCTGGGTGCTGTACACAGGTGCTGTACACCTGTACACCTCTGGGTGCTGTACACAGCCAGCCTTGTGTTTTTGTTAACAAAACAAAAAGCACTGTTGACAGAGTGCTGGGGATCAGAGCACCGGGAGGCGGAGCACACGCACGCACAGAATGACTGCATTGATTATCTTCAACAAGTTGGGAAGTGCTATTGGAAACAGGTTGCTGTGTTTAGTACTGAAAACCTAAAAGCGACAAACCTTTTAATAACGTTTAAGTTGTGAGACAAATAATTGGGACCATAGGATTTAGAACTGATTGCTGCCTGCAAAAAAAAAAAAAAAAATGTGTATCTACAGAGACCAGAGACATCTGCCATGCACACTGTCACCAGCAAGGGACATGCAGTTCAAAGTGCAAGTCTATGGAGGGGTTACGCTTAGTTCACACAGACAAGCTACGCCTTGCCTTGCCTCAACCCACGCCTACGCCGAGCTGGGCGTGAACCTGTTACACGCTTTTGCGATCACACCGCACGCCTTTTGCACGCCGAACCTGGAGCCGAGTCACAAGCGCCTCTCCTCTCTCCCGACTGTATTTTTTCACGTGTTGTCCAGAATTGTCATGGGTAGCCTCTAGGTAAAATAAATCTGATATATTTAATGTTCTATTGATGCTGGATATGTATAACCAGGTCTGACTATAGTCGGACATTTTAGAGAGGTGATCTTGCAAGAATATGTGCTGGCACAACAACATTGTCCATCTTGCTTCTTCGGTCGCTATTCTCTCTAATGAAGATTTGTTTGCCCACAGGGAGAAAGCCCCACGTGATAGCCACCCGTCAATCTCTCTCTCGCTCTCTCTCTCTGCTCAATACTGTTGTAGAAACTCCATTTTATTTTGAAATTCAGTTGACTTTGCCAGTTCCCACGGATATTGTCGCGTTTTTCTTTCATGGCTTGACAGAAAAGCCTGCCTGCACGCGCCTTGTCGGCGTGAAAATAGAACTCTCGCCTATTCGATAAAATCGGCAAGGCACAGGCAAGGCGTGGGTACACGCAGGGTTCACGCTCAGGCGCCCGGTGTACACAGCCTCGTTGACTAAAACGGACGCCTATTTAAAAGCGTGGGTAAAGGCAAGGCATAGGCAAGGCTTGGGTCGTCGGTGTGAACGAAGCCTTATGTCACCTATTCTGAAGAGCATTAATGTTATGTACATGTTTATACATTTCTGAACGAACATTAGGCTGAGGGTCATAAAAAGAGCGAAACAATGAAACTGACTAAGTGCAGCACGCACACGCACACGCATCACGCACACGCATCACATGAGATTTGAATGTGAATCAGGTCAGGTGCTGAGGTTGCAGTGATTGTGGTGTGATGGTGGCTGCAACACTACAGTGTTCTTTGTGGTGGCACAGTATTTAGCCCCGTCAGTCAATCAGCCTGCACCACGTCCTTGTGGTGACGCATGATATGCTGGTTCTTCTCCGAGGGTCTGCGGAAGCCTTTCGAACAGATCTCACAGCGGTGGGGATAGTCTTTTGTGTGAATGGAAATCACGTGTCGCTTGAAGCCTGAGGCATCTCCAGTGCTGTAGTCACAGTACTGGCACTGGTAGATTCTCCTTTCTTTTTGCCCCTTGCCAATAACCACAGTCACGCTGCTGGCCAAGCTGGCTGCGCTGACCCTAGTGGGTGCAGCAGAGCTGCTGGCACTGCTGGGCGCAGCCTTTTTAGGTGTCACAACAGGAGTATGTGTCTCTAGCGTCCTCTTGACCTCACTCTTTTCAGGAGAGGCCTGTTGCTCCTTTGTGTGGACAGACAGGATATGGCGACTGAGAACAAACGGGTCTGCAATTTTGAAGTTGCAGTGCCGGCATTGGTGGAGTTTCTTCGTGCGGTGGGACGCCGAGTGCTTCTTCAGTTCAGATGGCCGGTGGAAGCCTTTACCACAGACGGCACATTTATGGGGATAGTCCTTGGTGTGAACGGATATGATATGGCGTTTCAGGTCACTGGAGTTGGAACTCTTGTGATCACAGTGGGCACAGGGGTGCGTCTTATTCTCCTCGTGTGTCAGTCCGTGCTGCAGTAACTCCTCCTCCTCGGCAAAGGTCTGGAAACAGCGCTCACATTTATATGGCATCATGCTATGCTTAGTCTTGATGTGTGTCTTGAGGTTGGAGGAATCAGCTGACTTGTAGTCACAGTAGAGGCAGGAGTAAGGCTTCTCCCCTGTGTGTGTGCGCATGTGCTTCTTCAATTCCGAAGGGTGTCGGAAGCCCTTGCCACACTCCACACAAATGTGCGGGAAGCTTTTACTGTGAACAGCCAACAGGTGGCGGTTGAGCAGTCCTTGCTCAGCAGTTTCATAGTCACAGAACTTGCACTTATGCATCTTGGTGGCTGGTGGAGGCGCCTGGCTCTTGGGCTCGCGGTGGTGGTGCTGCAGTCTGTGAGAGAATAGCGCCGCCTGCTGGTGGAACTCCTTGCCACACATTTCACACTCAAAGGGGGCCTTGCTGCTCAGAGTGTGCACCTCCATGTGGTTGTGAAGGCTGGCTTTCTTGTTGGTGGTGAACTCACAGTCCGTACACTGGTACTTTTTCCTAGTCAGAACATCCTGGTGATGGTTCTTGGTGTGGCGTTTCAGGAAGCCTCTTGACTTGAACTTTTTACCACAGAGCATGCAGGGGTATACGGTCAGAGGCTGGCCATATGGACCGATGATGATGGCTAGAGGGAAATGACAAGAGGGACAAAGAAATTAAAACATGACTAGAATCATGGTTGTCTCAACAGTGACTGCTTGTAACGAGTGTGGACAAAACCTTGTTGTTGAAGGCCAACATAGTAGCCACTTAGCCTGTTGTGAACGCTTATTTCATAAGTACTGTATGGCAGCCGAGAGGAATGCATTTCAGAGCAGAATGCCACTGTGAAATGCAACAGATGACAGCATTTTATCAGTCCACACATTAGCAGAGGAAGCAAGAATGAGCTGCCACTGTGAATCAAGCTGCAACCCCGGGGAAGCCGTTGCTAGGACAGACAGGAGGACTGGAGGGGCACAGGCTGACAGTGACTGGTGGTCAATGTAATAATAGTGCACAGCCTTGCCCACAGAGTGATAGCATATGCTGCAGCTAATGGGACAGTGCACACTGCTCAGGGGAACAGTGTGTTACTAATGGGACAGAGTTTCAGAGCTGGACTCTTACCATTTTCCCAAGGAGCACATGTCTAAGTTGAAAAAGTTAGGAGCACATGAAGAATTTTAGGGGCCCAATGAAAATTCAATACAGAACGATAAAGCACGTATTCAATACGATTCTATTAATCTCTGATACGTTACAATTAAGTTTAATTCAAATTCAATTCAAAGTATTCTCATGATGCGACATGCATTTCCTACCAGAATGGCTCAATGCAGCTCATTGGCTATTGTTGTCATGTAATTATAATAACTCTTTATTTAGTCATCTATTTGTCTAACAATATGCCCATACTATCCACTTGTTTTTTTTATTTTTTTTAATAAAATGGCTTCTTGGTTATTTTAATTCTTCTATGCTTGTTGCTTGTTTATACGGTAATTGTTTTTTCCTTTCCTTTCCTTATACCATTGGTCTTTGGTGTGCTTATTCTGTTATGTGCATTGCATAGTTGTTTTAATGCTTTAACTTCATTTTATTTGTATTGTATTTTTGTTTTACTTGTACAAGCACCATGTAACCTTGTTAAAGTGATCATACGGAAGATTTCCATTTTCTTGTCTCTGACAACCCCTATGGCCATGAGCAGTAATTGCAGATGAGATCCACACAGTGGCGCATATGTGACGTGAAGGGGTTTTTCTTCTTCTTCTTAACTCATTGAGTGCCATGGACGGACATGTTCGTCATTTCAAATAGTAACGTAGAGTGCCAAGGACGGACATGTTCGTCAATTGCGTTTTTTGACGGTGGGGCGTCGATCAAAGCCTTCTGCCTCTCCTGTACAAATATTATAGCTATTGGAGGTCTATAACCTATTTTACAGAACCCTTAGGTGGCGACAGTGCTCTCCAGGTTAACAGAAAGGCAGAGAAAAACAGAGAATAAGTCGTTGGGGAAACGGAAATCGCATCGCATCCGTATGCATCGATATGCATGAAGCGTTTTAACGTTAGATGTGCCTGCAGCAGGCAGCAGCCAATCTGCTCCCACAATTGAGCTCCTCCATGTCCGCTGCGACAGGCTGTCGCCGACAGCCCATTCGCATGATCAGCCGTTATTATTCTCAACTGGAAGCATACAGTAGTAGCCGGTGACAAACACACGCGGAAAAAGCTGGATGTCGCCGAGGCGCACCCTTCACAGTGCAGAGCAAACTCAGCAGAGAGCCACCTCCCATAAGGAGGAGTGTGCAGTTGAGGCGGGGCGGGGCGGGGCGGGGGGGGGGCATGCAGAGCAGCACACAACACTGACCCAGACAGACCCAGGCAGCAGGACAGGGTTGGCAAACGCAAGCCAGAATATCCGATGCCCACCAGCAGCAAATCAAGATCAGCAAGAAGCTGCAACCAGCAGCGCACGCAGGGGCCAGCGCTGCTGGTTGCAGCTAAAAATATTATTCTGCCAAACAAAATTCCCTGGCCTTCACTGTTTTATTGAAGGAAATTATTTTTGAGGTGTGACTACATCAGAAAATTAGCTTCAGAGTCAGTGATGTGTTTGAAATGTTTAATTTCACAAAAGGGCCATTATCTCAGCTTCTAGAAAAAAACTGCTCTTTTTTGTTAAATCAAGCTATCTTCTCCGGCTGATAACTAAAGAACGGAAAATGATATCAATAAACCTGTTTTTGCTGATGATAGAAAAGAGTCTCATCGTTCTTTTTGCGTGTTCATTGTTTACATAGTAATATCACACAATATTCTGTGGGCCTCGAGAAATCACTGAAAAAAGCTCTGAAACTCTGGCACTGGGAGCGTCCGTTCTCCAAAAGTGGCTGGCACTCAATGAGTTAATACATTCAAGTAGGCCAGTGGGGGCGGTAATGCAACGCTTGGACGCCAACCGCGCACACATCTCAAAAGAAGAAGAAGTGGGTCTGCGGTAGTTAGCAGAGCTATATAATAGAAGAGTTGTGACATCTCATTCACTCCAATGGACCAGTTTTTGGATTCAAGATCGCTAAAATGTGTTGTTGGCAATATGACTATGCTGTCTGTTAATGTTAGACCATCTAAGAGCAGCTATGTGCTATGGTTTTTCACTGCAATCATTACATAATGTTAGGCAAACTACAGATGACTATGGTTAATGATAATTTAATGACAATAGCCAATGAGCTGCATTGAGTCACTATGGTAAGAAATTCATAGAGCATCATTAGGAAAGTTTTCAGATTAATCATTGTGCCCTTAAATGTGCTCCTAACTTTTTCAATTTAGGAGCATAATGTAAGTTGATAATCACACCAGACACCCAGTTCATAAATAGGGATGCACGATAATTATCGGACCGATAAATTATCGGCCGAAATGGCCATTTTGCGTTATTTATTATTCCGATAATGGCCTTTTTCCGATAAATTAACAGCCGATAATCAGGCTTTGTTTTTACCTCGGAAGCGGAGCTATTGTTGTCGCACGCTCGTGACGTCACAGCCTGCGACTGCAGCACTGCCTGCTGCCAGTATGTTGCTGTTTTTCACAGTTTCAGATGATCACAACACTATTGTAATTTGCAATCCATGTCCTGCACGGGTTCTGAGAGGAGGGGAAACGTCTAAGCTGGCATTATGTTAAACCAAAGCTGACGATGATGCAGCGGATTTGTTTGTTGTTTACGTTAGCTCAGCGTTACCTCATAGCGCGGCCTACACTTCAGGCTCGCCTGGTAGCAGACAAACTACTTGTGAGCAAACAGCCCCACAAAAGCACTTCATACTCACAGAGCTGGCGTAAACATATAGAAACTAATGGAAACCCCTTTACCCAAAATGAAACATCCAGGGTATTTGTGTATTGTGTATTTAACTCCAAAAAACAACACGCTAACGTTAAGCTAACGCGCTAGCCGGGAGTCCCACTATAAACCAAAGGGATTTTGAAGTTGAGTTAGCTACTGCAGCTGCTGGACAGAGCCATCTAACAGAGCCAATAATAAGGAAAACAAAGGCACAGTCGCCCACATTAGGCTACATAAAAAGCATCAGTCAACATCACATAGTGTCTTTTCATTAATCTGGTGGCAGCATTTTTCAGTAAAAAGTGAAACGACACAGATGGTTTATAGTGCCTGCTCCATTCATTGGGCCCAGGCTACCATTCACTGAGAACTGGCACCAATGCAAAATTCGAACAGATCAGTAACATGACAATAAGAGTCTAAATTACTATGCCTTTTGTCATTGTGTTTTATCTGCAGACTAGGCAGTCATTGGCTTTCCGTTCTATAAAAGCCTTTATTTTTGCATCGACTATAATTGAGTGATACACTTTATTAAAACAATCATATTATATCAGAAGTTTTCTTCGTTTTGTGTTCACTAGGGGTGTCGCGGTACATGTATTCGTCCCGTGAGTTCACGGTACGGGCATCACGGTACGTCGTTTCACGGAACGTGAAACGACACGACGAATACGTCAAATCCAGAAGCGCCTAAACGCTGTTTGAACGCCATTGAATTTAATTGAATTAAACGCCAGAAGAAGCGGCTAAACGTTACATAACACTGACAAAGCTGTTCATTTGTAAACAAGCAACTTACATCGCGTGGGATGACAAGCAAGATGCGGTGAGGAAGAGGGGATGACTCCTTGTCATGTTCCAATAATCCATTAGATGACCGAACGTAATCATCATGGTAAACAAAACTTGCATCCAATAACGTTAACAAGCTAACAGGCTAGTAACAGGCTTGCTGTCAATCTTAACATTGTTCTTCTTCTGCCGTTTTATTCTTCTTCTACTGAACATGTAGGTATTTTGACGTTGACTAAAGAAATACTGCCGCCTAGTGGCCGCTTTTAGATAGTGCTTAAATCAAACATCAATAGCAAATGCTACATAAAACAAATACAACAGGGGGAGGGGTTCTTTGTTTAGAATGAAGTTACCAAAGTTGCCAGTTGGCAAATACCTGGCTGTATCTGGCCTGCTACCTCAGTCCCTACTAGTAGGTAGGTAGCTACTAGCAACCAACTAGGTTGTTTTGTTTTCTGTCTGTTTGACAGGGTAAGGCTTAAACTTTGAATGTTTATACATAGCTTAATTTGAACAAATTGAAATACTCCAATTGCACAAGTTTAATTTTTGTATTCTATTTTTGTATTTTTGATAACTAAATGCTTTTCAGCCTTGTAGCTGATTGTGACATTGTGACCGAGCCAGCAAAATACAACCTAATGCAAGAGAGTATGTTCACTGTGTGTACTGTTCACTGCTTTAAACAGAGCCATGCTGTACCAGTTTGTGACACTAGGTGGAGCACTAGTACTGCCTGTTCAAAATGAATGCCCAAGGTTCAATAAAAATTAAAAATAATTTTTTGTTGTTGCTTTTTCCGCCGTTGTACCGTACCATATTCGTACCGAACCGTGACCCCAAAACCGAGGTACGTACCGTACCGTGACACCCCTAGTGTTCACAGTGATGTCATATTTGGTTAGGTCAGAGCTACACTACTTCTGCATTTTTTTAACCCCAGGTGTGCATAAAATACAGGTTAAAAACTTAAAAAAAATATATTATATATATTTTTTTATTATAATAATTATCAGTTATCGTATCAGTTATCGGCCAGGAGAAGCAGATATTTATCGATTATTGTATCGGTTGAAAAGATCCATATCGTGCATCCCTATTCATAAATGCTGCAATACTTGACAGACATTCATTTACATGAGCGTATCACTTTAATAAATTGGCAATATGTATACAAAATTACAAAGAAGGTAACACTTAAAATGTATTATTGTGGTGCCGAAAGGCGTGGTGAAAACTTTGGGTGCACCTAAATTATGTGCTGGTGCACCTAAATTAAAAAGTTAGTCTGGAGCCCTGTGTTAAGCCAGATTGTCAAAAATTATTTTTGAAATAACATTAGTGAGCGGCATGATCACTAACGTTGAGTTGCTAATGCTAACATTAGATGAATGCATTGTATTGGGTGTGTATGGTATTCACACCCAACTCGCTTATTTGAGCTGCCAGCGCCTTTCTGCAATTCATTCTCTATGTAAGGATGTACCGTAAATTCCGGACTATAAGCCGCACCTTTTTTCCCGTTTTTTGGGCTTTTTTGGCCCCTGCGGCTTATATAACGGTGCGGCTTATCTATGGATTTTTTCAAAAAAAAAAAAAAAAAAAAAAAAAAAACTCTCTTTTTTAGCACTCTTTCTAACTATAAATCCTATATAACTATAATAAGTTTTAATTTCCTCTCTTGCCCTCTTTTCACCACACTGTATGACACTGTATGACACTGTATGACACTGTGTGCACTGTAAAAAACAACACAGGTGGTGTTGTGTTATGTTGTTTTGTTGAAATGTTAATAAATGGGAGCTTCCTCAAACAGCCATCTCTTTCCCGACAATCCCCTCTGTGCATGAACCCTTACATATGGTAATTAAACATTAAAACACAAAAAAAAAAAAAAAAAATACCATTAAAACACCCGCGGCTTATAGTCCGGTGCGGCTTATATAAGAAAAAAATAGTCAACTTTGCAGGTGCGGCTTATACACCGGTGCGGCTTATAGTCCGGAATTTACGGTACTGAACGTGTGCTTATAACACTTTTGTTAAACCAATTTGCTATAATATCATGATAAATTGTCCCCCTCTCCCCAACAATTGTTATAAGCGCATTTGAACATTAGACCCTGGGGAATGGTGGCCATCTTGGATTTGAGGTCAAATCTGACTTCCCTCCACATCTGACAATAAACCTTATGGTATTCACTCACTCCACATCTGACAATAAACCTTATGGTATTCACTCACTATGTGAGAAATGTCATGCTTCTTTGAAAAAGTGCACAATTGTTATAAGCACATTTGTACATTAGACCAGGAAAAATTGTGGCCATCTTGGTCAAATCTGACTTCCCTCCAAATCTGAAAACTAGAACGACAGCACTGCGGATATATGCCTCCGCCAAAAAGTGAGCAGTCGACATCCATGTCTGTCCAGACTTTGACATTTGAGCCAAATGTGAAGAAACTCCGTCAAGGTGTTACTGAGATATATATGTTAACGAGCTTGGAAATGGTATTCGTGAGGTCACAGTGACCTTAACCTTTGTCCACCAAAATCTAATTAGTTCATCCTTGAGTCCAAGTGGAGGTTTGAGGCCAATTTGATAAAATTCCGTCAAGGCATTCCTGAGATAACGTGTTAACAAGCATAAAACAAGCGGTCGTGAGGTCACAGTGACCTTGAACTTTGACCACCAAAATCTAATCAGTTCATCCTTGAGTCCAAATGGACGTTTGAGGCAAATTCGAAGAAATTCCATGAAGGCGTTCCTGAGATATCGCGTTAACAAGCTGGAAAATGGCATTCGAGAGGTCAGTGACCTTGACCTTTGATCACCAAAATCGAATCGTTCATCCTTGCATGCAAGTCGACGTTTGCGCCAAATTGGAAGAAATTTCGTCAAGGCGTTCCTGAGATATATCGCATTAACGAACTTGGGAATGGCGTTCGTGAGGTCAGTGACATTGAACTTTGACCTTTAACCACCAAAATCTAATCACTTAATCCTTGAGGCCAAGTGGAGGCTTGAGGCCAATTTGATGAAATTCTGTCAAGGCGTTCCTGAGATATCGCATTAACAAGCGTGTTACTAATGGGACAGTGCAGACTACACAGGGGATCACTGTGTGTTACTAATGGGAGAGTGCAGACTGCACAGGGGATCACTGTGTGTTACTAATGGGACAGTGCACACTACACAGGGGATCACTGTGTGTTACTAATGGGAGAGTGCACACTACACAGGGGATCACTGTGTGTTACTAATGGGAGAGTGCAGACTGCACAGGGGATCACTGTGTGTTACTAATGGGAGAGTGCACACTACACAGGGGATCACTGTGTGTTACTAATGGGAGAGTGCACACTACACAGGGGATCACTGTGTGTTACTAATGGGAGAGTACAGACTACACAGGGGATCACTGTGTGTTACTAATGGGACAGTGCAGACTGCACAGGGGATCACTGTGTGTTACTAATGGGACAGTGCAGACTGCACCGGGGATCACTGTGTGTTACTAATGGGACAGTGCACACTACACAGGGGATCACTGTGTGTTACTAATGGGAGAGTGCACACTACACAGGGGATCACTGTGTGTTACTAATGGGAGAGTACAGACTACACAGGGGATCACTGTGTGTTACTAATGGGACAGTGCAGACTGCACAGGGGATCACTGTGTGTTACTAATGGGACAGTGCACACTGCACAGGGGATCACTGTGTGTTACTAATGGGACAGTGCAGACTGCACAGGGGATCACTGTGTGTTACTAATGGGACAGTGCACACTGCACAGGGGATCACTGTGTGTTACTAATGGGACAGTGCAGACTGCACAGGGGATCACTGTGTGTTACTAATGGGACAGTGCACACTACACAGGGGATCACTGTGTGTTACTATTGGGACAGTGCAGACTACACAGGGGATCACTGTGTGTTACTAATGGGAGAGTACAGACTACACAGGGGATCACTGTGTGTTACTAATGGGAGAGTGCAGACTGCACAGGGGATCACTGTGTGTTACTAATGGGACAGTGCACACTACACAGGGGATCACTGTGTGTTACTAATGGGAGAGTGCACACTACACAGGGGATCACTGTGTGTTACTAATGGGAGAGTGCAGACTGCACAGGGGATCACTGTGTGTTACTAATGGGAGAGTACAGACTACACAGGGGATCACTGTGTGTTACTAATGGGACAGTGCACACTGCACAGGGGATCACTGTGTGTTACTAATGGGACAGTGCAGACTGCACAGGGGATCACTGTGTGTTACTAATGGGACAGTGCACACTGCACAGGGGATCACTGTGTGTTACTAATGGGACAGTGCAGACTGCACAGGGGATCACTGTGTGTTACTATTGGGACAGTGCACACTGCACAGGGGATCACTGTGTGTTACTAATGGGACAGTGCACACTACACAGGGGACCATTGTGCGTTACTAATGGGACAGTGCACACTGCACAGGGGATCACTGTGCGTTACTAACGGGACAGTGCACACTGCACAGGGGATCACTGTGCGTTACTAATGGGACAGTGCACACTACACAGGGGACCATTGTGCGTTACTAATGGGACAGTGCACACTACACAGGGGATCACTGTGCGTTACTAATGGGACAGTGCACACTGCACAGGGGATCACTGTGCGTTACTAATGGGACAGTGCACACTACACAGGGGATCACTGTGCGTTACTAATGGGACAGTGCACACTACACAGGGGATCACTGTGTGTTACTAATGGGACAGTGCACACTACACAGGGGATCACTGTGTGTTACTAATGGGACAGTGCACACTACACAGGGGATCACTGTGTGTTACTAATGGGACAGTGCACACTGCACAGGGGATCACTGTGTGTTACTAATGGGACAGTGCACACTACACAGGGGATCACTGTGTGTTACTAATGGGACAGTGCACACTGCACAGGGGATCACTGTGTGTTACTAATGGGACAGTGCACACTACACAGGGGATCACTGTGTGTTACTAATGGGACAGTGCACACTGCACAGGGGATCACTGTGTGTTACTAATGGGACAGTGCACACTACACAGGGGATCACTGCGTGTTACTAATGGGACAGTGCACACTACACAGGGGACCATTGTGTGTTACTTTTCAGTTTGGGCTGCCCCTTACCTGTTTGGACCTGCCGAGGCTCCGAGCGCCTCCTGTTCTTGCTGCGTTGTCTGCTGATTTCGTCAACACCGTCCGATTCATCGATGTGCAGCAGAGCACTGGCTGCACCGTTTCGGTTTTCACAGCTCTCGCTGTCCTCGGCACCTGTGCGAGCGACATGATGTCATTCAAACAAAAACAGGAAAAGTGGCATCTGTAATTGTTAAGCGGCGACACAAAGAGACACGGTGTGACGAGCAGTAGATAGGGTGCTGACCATAAGCAGCTGCCCAGGCCACAGGCATGAAGTCCTTGCTTAGAGACACACTGTCATACGAGCGGTGGTGAGTTACTGGCTCCTCACCGCCTACCACCACCTCCATATAAACCTCATCAGTCACCTTGGACCCACCTGCAGATGAGCCCAACATGTACAAAACCAGTGTGTCATAGTGACATTTCGTTTCACGACAATCATCCCTATGCAAACCAAACTGCTTGTAAGATTTGATTGACTCACCGTGGTTTCCTTGATTGTGATGAGAATCTCCCACAGACATGTAAACCATCTTCTCTCTGAGTGTTTGGCCCGAAGACTCCGTTAGTGCCACGCTCTCTGTGTCGCCATCACTGATGTCAACTGACTCTCCTGTAGAACAAACACTTAATAAATCCTCACAGTCAAAAGGTTTAGGGTTAAGCCTAACCCTTTACACTGCAATTACAATTGTATTGCCCATTACACAACACCTCATTTCAGGCTAGCAATCTGGTCAAAGCTGTGCTGTTAATTTCCATAAAACATGGCTATCCTGTGATTTATTGATTTGCTAGGCAACTGGTGGTAACTGGAGCTAAATAAAACAATCTGAGTACATGTGGTGAGCATTGTATAAAAGGGCATTCTTTAATGTGGTTTTTGGTGTTGCTGGTATAATTTGAGCTTCCATCAGGACTTGACACTCACCCATGTCGTCCTCCCCGGAGTCGGCCTTGAAGATGTAGACCTTGATCACCTCCTGCCCATCCTCATCCTTCTCCACTTCCTGATCCTCCACAGCACCCTCCACCGTTACCTCAGTTCCATCCTCGGACACCATTTTACCAGCCTCATCCACTTGTGGGGGAGAAGAGAAGGGGACAAGGACATTGTAAAAATAGAGAGCTACACATCACATATAATTACAGGGGTGAAGGTTTGAGTGATCAGCCATTCATGAGCCTGTGAAAACGTAAATCCTGCTGCTCATATTAGTTGTTTAAATACCTATATTTATTAATGCCATGTGGTGCACTGTTCCCGCCACGTTGTTTCAGCAGCGGCACACCACCGCCCCTGAAACTTGCCCAGTGGTATGTTTGGGAGGGACTGACAGTTATTATTCAAAACTAGTGATGGAAATTACGGCTCTTTGAAGGGAGCCGGATCTTATGGCTCTGTTCCTTTCTGGGAGCCGTTCAAAATAATGGCTCATCATCGTTCTTTTTTTAGGGAGAATTATGTTAATAAATCTAATCTGCTACAGCCATTGGCTTTGTATTACCATTATATCAGGAGATCAACAAGAAATTACCAATCACAACGGGAGAGAGGGTTAAAAATATGGAGACTCCCGCGAAAATCACGAGTGTTGGCAGGTATGACCTCCAATGTGTGACCCCTCGATAAGTCAGTATGGCCCTCTGGAAAAAAAAATGGCTCACCGCTGGGCTATACATTCAGGCAATGCCTCGTCATAGCTCGGCTGCATGGTCAGTGTGGGGGAGCTGGGCTATACATTCAGGCAATGCCTCGTCATAGCTCGGCTGCATGGTCAGTGTGGGGGAGCTGGGCTATACATTCAGGCAATGCCTCGTCATAGCTCGGCTGCATGGTCAGTGTGGGGGAGCTGGGCTATACATTCAGGCAATGCCTCGTCATAGCTCGGCTGCATGGTCAGTGTGGGGGAGCTGGGCTATACATTCAGGCAATGCCTCGTCATAGCTGGGCTGCATGGTCAGTGTGGGGGAGCTGGGCTATACATTCAGGCAATGCCTCGTCATAGCTCGGCTGCATGGTCAGTGTGGGGGAGCTGGGCTATACATTCAGGCAATGCCTCGTCATAGCTCGGCTGCATGGTCAGTGTGGGGGAGCTGGGCTATACATTCAGGCAATGCCTCGTCATAGCTCGGCTGCATGGTCAGTGTGGGGGAGCTGGGCTATACATTCAGGCAATGCCTCGTCATAGCTCGGGTGCATGGTCAGTGTGGGGGAAACCACCTGACTGTCACGACACCTCCTTTCTGTCAGCCTGGAAATGTGGGGAAAGCGTGGTTTTTGCATGCTAACATCAAAGAGGTGCCATATCTTCTTCTTCTTTTTGTTGTTTAATAGCTGACGCAACCAGTGTGAAGAGGCCTTTAGCGCCCCCCTACAACTCGGGAGTCGAATGTTTTCCCGTTTTCCCCCACGGCCCTAAATGGAAGTGACATATTGTGGACGTTCCCACACAGACCGACTGCATCTATAGCGTTAATTATGTTATAAATATTTTTGGGGAATAGTATAAACACTACACCTCTACATACAAGAGCTAATAGAAGTGTTGTAAACTCACAAGATATCATCAGATAATCTCCGCAGCCATCTTGGTCCTCCTCCTGTTGCTCAGGATCCAGTGAATCTTCAGGGATGTCTCCCATGGCAACGCCTTCCTCCTCGCCCTCCAGGGTCATCACACAGGTTTCTACGGCCACGTCTTCATCTTCCTCGCAGTGCACATACTCAGACACCACGTCCTCCACGGCGTCCTGGATCACCAGCTCGTCGGGGGCAAACCTGTGAACCGCCATGCCTTCCCCCTCGCCTTCCGACACCAACACAGTCTCTTGTAGCTCCACAACAAACTCCTGACCGCCGGCACCACCCTCATCTGGAACAAGCAGGATTAGCCAATTAACGGTGAAAAGGAAATGTGTTATTCTTGAGTGTTTTGAATGGTATCTCTTAAGGAACTGTGTGTTATTCTTGAGTGTTTTGAATGGTATCTCTTAAGGAACTCCAGTGTTTCCCCTACCATTCTACAGGCCTGGCAGGCCCCCCCCCCTGCTCTCCCCAAAATTTCAATAAACCTTTATGGCATATTATTACAATACAACAATACTGGTGTTGACAGTAACAGAAGGTGCCAAATCATTAAAAAAAATAAGCATTTTGCTTTTACGAGCATTGTGCCAGCGTGCAGCGCTGTTCCAAAACATGTCAACGTGTGTCGTTGCCTGGGAAACGCACATCCCATAATACAACTGTTCGCATCGCATCCCATAATAGTATGATGATACTTGGGATGCCATTGCGAACATAGATGCGAACAGGTTAGCTAAAAGTTTAGCGTCGCCAGCGACGGCCCCCACCGTTGCGGTCGGGGTACGTTTCAAAATCCTTCCAGGCCTGAAAGATTTTCTAGGGGAAACACTGAACTTTGTGTTATTCTTGAGTGTTTTGAATGGCATCTCTTAAGGAACTGTGTGGTATTCTTGAGTGTTTTGAATGGCATCTCTTAAGGAACTGTGTGGTATTCTTGAGTGTTTTGAATGATATCTCTTGGATGCTGGCCTGGGTCCTTTGGATGTCTTGCAGCCATCATAACTTCTTTAATATAATTGTGCACAGCAGCCATAATGTCATAATCTCATTATGTACAACAACACTTGATTAACTTATTATGGCATTACACTTTTTTTTTTACAGTTATCTGGTAAACTGAAGCATCCCTCATCTTGAAGCGTTACTATGAAACCCAGCGCCTTTCCAGACAAAACCCGAAAATCACGACCATTTTGCATCTATGCTAGCAAAACCTGCACCCAAAAAGTTTCAATGAACCGCATCATTGCCTTAACCCAGTCTTTCCCATACATTGATCTATTTGTGGCGGTAGACCCCTCCAGGACCCCACCTTCCCCCGGACCATCCTAGTGGGTGGGAGGTCCACCCACCACAATCTCTCAAAATCCTGTTGGAAACACTGCTTAACCGCAAGATCAAACCTTCAGAAGACCTGACGCCAATTGTAACTTCAAACGGAGATGCTTTTTTCTTCCTTTTTTGATCATCAATTTTACGAAGTAACACGTTTTTTTCTGCCCTTTTACTGCAGGCTGCCTGCAATCCGCATTTCTCAATAGAGGCAGGACATTGAGATTACGTGTTGTCACACATAATCCTAATGCATTATGTCAGCAGGTTGCTATGAAATCTTTTTTCAAGTCATTCCAAGTTGGGCTATTGACTTAAGTAAAAAAGGAAGCAGGCCAGCACTCAAGATGACCTTTCAATATTTAATCAGCGTCTGGGACAGCCAACAGACACGTTTCAGCACAAAGCCTTCATCAGCGCTTGGCCTTGCATCTAAGTTGAACGTTGGACTCGAGTGTGCTCGCAATTGGTGAGTTTGTACGTATTGACTTATTTTTCTCATCACCATTTGATTTAAAATGGTAATTGCATTACTTGAATGGTAAATCGCTGCGTCGATGACACATTTTGGTTGAACGCGCGTTTTTCTTGTCTCCCTTCTAGAAAGCACTCACAGGTCACTAAAATTAATTTTCATTGTTTATAGCACAATAAGATCTTAAATATTCTTAAAATATAGGAATCGGAATGTGTATTCATATAATTTTTATATATTCCTATACTTTATTTGGTCTTGCATCTGTGTAACGTTAACTTACATGGACATAATTCTAGTGTGTGCTGTGTAACTGCGTATGGTGTGAGCATCTATTGATGCAAGTAGACTATTGTTGCTGGACATAATTTGGTCCATATAAATATATTTGAACACTATTTAGTTGTACATATTATTTTCTAGTATAGCATTAAGAGTCATGTAACAAGTCATGAACATCTGCAGGGAAGTGTGTTTCTTCGTAAACTGGATGATCACAAAAAGAGGAAAAAAGCATCTGTTTGAAGTTACAATTGGGGTGAGGTCTGTGGAAGGTGTAATTGCGCTGTTAAGGCAATGATTCTGTTAAGCGACAACTTTTTGCGTGTTTGTTTTGCTAGCATAGAAAGGTTAGCAGAGAAGCCAGCGACCGGCTTCCAGACGCGTCATGCAAAATGGGCATGATTTTCGGGGTTTGCTTGTAAAGGCTGTGGGTTCCATAGTAACGCCTTCTTGAAGTATCCCAACTAGGGCTGCACAATTATGATCAAAATTATAATCACGATTATTTAACACAATTCCTCTTTGATTTTGGAAACATGCATTTATTGAAGTAAAAAATATATATATATTTATAATAATAACACTGGATTTCCTTGAACTGTCATCTTCCACCAAGGAAGATTTAAAAAGAAATGGACGAACACGGCGGCTCTCTGTTCTCGACTCGAACTACACGCACCACAGCGTTTTGGGGCTTTGGAGGAGGGGCGGAGTGCACCACTGTGAGGAAAAGGGGTGCGCTGGATTTACAACACAAGACAAAACGAGAGCAACATTTGCTAAAAGGAATGCAGCAAGTTTAATCACAATTTTATCTTGATTTTCTTGTTTTGATGATTGTGGGAAGCCAAAATCTTGATCACGATTAATATTCGATTAGTTGTGCAGCCCTAATCCCAACATTAAAATGTTCAATGGAACTCACACATACCCACAACATACTGTATATTATGTGGTAAATGCAAACAAACATTAATTACAGGATGACCAATTACCCGATCCGTGTAAGATTATTTTAGGTTCTTGAGAATGTATTGCAAGCCTGGTGTCATCCTCATCCATTGTCCTCGCACTGCATTTGTCACTTGAGAGCTGTAAGCATATGATGAAAGGTTAAGGCAGTGATACTCAACTTGCGGCCCGGGGGCCAGATGCGGCCCGCGACAGGGTGCAGAGTGGCCCTCCGACCATTTTCTAATAATTTCACGTTAATTTTCATTGCGAATTAGAATCTAATTCACAATAAAAACTAACGTGAAATAAAGTTTGACTGAGCTCCAGCAAAATTGTCAAATACCGCCGCCTGCTCGCTACCCAGGCACCTACCTATGTATTAGGGCTGTGCCGATTCACTTATCTCCCGATTCGATACTATCACGATACTTTGGTGCCGATTCGATATATATTGCGATTCACGATTATTGCGATTCTACGATTATTGCGATTCGATATTACGATTTATTGCGATTTTTGTTTATTTTTTTCTTTTATTTTTTCAGTTTGTTTGCTTTTTTACACTAGATTAGAACATGGGAAAAGTTGAATCATACACTAGAGACTGTATATTATATATCATGAGTAGGGCTGGGCGATATAGTTAAAAACAGGGGCGGACTGGGATCATAATTCAGGCCGGGCATTAGATACCAAGCAGGCCAGGCCGATATGGGCCAACGCGCGTGAAATTTGGGCCGTTTGAAGCCAGATTTGGGTCCAATTTTACAATGAGATGCACCCACTTTAACCCTGAAGTGTAATTATTACTTCAGACTAACTAATAAAGTAATAAAACCACTAGTAAACCAGTAGGCGGCGCCTGGCCTGCTGTTCAGTGAGTGGCCTGACTGCAAGCACCCAAAAAAAAAAAAAAAAAAAAAAAAAATTTTTTTTTTTTTTTAATTTGCGATTATCGATTCTGGAATAAAAGATCGATCCAAAAAATCGTGACATTAAAAATCGCGATACTTAGGTGAATCGATTTTTTCCCCCACCCCTACTATGTATGTACTATGTGTGCACAACATTGTCAGACTAAACTCCGGCTGACACCCCAAAAACCTACAATCCGCTACAGAAAAATGTATATCATTTGTTTATTGTTTATTTGCCCCCGGGCAAAGCAAGTTGAGTATCCCTGGCTTAAATCTTTACTAACCAAAGATGTTAAAAACAAAGTGTACAAAACATCAATACATCATTCAAGCCCACACAGTCTTGACTCGGCCTCACCACCATCCCATACAACTGTTTGTAAACCTTATTGTCACCATTTTTTACCGAACTAAATAAAGAGTCAAGTTAATAACATGACCGTTTGGAGTTCATGACACTGGATAAATCACACCCGTTTTCAAAGGATTATGAAACAAACCATGATGGAGTCAGTTACACAGTTTTCTTCCAAATATATAGGCTACTAGTGATATCTTTTAAAACTGTCACAAGCGTAGTAGTCTCGGCTCCCAGACGTTTGGTGAGCTGCACCACCAAACGTCTGGGAATTTCACTGTCAGAAACTGTGTCTTCGAGCCCTGCGAGAACGGCCGGCAGCAGACACGCCTACATTTATTATTAGAATTTTATTTGGTAGCGTCAATGCCATTTATCATAGTCCTAACACAGAGCATGAAGCTGATATGCTCCAAACAAAATTTATAGCTGTGGTTTATTTTACAATCATTTTTCCTACCCGGAAGTGGTTCGCTTGCTACTGTGAAGTCATCAGCAGGCTCTGTAACGTTAGCCTCGGGAGTCGGGTTTATCGCTGGGGAAAAGACCTCTAGCCGCCGGGGCCGGATGAAACACGTCCTATTAACAGGTTATGTTTGTTTCTAAGTGATTAATATGTTTCTCCGCAAATGCGACGATGTTTTGCGAGACACCGGTTCTGCATGAGAACTGCCCCCAGAAAGCAGGCCCGCCCACAACACTCATGACTGGTTCTCCAATGCAAGGCTTCCAACAGTGCCACCTAACGTTATGCAAAGATTTAAATAGTAATATTCTCAGTCTTACAGGAGTGAAACGGATTAAGACTGAGGGCTGAGTCTACAAGCGTAGTAACGGGAGAGGAGTGTAAACACGTGACGCAACGTGTCGCTTCGTCATCATTAGGGAGCGGTAAAAGAAAAAAAAAAGAAAAATACCGATAGCAGCACAGAACGTTCAGGACCTTATTGATACTCCTGGTACCGACCAATCCAGAACCGGTACCAATTAATACCGGTGCTCGGTACCCATCCCTACCATTTATTACCAAACTTATGAAGCAGTTTTTACACAATCCTTCACTTATGCCTGCACAACTGGACTGTGTTCAGATTTTGCCGATGGATGCTTTTTAGCATCATCAATGCGTTTTCCCGTGCCGATACATGATTCCATGCATCTCATTCCCTTCAGTGTCACTTCCTCAAAGAACAGTGGACTTAATGCACTATAGATGAGCCAATTTGCTTTCCTCTCCAGCTGCCCCCATACCTTGCTCAAACTCACAGCTGTTGAATAGAGAGCCGCAGGGATGACGTATTTTTGTAGGCTGAATGCGGAAGTCCCGAACTTCCTGGTTCTTCACTGTTTCTGTCTATGGGATTTTTGAATGGGTTTTTGGCGCGATGCTTCAAATAATGTCTGTGGGCAACGCAAGTTTAATCAAACGCGAACCAAGGTTCAGCGGGATAATCTTCACACATGAGGACCACTTTCATGAGTTTTGAAGCGTAACTGCAAGCCCTAGAGGTAAAAAGCTCGTGCTAAGCTAATCCAGAACTACACACTGTCGCATAGGCTTCCACGTCACGTCAGCACTCAACCTGGACTGTTGTTGATGTGTGCACTGATTACCCCCGGCTGAACGGGGCTGAACCAGGTGAGGGAAAGATAATTTCCGTGTTCGTCCTTGAAGTGGTGACGTTATTGACATATATATCCCCATTGACTCAACAGTGTAGTCCCATTTAGCCGTTTGCTAGCTAGCCGCCCTTTTAACGGCACGTAAAAGCTTCAAAACTCGTAAAAGTGGTCCTCGTGTGTGAAGATGATATTACTAAACACTGGTTCGCGTTTGATTAAGCCAGCGTTGCCCAGAGAGATTATTAGAAGCATCGCGCCAAAAACCCATTCAAAACTCCCATAGGCGAAAACTGTGAAGAACCAGGGCTGTTAGCATCGATGATTTCCAGACTCGTTACTGTGGCTCTCTATATATGTAACGCTGATGTGTATTGTATGCTGCTCACCGTATGCCTTGCACTGTCCCTTTGCACTGTGTGCGGTCCTGTTTTCCCCTTAGCACTGTGAAGCTCTGCAAGCAGTCAACATATCTCTGCACCAATGTAGCCACCAAGGCAAGCCAAATTCATGTGAGTGTACTTCAAAAGATCAAGTATAATTTATAACAGAACAACAATATTGGACATAATTTGAACATCATGCCTTTTTTAACCTATGCAGAACTGTGTGATTTCATCTCTGTACCCAGGGAAAGCCAGAGTGTGCTTATCTGTGCTTCATTGAGGGCCATGAACACAAATATGGACTGTGTGTTAATTTGAAGATGGCATGAGATCCATGTGATAAACAAATAAACTTCATTGGCCTTCTGTTGAACTGCTGGGCGACCATAGCCTGAGCTGAGCTGGGCCCTCACTGCAAAAACATCCACCTTAACAAGTCTAGTATTGTTTATTTTGTACATATTGTGTGTATTGACCTTCTGTGGATGTGTTAATATGTATGATGCACACTTTGCACATTCTGTCCACCACACTTGACCATAATTAATAAATTACAAATGTAACTGTTGACTGTATTTGCCTTTGATCCCATTTGTTCTATTTATATGTATATCCTGTTTCACTTTGATGTATCTTTTTTCCTTTCTCTTTTGTGCTGCAGTGACCCAATTTCCCACAGGGATCTGCGTTTTATCCTATATCTTGTTTTCCTCAAAAGTTAGCTAAAAAGAAGAAGAAAAGATAAGAGCCTAATGCAATCATCTGTTTTGAGAATCTTCTAGAAGCCAGCAACATGTATTGAAAGAGGGCAAATCACACAGTATCAAAACAATCTAACGATTCAAGAAAATTGCATTCACTTGCAATTTATTAACTTGTTTTATGGGGGGGGAACAGACTCAATAATAGAATAGATGACTTGATACAAGCTGGATATTGTATGCAGCGTTGATTGTGTCTGCGGCAAAGGACAGCAAATGAGAGGATCAGTGGCATTAGAGATGTCCATAATTGTACAATTACTTCGGCTACCAGCTACAACGATTTCTCAAAGACAAGCCATCTCTCCACAAGGATGAGGTGTAAACCTGATATCATGCGACACACAGGGGTAACGATGTAAACACTGATGTGAGCGATGCAGACGGGGTGCCATTTAATTTCCACTGCATGTACCATCCCCCACCTCCAGGTGGAAAATGACAACGGTAAGGAGCGGAGATGTGGCGCAAAGCACAGCAGCAGTGTGTTGAAAAGATGCGGTTATGAGTTGGACTCAGCAAATATTGACAGACTATCTGCATTATTCCTGCCGCAGGTCCATGCAAGTCTAAATACAGCGTTATGATGATCGTTTTAACCACACAAGCAGCACTAATTTACAGATACCAAAACCAACCTAATGCTTGAAACATGCATTTAGGAGAGAGCTGACTGCACATAGACTCAATGTACCCTCTAAATTAGGGATGAAGGCAGAACATTTTTTACCGCGGAGCATGAAAACTGATATGGCTCTGTAGCTAACACGTTTAGCTAGCAGGAGGGGAGGGCTCCAAAAACGCCTTCTCCACAACCGATTTTCAACACAGACAGCGTGCGCCATTTTGTTAGCTTGATGTCTGGACGAATATGAACTTTAATAAACATTGCTCATATTTAATTGGGGTGGCGAAAACATGCACAATTCTTCCGCTGCAGAGATGGCTGCACTTCGATGCAAATAATGTAATTACAATTGCGATGGCCAGACAAGCAATACCCTCATTATTTTCCCGGGGATGGCTAACGTTAGCTATCCGGCTAGGCCTGAATTACCGAGTATGGCCTCTATTGAGGCCTGGGCCTGAGAAGAAAAGGCCCAGCCCTTTACGGCCTCTCTGACAGAATAAAACAAATCACAATACGCATGCAATAACACAGATATACGCGCACAAAGGCCAGCGGTGCTGTGTAAACGGACGCCCTACTAGTACGAGCAAAACGGCCTGCATACCAGATTTATGCCGCAGGGATGGCCTCTCTCCGCTTCTCGGTTTCCCAGGCCGCCTGGTTTCCCCAGACTCGGGCAGGATTCAATCGGGGATTTTGTGTTATTTGGGCGGGCCAGAGGGGAGCAGAGAAGGAGGGGCCGGCTGTTTGTGGAGCTTCGCTGAAAGCAGGACGTCTGGAGCCAAATCTTGTCGTGCTACAGCCCCCTGCTCCTCCAGCGCCGAGGCCGCCGTCAGCATCACGTCACAGCCTCACACTAGCAGGAAAATGCGGAAGGGTTGTGGTGGAAATCATACTGGCTGCAGTCACCAGAAAGGCCATACTTTCTTTCTGAACTGAAACCACGCTCAAACCAACAATTGTTCAAACAGGACATTTCATAGCCTTTAGTTCCGTTAGTTCCCATAAGGTGCAAGCTGTTTTGTTAGCAGCTATTTCAGTAATACCCAAAGGCAAAAATAGTCTCGTCTGTCGTGATGTTGTGGAAAAATAAAAGGTGTGTAAACTATGACCTCGAGACGGTCCACCATCAAATTAAACAAACCACAGCTTTCTGAAAAGCACTGACTGCTCAGTTATATAACACATTGTTTGTCAGTTTCATCACAAGTAGGCTATATACGGTATGTAAGCCTAAAAAGGTATTTTAAACGAGTTTAGGTGGGTTCACCCTCCTCATACATCACTCAGCAATTAAGTGTCATCACTTCAGATTAAAGCATTATTTGCTTCTGAATTCCCAGTAAAATGCCCAATTAGTATGATGATATCTACGTTGCTGGAAGCTTGATGATGGTGGGTCTGATACGTGAGACTAGTATGACGATGACTAGTAACGAGTAGCCTACTAGTAAGCTAGTAAACATCATTCCATCTTGAATAAAAACAAGACTAGGCAAAACCTAGTATGTCAGGTGTGTGTGTGTGTGTGTGTGTGTGTGTGTGTGTGTGACATCACTGATGACATCCGAGCAATTGTGATGTCCTTGGTGGTGATGTCAGTGATGATGTCATCAGTGGACAATGTGCTCAGACCTGATGTCCACCGAACACGATCAACTCGCATGTACTCGCCGTCACCCTGTCAAGCCCTGCCCCGCTGCTGCAGCTTGGTTGACTGCCTTGCTGTATTTCCGTCTTCAATTGGTCTATTTAGATTTTGTCCCCTATCCTCTCATCTTGTCATTCACGATGTCCTGATGCCAGATCTGAGCATGCTTTAAGCTGGTTAGCGACGGACTGCAGCGAGGAAAGGAGGGGCCATTTTGGAATTGAGCAATTAAAGACAGAAATACAACAAGGCAGCCAACCAAGCTGCAGCAGCGGGGCAGGGCTGACAGGGCGAAAGCGAGTACATCGCCCTTATCGCTTGGCGGTGGACATGAGCCGTCAGGGTTGTGAGTCGACGGTATTCGGTTGCTTGGTGTTGCAGCTTGATTGGCTCTCTTGCTGTCTTTCCCTTTTGAATTGGTCAGTTTCAAATTGGCCCCTCCTCTTGTCGCTGTTGTCCACCGCCAGTTGTCCCAGCATGCTTTGCAAGGCAATAAGTGATGTATCCAATACAAAATGAATGGGCAGCAGTGACTCCCAGCATCTACACGCAAAAATAATCGCTGTGGTGTGTAGGGGCCGTTAGTCAGAGACAGAGCCAGACGGTATTCGGTTGCTTGGTGTTGCAGCTTGATTGGCTCTCTTGCTGTCTTTCCCTTTTGAATTGGTCAGTTTCAAATTGGCCCCTCCTCTTGTCGCTGTTGTCCACCGCCAGTTGTCCCAGCATGCTTTGCAAGGCAATAAGTGATGTATCCAATACAAAATGAATGGGCAGCAGTGACTCCCAGCATCTACACGCAAAAATAATCGCTGTGGTGTGTAGGGGCCGTTAGTCAGAGACAGAGCCAGATTTAGGTGACAAAGCAGTGCCCAGGAAAGCTATTCTTGTTGTAAAGATCGAGTTGGGTACAGACATATCAGTTTCAGGTGTTGTCAGGAGGAGGTGACGTGAGGCCTATAACACCTGCGGTGGGTCAGTGTGTGGATTCTGATGGACTAACCTCAAGTTGGTGTCTGCAGTGGCATGCTTCGGGGTTAATTCCTGGGTACCCTTGAATTCAGCAGGCTATTTATTTGATAATGTATGTGATTAAAACTCTTCATTTCATTTCAGTCACAAAAATGTCCATGCAAAACATAAATATTGCTATGCATTATGTCCATGAATCAAAGGTACACATTTTGAGTTGTTAAAATGTGAAGAAATCTGACTATTAAGAAACACCCTTATCACATGCTGCTGCACATGGTATATAGATATAAACACAGTTCAATTCTTTTATCAATCAATGAATTTTATGGGTGAACTTTGCCCTGTTATTCACAAAGTGCAAACAAGTAAACTAAGGCTAACTTTAGGAGAAAGGCATTTTAGAAACTTTGAACACTTGTTTTTCTCTCTGAGCTTATCAAAACAAGTCCACATTTAGTCTTCGTGGCTAGACATGCTGAATAACAAGATGGTGAAAAACACAAGACACAAATTAGAATAAGTAAGTAAAACATACATTTTAGACCACCATAAATTTATATTAAAGGTAACATGCATGGAGCAAAGTTGATCGATAAATGTATTTATTGAACCTGCCAAATCACTGACAGCAAAACATGAACATTGTTATCAGTACTCAATACAAGTCAATCATCTCTATTTGGAAGTCATTTTTTGCAGGTCCTCCTTGTCAATCGAAAAAAGACGCCAGCCTTCCTCAGAGGAGAGATCAGACGCCCCCCTGCGCTTGTAGAACTCGATAGACTTCTTGTTGTTTTCTGCTACAATGAAGTGCATGCTGCTACAGCGGGTCTTCACGGCCGTCTGGGGGGGAGCAGATAAGAAAACATTAATGGAGTACAGAATACAGTCAAAAATGAAGTTCCAGCTATAGGTCTATCTCCAAATGAAGAAATACACAGGCTACTGTACCTCACTCAGAAGCTTCAGGATCTGTGAACCAATGCCAAGACCTGGAGAGAAGACAACAGATTAAATGTACAGACTGCAACTAAAGCATTTTTGGGGCACTGTTAAAATGCCCCTTATTGCTGCAACAGCCTCTCCACAACTGATTAACCTTTAGCACCCATCATATAACATCATCAGACCACCTGCCTTACCTCTAAACTCCTCCATGACGTAGAAGTCCTCCAAGTAAAGCAGCTTCCCAATCCATGGGTCGTATGTGTAGTAGTACATGGCAAAGCCAATCACAGTGTACCCTAACGAGAGAGAGAGAGAGGCTGATTGTATGATTGACACATTCTAGAATGTTAAGTGTTAAGGTGGGTTTCTGGGTGTCATGTCTTTACCCTCTGAGCTCTGTTGATCTATTGGAACTTCAGCAACAAAACAATGGTAGAACGGATGATCCCCAAAGCCGTCTTCAAGTAGTTCTAAGAGTGGGACATTGACCTAACTTTATTTTCTTTGTAAGAATACTGTATATAGGTAAATATACTAAAAACATGTGTATCAAATATGAACATAGTTAAATATATCGAAGGGTAAAGTACCTTTCTCGGTCAATACGACCTGCTCCTCCATCTCTTCAAATTTAGCAAGTTCCTAAAAGGTGAAAAGAGAGAGAGGAAGCAAATGAATTGTGCCTATCCCACATCTGAGAAACACAACTTCGGTTTAGAACCTCAGTGAATTCGCATATTTAGTAGATTTGGTTGGGGGGGGGGGGGATTAAGTTATAATACCATTTAGCTTACCTTTATGAGTCGCAAGATATCTGACACGTCCTTGGGTCCGGCCTTCCGTAATATAAACTTGTCCATTTTCTCTTTTTACTCTTTTTTCCTTTCCTTACTAGTCCTCTGAATGTAAAAGTAAGCAAAATCTGTTTCTTCATTCGCTCCTCAGGAGTTCACCCCCCGGTAGTAAATTTAGAAAACCTCTTACACAATTACATCGGCCCCTTCACACAAAGTGTAATGACTTCACTGAGCACATCCACCCTTTTTATGTACTTCTGAGGAATGAGGAAGTAGATGTGTTGAGATATCCATATTTGGGCAAACCGCCATTTAGGTCATGCCTCTGTTTTTTTCCGGTAAGTGCTTATCTTAATGTTGGTCACAGTGGCTGACTTGAATGTTGTTGAAAAGTTAAAGATTAACTTGGTCTGTATAGAGGAGTTTACTACATAGATGAGACCACCTGCACATGGGTACACAGTGGAGTAAAGAGTAACTTATGTGGAAAAAGTATGAAATCTCTTTCCCACATAAATAAAAGATTCTGATTGTCAGATTGTTTTTCAGTAGATCACTTGACTCACTTCTGCTTTCATAACATTCACAGAGATGCACTCTCAGACACACTGGGGGGGGGGGGGTGCTAGGGAAAATGTGCTGTAGCTAGGGATAGGACGGTCGTAGAGAGTGGGGGTTCGAGGGGTGGGTAGGGGGAATGGATAGGGGGATGTGGGTGGTGGGAGGACTGTGGTGAGGCAAGGGGAAATGGGCTGCCTGCGGTACCTAGGAATAGGAAGGTTATATACAGTACCCCGTTCGAGCCAACTCGGAACTGGAAAAAATGGGTTCTGACTTGTAAAAAGTGAATTGAACGGTCATCCAGGCCAGAATTACAGCTTGGAATTTCAGGTATCATTCAGAGCTCCGCTTTGTCCGAGTTGACGTCATATCCACACATCTCATCCAAAATGTTGCATTACCGCCTCCATTTCCCAGAACCCTCCTTGGTTTTTCTCTCTTTTCACTCCGACTGGGAAGTGCGCAAATATGCCAGGGGCGGAGGTTCCGAGTTGAAACGTCCAGCGGTCCGAGTTGTCATGGATGCGGTATTAGAGAGTCGGGGATCGAGGGGTGGGTTGGGGGAGTGGCTAGGGCTAGGGGGATGTGGGTGGTGGGCGTGATGATCAGTAAGGGACGGAGCTAGGGAAAATGTGCTGTAGCTAGGGATAGGACGGTTGTAGAGCGTCGGGGTTCGAGGGGTGGGTAGGGGGATGTGGGTGGTGGGAGGGACATGGTGAGGCAAGGGGAAAGAGGCCGTAGCTAGGAATAGGAAGGTCATAGTCGGGGATCGAGGGGGGGGTATAGGGGGAGTGGCTGGGGGGATGTGGGTGGTTTAGGGAAGGACCATTTTCAATGTTGATAATGATTAGCCGTGTTGTTGAGGCAGGGCCGGTTCCAGAACATGACTAGTATGCATCCTAGATAGAAAGGGGTGCACATGCACGGGCCGCCCAAAAAATTTGACATGTTATTTTACTAAGATTAATGCATTTTACCATCATTTCAAGTAGAATGATACCAGCCAAGCAAGAATATTTCAAGCGTTTCAAGTGCTTTACTGAAATATTTGGACCATATAATGATAATACAATTATCTCAACCGTAAAAGGTTACATATAGGTGCCAAAAAGCCATAAATTCACATCAAAGAACAAAGAAAAACAACAATTACAATTCAAGTTGAAACAGTAAGTGTGCAGCTGGAGCATTTATAAAAATAAAAATAAATTACCACTCTTTTCAACTGAGCATGCAGACAATTAAAATAAGGGTGCAATGCATGCTTTTGCACCCCTGTAAAACCGGGCCTGTGTTGAGGTACCCCCAAACATTGCCTAAAGTGAAACCCACTGTGCCGTGGGTTTCAAGGTACGTACAGTATGTGCTTGTTAGCTTGTACTGTATGAGTCTGGACAGACATGGATGTAGACGGCAACTTGACTTGTTGGCGGAGGCAAACAACTGTGATGCAGTTATTTCTAGATTATTTTAAAGATTATTTTAAAGATAGTGACCTGGAAATCACTTACAGATTCATGAGGCCAAACAGCCACTAGACAAATGCTGCTGCTTGTTTGGAAACATGGCTAATCTTATTTACTGAGTAGCATTGATGGTAGGCCAGGGAAGTGCCTTTTATGCGTACTAGGCATCTTGCGCGCTATGTGCACTCGATTCCTAAACTCGCCCGCTGCGTGGGCTCGCTAGCTCGGCCTCACCCACCCTGCAGCTCACATACGCATCGCGGCCACTGCACGGGCTTGCCCTAACCTCATCTATTGGCGCGCGCAGGTGTGTGTTGCTCACAAAATGTTATTGCCCTTAAGTTTACATGCATGCGGTTGTGTGTGTGCCCCTTAAGTTTACATCAGTGCTTGCCTGACATCATCAGTAATGTCATAAGATGATTTTTCTCCTATGACATCACCTATGACATCAATGGGACAAAAATTGAAAAAGAGATTGCCCTAAGTCCCATTTATTTATATATGCATTTGAGATTTTGTACCAATGGGGTTAGAGTTGTCTTACTTAACTCAAACATTATACTTGCAGTGCAAGTAAGCCTTAGGATATTCCCCATGTGAACTAGAGTTTGCAAATGTTCATCATCATATCCCTGCACTCTGCTGCTTTGCTAAAGAAAAAAGCACCCTGCCAGTTTACTGTTTTAGGGCCCCATGTGGCCAAATGACAGCATGACCAGATAGTACAATAAAAAAGCAGTCTTGGATGTCTTTTTGAGGGCACTGAAAAGAGTTATGTAACTATAGTTGGCTAGTTTTCAATATCTGTCTTTGGAACAGCCCAGTACGTTTTGGGGTTTTTTCTTTTTCAGGACAAAAGACAAAACATTGACAGGACAACACAGGGAAAATAAAACACTAAATACAGGATAGGGCATTATTAATAAAAATAGAGCCAGAAAATGAGAGCACAAAGTCACAATAGTTGGGTACTGTGTTGATCTGGTGTGTGTGTGTGTGTGTGCACCTGCTGCGTCCCACATTCAGATTAGGAAGGAGTCTATAGGGTGGATGGGAGAGAGATGAGGAGAAAAGCTGGTTTAACAGGTGGTCACATACAACATTCAGATCCACCCCAGGAGCTTTCTTCAGCTTTTTAATAGTTCGCCGTTTCATAAAATCAACCATGTTTTCTCCACAAGTTTCAATAGAGGAAGATTAAAATAGACTTGCAGTCAACTGTCCATGTGCAATGCAGCATAGGCACATTAATATACACACACACTAGTCTTTTACCTTACGTTTTGTCCTCTTATCTGAGCACTTGCATTTTGTCCTCAGCAGTACTGCTTTCCTTGTCAGAGCTGTGTGGCTGCCATTTACAACACTTTCACTTTCCTGTTCCTGTCTCATCTAGAATTATAGGGGGGGTTAATGTCGGTACCTATGGTCGGTACACAGGAACATGGCTAACATTGCTTTCATCCACCTCAGGCAGATTATTTTCATGCCATTCAACTCTCTTAAAAAAAACACTGGCAAAGGTAAAGATTTAGATGGACTGTGTTTGAGATAGTTCAAAATAGTCACTGTGACCCGCAAGTATGTTAACATGTCTGACTACAATCATATTTCATCACTGCTCCTTTTATTGTTTATTACCCATCTGTAATACTCTGTAATCGGCTGTTGCAGGGTGGGAATTACAGAGGCCATGGCCTCCCGGTGCCCCTCCCTCTTGCTGTGATGCCCTGAGATCCCTAAGGCCACCTTGGCAGTGCCCTGCTACCAGCCTGCTACTGTCAGTTGCTTTAGAAGTGTCAGTGGTCTCAGTTTAAGGTAGCCTGCTCTATTGCAAAGTATGTGCCATTGGCTCATTTTAACACACATTTCAGAAAAATCACTCTTCATGATGTCAATAGAGCAATTGCCTTTGTGCCCTGGCATGTGGCCTTGTGCCCTAAAAACAATTGCGACGCTGAAGGCCAGATGGCCTTGCCCGTAAAATGACAAAATTCCCAACCTGGGCTGTTGGCTTGCTAACTCAGAGGATCAGCCAAACATTCACTGAATTCACCGTCAATGGCAGCTGTTCCTTCCCAGTGTAGGCATGCTCTGAAACTGTCAGGGATAAAAACAAAAATATTTTTCTGTGGCGTTTCAGTCAGATGAGTGGTTTACTTCCTAAGTACCAGACAAGACAACATCTTAAGAAAAGGTCTTTATTTGAACTTTGAGTGGTGGCTTTCACAGACTGGTAACACAGAAAAGGCAGATCAAAGTTCAAGTTTATCAAAATACTTCAGCTTGCCCGAAGGGTCTGGAATAATCTGTGGGAGAAAATGTGTTGCATTAGTACACAACAAATCTTTGTTATCATAACAAATGCACACCTACACCACCACTGCATGCACTATTTACCATGTTATCAACCACAGACACTATAGAGAGGCAAAGCGAACGTCACTTCCTGCTTTCCTCCCTGTACCAAGCGCTGAAAAAATATGAATTGCGGTGAACGGAGAATAACGTAACTTTTTTATCCCGTTTGAATTGTGCCACGGGGTGCCAACGTTAATTTTGTAAATTTAAAACATAACTTTGCATGTCAAGAAAGTCACAGTTTGTCGCCAAACTGTTGCACTGTAATTTATAAATCAGAAAGACTACATACACTGTCGCCTAAGTGACGTCACTTTACCAGCAAAGCTGAAGACCGGCGACATGCCACGAGCTTCCACGAGCGATGTAGTTTTTATACGAAACTAACCCATACGTTTCAGTTTGACGACTTTCTTGACACGCAAAGTTATGTTTTAAATTGACAAAATTAACGTTGGCACCCCGTGGCACAATTCAAACGGGATCAAAAAAGTAACGTTCACTGCCATTCATATTTATTTCAGCGCTGGTACAGGGAGAAAGCAGGAAGTGACGTTTCACTTTGGCTCTCTATACAACATGTTATCAACCAGAGATACTCACTGTGTCACTGCCTGGCTTCCATCCTGCTGGACAAACTGAAAAGATAACACCATTCCAGTCAGTACCTTAAGAGCAATGGCTCAAAGCATCCACTGAAAACCAGCTATTAGTTTCACTGTGCTACTCAATGACAAACTGGATGTATGCCATTTATTAAAATTGCAATTAACATTGAGATTCAGTGCGTACAGTACCTTCACCGTGTTTGTCAGTGTACTGAAAGGCCTGGACCAGCCGCAGAGTCTCGTCCACAGATCGTCCCACTGGAAGGTCATTCATGGTGATCTGCCTCAGCACACCTTTGTCATCGATGATGAAGAGCCCCCTGATAGAGACAAGGACAAGTGGGACAAATGAGACACGCGAAAAACACCGTAACATCCCCTTGTATAAATCTTTTTTTTCCCATTTAGTGGGAAAGCAACACATTTGTTGTTACAGAAAGCTACAGATATTGATGCCAGTCAAACTACAAATTGGGAAATTCTGACATACCACAGCTGTATGAAAGTACCGTAAATTCCGGACTATAAGCCGCGGCTTTTTTCCCGTTTTTTGGCCCCTGCGGCTTATATAACGGTGCGTCTTATCTATGGATTTTTTCAGAAAAAAAAAAAAAAAAAAAAAAAAATCTCTCTTTTTTAGCACTCTTTCTAACTATAAATCCACTTCTGTTTTAATTTCCTCTCTTGCCCTCTTTTCACCACACCGCGGACACTGTGTGCACTGTAAAAATAAACAACGGTGGTGTTGTGTTATGTTGTTTTGTTGAAATGTTACGGTAATACGGTAAATGGGAGCTTCCTCAAACAGCCATCTCTTTCCCGACAATCCCCTCTGTGCGTGACCACTTACATATGGTAATTACGGTAAGCAAACGGCCACAAGCCCATCAACTCCCTCCCCCGACTACCAGGAGAAAATCACAAACTTCGGCGAATTCACACAAAGGAAGATCAAGGAATATTCCATCGAACCGGAGCAGATCATAAATATGGATGAAGTGCCTTTGACGTTCGACCTGCCACTCACTCGGACTGTTAACAAGAAGCGCCCTGGAGGATTCTTTCACCAAAAAAAAGCTTTGCTCGTTCTCGACAGCATGAGAACGAGCAGTAGATGATCATGAGGTGGTTTTTCAGACGTGTCGATATAGCAGTTTATCGCAAAAGTGTAATGGAAACACATTTTTCGCATTTGCACGTCATGTGACCCATATTATCCCTTGGAAAAGGAGCGGAAAATAAGTTTGGTAAGTAAGGTTCGATAGCCGTGTCAAAACCTCCGCAGCAAGTGGAAAACTTTGAAGCAACGCTACCTAGCAGAAAGACGAGTGTTGTGCAAAAGCGTAGCCGGGCAAATTAGATAATGTTTAATGGCAGAAATCGGTCCATGGTGACAGCAGGCTGCCTGTGTGCGCGCATTTGGCACAGCGGCGAGATGAGAGGATGAAAAGCACACACTGGTGCGGTGGTGCTGTCTGAAGTGAATACAGTGACTGTGAGTAGGCTAATACATTGCACACGTTTCAGGTGCAATTATAGAACCAAATCAGCCTTTTCCCCCCTCCATCTCTAAATCGGACCAGTTGTAGGCTATTAGGCTACCTTTTTTCCTCTGCCTGTCGCGCTGACTGCATTCACGCAGCCAGCAACATTTTGCGACTCATTTTCTTTTGAATTGATAATCAGGCTCGTTTATATGCATTGTAACTTCATGTTGGGATTTCCATTGACCATTGGTTGGATTTGAGCATGCAGGGGACGGGATATGGGGCAGATCCCCGTGCGTAATCACTGTGGCAGCTGCTGCAACGGGGAATCACTCAAACGCAACTTCAATGGAAACGCCTACAAGTCGCAATTGTACATTGTCGAAGTTGTAGAAATATCGCAATTCTTTTGCGAAAAACTGTAATGGAAACACAGCTATAGATGAAGAGGAGTTCGTTGGTTTTGAGTGACAATGAAGGAGAGAGGAGAGTGGTTGACGAAGCCACCCTGAACCTGTTCGTTTCCGACACTGAAGATGAGGACTTTGGTGGTTTCAGTACGCAGGAAGAAGAGGAAGACGAGCATTAGTGACTTGACTTCTCTGGTTACAGGTTTGCTGCACATATAGCCTATTGTTGTGTGATTTTGTCTGGGGATTAGTGACCTGACTTTTGTTTTGTTTTGTTGAAATGTTAATAAATGGGAGCTTCCCCAAACAGCCATCGCTTTCCCGACATTCCTCTCTGTGCACGAACCCTTTCATATGGTAATTAAACATCAAAACACCCGCGGCTTATAGTCCGGTGCGGCTTATAGAAGAAAAAAATAGTCAATTTTGGTCCCGCGGCTTATACACCGGTGCGTCTTATAGTCCGGAATTTACGGTAGACGTTATGTCCATGATTATGTGGACTATATAGGAAGACCAAGGAGAGATGTTGAAATTAGGGATGCTCCGATCAGGATTTTTGCGGCCGATCACCGATTGCTGAAATCAGTATCTGCCGATCCCGATATTGCCGATCACAGATCACAGCATTGATTGAAGCCTTCTTTTTTTATCATGTAGCTTTATTATTATTATTATTTAAATCATAAAAATAGACATTCTGATTAATAATGGATGGGTTGCGAGGCGAGTGAAATGATGTATGTAAAAGTAATATTAATTACATTCTCTAGTCTATAAATGTATTTTAAGCTTCATTTTTCGTCAGGCACCTTCTTAAGACTATTTTGGGATCAAGCAATGGACTCCAAAGGACCATGGCGATGGTAAACAATAGCCATGCGCTAAACGTCAATGGGATGCCTCGCATTCTTGATCCATATATGGTGAATGATGTCACCAGAACCTCAAACAGGAGTCTCCGCTGATGGAAGATAATACGCGTTTGTATTTCCCCATACGATGAGGTCAATTCAGTCTTGATCTAAAGCTAAAGCTAGCATTAGCCTAGTAGGCTACATGAGGGCAAGTGCTGGACATGTAATGTGACTCCAACAGCATGGAAGTTTATTACCTGGAGTCCTGGACTGCAGCGATCGCACAGAGGACGGCAGCAGAAACAGTAAGTTTGTCTCCCCAATGCGAGACTCGCTGCTTGATTTAAAAGTCAATATAGCGATGTGAAATGTCAGGTGCACAGCCAGTGCGGATCAATATTAGGAAATAATTTGCGCGGATGGTTCATGCATACACATGGATTAGGATGGCATAAATTAAAAGCTCATCTACGCATCTCTAGTGTGTATGTAGGTACTGTATGGTGCATATCTGCATCTAGCATAGACAAAAACAGTGGGGAAGAGACAAGAGCAAGAGTGTGTGGGTGTCTACGCTGACGGAGAGAGGAGTGAAGTCATTTTAGGTGCATAGTTAATTGTCTCGCGTGCATCTGATCAGCTACTTTGATCGGCCATTTTGAGAACTCCGATCAAAGCCGATAGAGCTGAATGTCGGACGATTGATATTCGGCGCCCGATCAATCGGAGCATCCCTAGTTGAAATGATTCCCACCTATCATTCACACCTGTTTCCTACAACCAGTCAGCTCTTATTGACTCCTGCACAACTCAAAGATCACTTCACTCATTCTGTTAGCTGTATAGTTCATGGCATGGCATTATGGCCTCATTAGGTATGTCGACCGATAACCGTTTAACCAATAATCGACCGTTTCAACATTAACCGATTAATACTATCAGTTAAATGGTTAAAAAAATGTGCACGTGCCCTTTAACACATGCTATGCCATGTGGGTGGGCAACGCAAATGCAAGTAAAAAATTAAAATGTCACCGGTTGCATCAGTAAGGGAGTGCCTGATAATCATGTTGTTGTTGTCGTTTCCCTGCATAGTGCATTAGTGCATTAATCATGGTTGATAGTAAAACATTACTTTTTCTTCACTGGCTCATTCGGTCTCACTCTCTCTCTCCCTCCCTGTCTGCTCTGCATGTCCATCATGCACACGCATGCATATGCGCGCACTGAATGATGAAACACGCGAAACAATTTACAGTAGTTTTTACAGTATTCCAAAGATGCAGACATGAAGCGGTCTAATTGACGATTGAAAAGTATCAATTAACGTTACTCTTTACTGTCCAACACATGCCAGTTCGGAGAAATTGTTTCACAGCGAGAGATGGATTGTTTGTAGGCTATTGATTAAAGCCCCAAACGCTCGCGTTCTGAAGCCCACCCGTTGTTTTAAACCGCCGAAAGCGCACCAAGAGCGTTCTGATGCGTGTCAAACTGCCTTGACGCCTGTACCCGTTTCCATTTTGGAGCGTCAAATGATGATCCAGCAGGGACCAAAGTGCTCTGAGCTCTCCCCCCGTCTCTCTCTCCACACAGCGACGTTCATGCCCGCCGTCATGTGCTCCACAAACAAATCTCACGACACTTTAAATATTGCAAGCATGTAAAATATAACGCTACACTACACTATAGCAAGACTGTCTGAGTGAGAATGCTCTTCTAAACACATCGGCTACTAATATATATTTCACTGCATCTCATGATGAGATTAGATCGGTAAAAAGTTTGGACAGACCGCTTCATTTTTTCATCCTCCCGCAGCAATGCATGATTGACAGGTATGCCGATTAATTACAGCCTCTGGCTGACAGCGACGCAAAACTACGTTATAACAACTTTTTATTCATCGGTCATTGGGCCTCCTGCCTACATATAAATTAGTGGCCTTTTCCCCAAAATACTGATGGTTCTGTGCTGTCGGTATGTAGCCCATTTGATGCCTGCGTTTGGGGCATCAGCTGCGTGCGGACTTGCTGCACTCGCCCTCATGTGTTGTCCAGCCGCCAGACACACACAGAGAGCATATAGCCTACAGCCCTCGTCGCAGATGAAGAGAGAGAGGGAGAAGAGTGGAGAGAGAAGCAAACTATTTTTTGCATATCTCAAAAGCAGGTAAACCACTGTTGAATTAGTGAGAATGATGCTAAAAGGAGGAGAGAGCAATGAGCGCGTAAGTGCGCCCTGCAGCCTGGAGCGGCTGCGTGTCGTGATGTGCTCTTCAAAGTGGAAATTCGTTCAATTAGCAACACATTTTCGTTCTGAGCTTTTAAAATTAGTTTCTGCTGGTTTTATTAGACTAATTCTGACACCTGCAGTAAGATCATTCATTTGAGAATTGTGAGTGAGTGTGAGTTTTTTCCTCCGCGTTTCCCCCTTCCTACGCAGTAGCCTATCATAGGAATGTTTTTGTTTAGTGTGCTGGAGGATTCAACTTGTCTTTTTGTTTTGTTAATGTGTTTTTTCTGCTTGTAGAGGTAAAAATAAACGCTTTCTAATGAAAATAAATAAAGCATTGTAATTGTTTAATGGGGCACAGACAGTCAAATAGCGTATTTTAATCTTCTCGGTTAACCGATCAATAGTCCGTTAATGAGGGTCGGTTGTCGGTCAAGAAAAAATTTCATTTTCGACATCCCTAGGCCTCATCACTCCTTATTCTGTTAGCTGTATAGTTCATGGCATGGCATTATGGCCTCATAACATAAGTGTTATTTCATTATGAAGTTAATGATCTACAATAGAATGTGTGCATGTGATGCTGTACCTGAGTGTGTGTCCCTGGTCCTCCAGGAAGACTCCATAGTCTTTGGAAATCTGGTGAGTGAGGTCAGACAACAGTGGAATTTTCATTTGCCCAAGTCCACCCTGCTTCCTGGGGGTATTGATCCTGTTGATAACAAGAAATATTAGAAAAACAGATCTGTGTGTGTGTGTGTGTGTGTGTGTGTGTGTGTGTGTGTGTGTGTGTGTGTGTGTGTGTGTATGTGTGTGTGTGTGTGTGTGTGTATACATTCCCTCAGACTAATTAATCCTACTGTGATCAAAAATGTTGCTAATTTTAGGAGCACACATTAAACAATCGGGCTACAACATTATCAAGAAAAGAAAACAACAAGACAAAAAAAAACATTTATTAAGTCTGTGAGCAAGGAGGGAAACTAGTTCATCAAGTTTCAGTCAATCTCCCTGCTATTCCACAGAAGATGAAGGTTCAAACTGTTTTCAACAGTCAGTAGAGCAGAATCACAGTCCCTTAAACTATGCGGACATCCACATTTTTTTATGTGATATAAACAAATGAAAAAGATCTATAATTTCTTATGATTAAAAGATAAAGTTGACCACTCAGCCATAAAAACAAGTATGCCACAACAAGTGAGGGCTTTCAGATAAAGGGTTCAGTTGTCTTCAATATGGAAAGGCTGATGCATTAATGTACAACACAGGTAAACAAGTGCAGGTATTAATGCTGAACAAGCAATCTTCTTCCACATCAAAATCAAAAGCTTGTTTTTTAAATAAAATGCAACAGATTTTCAACAAACAAATGGTTGAAATAGAAAAGACAATTCTCAAGTATCATGGCACCAACTCAGATTGAGTATGTTTACTCAAAGCTTACCATGCCAGGTGGGTGAACTGGGAGTCAACAGAGCAGGCGACCACCTCTACATTGATGGCCTGAAACTCGTGCACACGGTCGCTGAATGCAATGATCTCAGTGGGGCAGACAAACGTGCTGCAAAAAGATTAAACAAATAGGAAAACCCACAACCTCAGAGCCAAAACTCAAAATGTAAAGTGAAGTCATGATGGCACGAATGTCTGTCTCAAACATTACTCACAAGTCCAGGGGGTAGAAGAAGAAGACAAGATATTTGCCTTTGTAGTCAGACAGTTTCAGCTCCTTGAATTCACTGTTTATAACAGCGGTTCCTTCCCAGTGTGGTGCAGGCTTGGAAACTGGAGTGGAAATAAAATCAAACCATGAATATCAACCATAACCATCCTTTGGATCACTCATGACATATTCAAAATGTTCAAATGTCATCTCTGCTATTTTGCAGCAAAATAACAGAGGAGAGATTATGATTGTGCTTCACCAGTCCTCTATAACCTTAGAGCTTTCTCCACTTCCTGTCAACAACACTGCACCCCCCCCCCCCCCCTTGTTAGATAAATGCCATGCTAAATATCTTCCTGTGTTAATGTCAGTGGTGTTAACCTGGATATTAACCAGGCAGGCTTGGTGCTTTGCCACACTGCCAGGAGTGATTCACCTATCTCGGGAGGGGCGGAGGGAGGAACACCACTAACTTCATAGAATGACGTGTCCTACCAAATGGAAATGGTTTGTTAAAGAGTTAGGGTTACTGTTAAAAGTGACGATAAAAACTCCACATTGCCCTCCCAAAAATACACTCAAAAGTCACAGCCCATCATGTCATAGCATAAACTACAAAAGACACTGACATTTAGTTGGCTGTTGCTATTGTTCTGACTGTACAGGCCAGGACAGCTGTAGCTAGCACTGCAGTAGCACTATAGCTGCAACAGCACCTGTCTGTCAGTGAGGAAAATTACCATGCACCTTTTGTAGTTTGTAGCGAGTAGACAGTGCAATGGTACTGCTAGCTAGCTACGTCTCGGGGACTCACTTTTTGCTTTGCTGAGGTGCAGGGAATGGTCCGACACGGGCACACGGAAAGCCTCCCCGGGGTAGACGTGTCCTCCCGCGTAGTTGTGGCATTGGGAGTTTTTCACATTGGCGCTTTCCTCTTCAGATGAGGCTTTGGTGAGGAGGAGAAGAGTGCACAGCGCACACAAAACCTCCTTCATTGTGGTCGTGTGGTGCAAAACGTACATTCCAATGTTCCTTTCCTTTGAGAGCAGCGCACCGACTTGCCACGAGCTTGTCTCAACATCAACCAACCCGTCTCTACCTCCCTCCCTCCCTCCTCAGATGTGCAGCCTCATCCGGTGCGGCATTTCAAAATAAAAGCACGAGTTCTATCCAGTTCTCTCCATCAAGGCAAGGCTGCAAGCGAGGCAAGGCCCATCCTGTCTTGTTTTTCAATCACCATTGATTTTTTATTTGTGATGCACAAAAAAAGTTAATAGTTGAATCTCTAAATAATTATATATATTTATGTACACATAGACTACATTTTGTAACATGAAAATGGAATGTTTTAAAGCCCAATTTGCAGGGACCTATCAAATGTTTCAGAGTAGTGGCTATGGTTAACCTTGCAAGCCAGCTGGATTCTCTCAGGAGCCCCCATCTGACAGCGAACAGATTAGGGTATGGTGCCATGGGCCTCTAGAGATTAGACTTCTAACCTTGACATTGGCCATACTTTAAATATCTTTAGCTTCCTTGGTTCCAATCTGGCCTTGTTAGACTGGAACATACAGTACATCTCTGGTGACCTTTCTTCTCTCCCTGCTTATTGTGGTAGTGGTACATTGGAAAAACAACAGAATGAGTTATCTCCATTCAAGGCGAGTTCAGTTCTACAGTATGTGAACCTCCTGATTGAAATCAAATCATGGTAACATGTCTAAATGCTGCCTCTGCCAACTGTCCGAGCCTTTTAGGATTTATATGTGGAATATATGCAACATGCACAAACATGGGCACACATACACCTTCCAATAGTTTTATTAAAGGGTACACATACATAAAAAACCATTGTTTCCATGGGTTTCCTTGTATAATCTGACATCTGCATTGTAACAGTTTACCACAAAGACTCTCAGAGATGTTTTTCAGATCTATTAAAACAGGTACTGACATTTTGAATTAGTTTATCATCTTATTTCAGTAAGCACTTGTCACATTACAGAGAAAATACTTTCTTACCCCTGCTATCCGATGGATTGCAAGCATTCTTAGAATTTTGTAAATGATGGGTGTCAGTAGTTGCAAGCTAATGTGGTAGCTTGCTGTTAGCAAGTGTTGGTTTTGAACCATATGGTCAATGGTTTGAACTGAATTTTTTAACTCAGGTGTTGATCTGAAACTTTTTCACCACAATGTGGTCAAGTACTTGCCAAAGAAAATTCAAAATGTCCAAGTATCTCTGTAAATTCCAACTTAAAATGTACCACTGCTGGCATGTTAATCACAAAACATATTCTCAGCCTTAAATACACATGGCAGATGAACAAATACTTAATCCAGCATCCCTTTTTGGATTTGAAGAGAGTAAGCTACCAGAAAGACTGATATTTGACTGATGAGACTGGAAAAGTGCGTTAACATGCACAGCTGTTCCAGATAGTAGCTCATATCCTGTTACAGTCATTGTTGTTTTAGATATACAGTACATATTTGGGAAAATAAATACCCCTGTATATACATAAATGGGATAAGGTGCATATGTGCCTTAGCATCCCAGCTGCTTAGAATGATCTATCTTTAAATCCAGGTTTGTTGAAATCTGGATTAAGAGATAATCCAAGGTTATTGTAGAGAGGATGTAATGTTTACATGAGACAACTTAATGACAGGACATGTGTATCTCAAACATTAAGATATGAATCAACACACTCACTCATATGTATTCAAACATCTGCCTTTTTGATGCATAGAACTACCCCAAAAATGTCTATGGGGATCTTAAAGATCTGCCTGTTTACCTTGGAGTGTTACACAAACACAAACATTCATCTTCTTAAAATCTGCCAGGCACATGTTTGGTTTGGCAAGATCAATGAAAATGCTTTAACCTGATGCATTCCCCGTGCTTACAGTCCTTTGCAAGTCACACTTCTCTAAGGTTTGTCTTTTGACCCTGCTGCCTTTATAACAAGGGACTATGTGAAAATAAGATTGAGTTAACTCACACTGAATCATTTGTGTGTTCAGTTGAGTAGTACAAAGCCATTTCCACAGGCCAGGTGGTCTCCTTTTGGATGGATAGTGACACATGGCATATGGATAATGGCACCTCGAAAATGACCCAAGAACATTTCAGATCCGTCAACCGAATATATTCACTTGGGGCCAGATTTAAAAAACTTTCTTAAATAAAATCCCCAAAACTCCTAAGTGCTATTGTTGTGTTTATTGTCCTCACCAATAAGTTAAATAAAGGTTAATAGTCTAGAAATATTAAATGATATTTTGAGAAGCTAAGTTAATAAATTATTTGTAATGTGTTCCTCTCATTGTTAACTTCATACTGGGGTAGCATCAAATGATTGTCAAATATAAGGTCTGTAATTCAATATTTCTGAAAGTAAAATGGAAGTTAAATAGTCCAAGTCATTTAGAGTTCTAGCTACTATCTACATCTAGTTTACATTTCCCTCAGTCATTTTACACTGCTTCATGTTTACTGTGAGGGATTATCTAGCACCGGTAATTTCAAACTAAATTAGAAGAAAGAGGCAGCAAATAGCATCTTTTCAAGGTAGGAACAAGTCCTGATATCGCCAACTGCGCTGTGTGTAGACACCCTCAGGAATAATATAAAGGAGATGGACGATCTAGACAATTGGCACAAACTTTAAAATAAATACACTGGTATTGTCCTTTTAACGCATGGCTGACCAATTTGGGGCCCGTGGGCCAAACGTTTTTGGCCCTCCATGGTTTTGAAAGAAAAAACATAGCGGCCAATATTACGGTCTTTCAGAGGCTGTGGCGGGCTCATTTTTAAACCTAGCTTGATAATACTTTTACCATATGAAATTAGAAGACATATTTTAATTTTAGAATGCACATTTTCTATCAAATAAAATAATATAATTTAATGTAATTTCACTTTTATCAACATTTATTTTCCGCCCACAGCCATCCACCCAGATTAATTCTGGCCCTTTATAGGAAAGAATTTGGGCACCTCTGTTTTAGTGCATTTAATTTTCTTCTTATCAGTGTTTGTTCAATTTTACTCTGAGAAAATGTTTGTGAATTTGGCCCCTGTTGTTAAAATGAACATACAGTATCAATATTAAATGACTTGCTCAAAATGGCATAACTGATCATTGACATGACTATGCTCTGGGTCTGAGGCACTAGTTTAGGGTACAGTATGTGGACCAGGAGTGAATCATGACTGTACTGTATGTTAAGAACGAGACTGTTTGAGAGGGCAGCAAGTCAATAAAGAACAGTGGGGAAGAGGTGCGGGAAAGAAGGGATGAACTTTAGCTAATAGACTTGAGTTTGCTCCAGGGGTTGGTGCCGCGCACTTCCATTGGTGGCTCGTTGAAGAAGATGTGGTTGCACAGTTCTTCCAGTGGGGGTTCAGGGTCTGTGGTGGCAAACTGAGCAGCATCTTCAATTTCTTTCCTCACCTGCACGTCAATCTCCTAGATAAGGCAAAGAAAAGATACGATATAACTGGTTATAAACACATCTATTTGTTTTTATTAGGTATTAGGCCCCGTTTACAATGGGTATTAACATACACCTTGAATAAGTATTGTGGCTAGATATGATTTACCCGGATTACATTTGACATAATGTGTCTACAGATAGAATACACATTCAATTAGATATCTTACCCTTCCATAAACTGGGCATGCCACTATCTCTCGCAACTTCATAAGGTAAATTACTTGTGTCACATGCTCCTATTCCATCAATACCCCCCCAAAAAAGGAAAAAAACAAAATCCAACAGGTATGTTTCTATGATATTTTGACATTATGGTAATAGATTCCTGCTTGACCTGATTGTGTTTCCTTGTTGGATGCATTTTCATTTCTGCAGTAATGGTGATGATGACAATAATCCTAATGGAGACTAGGGATGCCATGGTGTGGACATTTTCCCACCAGGTAATAAACACGTGGCAACACCGGTGTTACCGGTGACACCATATAAAAAAATAAAATAAAATAAAAAGTTCCAGAGCTCCTCAGCAGTCCTCACGGTCCGAATGTTTAATTTAACTGCTCTCAGTCAGACACACCCGTCAAGATAAGATAGTCACCAATACAAGTGTGGTAGGGATGTCAGGTTAACCACAGAGAATAGTTTGGAGCAGTTACGTTTGTCGGTCTATTTACTCTGCATACAGTCCTTTCTCCTCCAGTCAGTCAGATGAGACAGCCCCTCCCCTCCCTGCTCACTCAGTCAGCGTCAGCGCTCACAACAACACTGGCTCAGCCTCACATAACGTAACGTTACGCACTGGGGACACCTTTTCTTTCAGACTCTCCTCCTAGAGAAAAGAGACTAATGTCGTTAGCGACAAATGTGGGGATTTTTTTCTGGCCATGGGATTACCATAACCCTAACCCTAATAAAATCGATACGGCAATATATCGCAATACTATTTTCTGCTATACTGTATCGATATTTCCCATATAAATTTTTTTGCACAGCCGTGTGGTCAGTGACACAATAAGAATATTTTTTATGTCAGTGTGTTTAGTAACACACTCAACACTCAGTAGTTTCGACTAAATTTGTCCACGAAGTTATCAATATAAAGTGGTGTACATATTATTACACTACCTGGGTAGTACACAGTGTGTTGTATTTTTAGCTCTATTGTTATATTTTGAGTAAAATGTGTGGATTATTGCAATATATCGCAATATGTATTGTATCGCAATGTATTGTGATACAATCGTATCGTATCGTATCGTATCATGAGGTCCTTGCCAATACCCAGCCCTAATCATTATGGTGGTAAATGTGACAATATATCATGATGTGGATTTTGAGTCATATTGCCCAGCCCTAAGGGTAATGTAACCCTGGACATCTCACTGTAGTAACATTTTCAGTTTCTAAGATTGAAGATATAACTACCTTGAGCTCCTCCACACTGGCCATGTTGTTGCTAAGCATCCTGTCCTTCAGCATGGAGATGGGATCACTCTTACTGCGGACCTCCTGGATCTCCTCACGTGTGCGGTAGCTGAGATGGAGAAATTGAGGTAGGGTAGTGGTAGGGATGCAGTAATACCACAATGCTACTCTGTCTGCTAAACTTGAAGAGCTGAACCCAAAAATGTGTTTTGTTTTGTTTTTAGTTCACATACCTGGGTACCTATTTAATAATGTACGGTATGCAAAATCAAATTTCTTTAGTTTTTCACACTTTTTCACATCAAAAGTTCATTTTTCAGGATTCCATTCATAACTGTAATTTACAGTATGGTGACGTCAGCTAGTACTATACAATTTCTACCCCATTTCAACCAATCATCTCACGACATGGCAGCTGTCAATCAAGCTTTATTTCGAGGGGAATTTTCTCCTTGAAATGAAGGAGAAAATGGCCGCCTGGCGCCTGTAACCTGTCAGAATTTCTAGCCCATAAACTAACTAATAACTTGGCCAATAAGTATGTAACATACAAAATAAAGCAAACGGTAATGTCTTCATTTAATGTAGAATGCAAAGACATGTAACTGGCTTGTTAAACTCACATTCCAGGAATAACGTTAACGTCCGCGGGTCTTACCCCGGCCCCTCGGACATTCCAGGCCGGCAGGCAACATATCTGCCTCGGCTTTCAAACAGCACTACACGCGGAGGCAGCCAGTTCCTCGGTTCTCTGTGGATCCCACTCGCACAGCGCCACAACACGTTGAATCCCACTTGATTTGGGGGTAGAACGCGGCAGGATTGGCCAACAACGCCAAATCCAGTCCCCAGAATTGTGAAATCAAATCATTGACACATCATCTCAGGCAAGATTTGTTTTCAGTCTGATATGTCTCCGACCCTCGCGCCACTTGGGTTTAGCTTGTCTTCAAGCCTGGGATCACTGATCAGCCAAACAGCCAATAACAATACTGGTATCTGAGCTCAGTCCATCCCTACGCTGTGGTCAGGGCATTGCAGAGGCTCTACAGCAGGCAGGAGAGTGCATGAAGACTACTGTGGCACACAGCAGGAGTAAGGGGCAGCTACAATGGATAATATTTCTAGGTCAGCAAACTTCATGGAGATTATTATTCATTAAAAAATCAATACATAAAACAAGCAGTAATAGTGATCAGTGCATGAATTACACAGAAATCACAAGTTACAAAAGGTATAAGAGGTGAGCATTTACCTGACACCAGGATCACTCATACTGTGTCCATGGTAACGGTAGGTCTGAAGTTCCATGAGGATAGGACCCTGATTACAGGTGGAATGAGAAAAACAAATCAACTAATTCAGCTTGGGTGGGATAGGGGGGAAACACCACATTGTCTGCTTAATACAATGCAAGTTGTTAGCTCACCTTCCCAGATCGGCAGTGATTCGCTGCAAACCTGGTGGCCTCCCTGACACACAGGACATCCATCCCATCCACCTGGAAACAAGAACATATCCCCATTTTATATGAGGTAAATGTGTGCCGCTTTTCCAGTAAGTAGTGTCCACACCACTTGCTGGAACAACAACCCCCACCAACACAATCATTTAAAAATCTGTAAGTACACTATCATTTGATAGGGGAAAAAAACATGAACTTAAAACAATAATTATCTGGCTTTTAACTTGTTAACACAACTAAACCCAGCTACAGGTATGATGAACTTAGGAGAACCGAGCTCCCATCTTAATGCAGCAATTAAAGTTCTGTGCAGAGTAAACTTTTTAAGTTGGTTAGGAGTCAGCTGGGATAGCAAGATTGAATTTTCAGATCAACGGGGAAAATGTGGGTGCCAGAAATGAATGGGTAATGCACTCCCTTTCTTGAACAAATACTGTTGAGGACTCATGAGCAAGTCCTACAGTATAACCCCAAGTTGTTCCATGTGAGATTCTGAATGGCGTAATGGTGTTAAAGAGCCTGTCCGCTCAGTTAATCTACCCTGTGGTAGTCTCACGTAGTACGACCCAACGTCTTACGTCAGCACACTTCCAGCGACGGAGAGTCTGAATCACAAGTCAGCATTTCCGGGTTTTGCCGTAGGAATTCCTACGGTAAAATCTGATTGGCTGGGCTGTACGGAAGTCCGGCACTCTGCGTGCAATGCATTGGTGCATCGTTCAAAATGTACCGCCCCACGAGCTGCGTCACGCCTTCTGTGGTTGGACAATTCATATGTCTGTCACCAGTAGCGGAGCGTACACCAGGGCAGAGGGTGCGCCCGCCCCGGGGCCCACTCGTAAGGGGGGCCCATCAAAAAAAAAAAAAAAAATTGCAGGCCAGGCCAGGCCAGGCCACCGGGCCCGGCTGGCAACCTGTGTTTTTCTTTTTCTTCTTCAGAACAAGCTTGTCTGTAAAGTGGCTTCACTGTAGGCTTTCTTGGACATAATATTACTTGGCTCAATGAGTGACAAATTGTGTTTTCGGATATAGGGGCTATCAGCTATTTTACAGTTGTGACTTAAAGCCCCATTCAGTAAGTTTTCCAAGTTTTACTGTTGGAGAAACTGCGCCCTCTGGGTCCAATAGTATCGATAACGATATCGCCGTTCAAAGTCAACAAAACACAGCGCCAGAAAGCTCTATGTACATGTTGTGACATCGGGTACTCACCACGTGATGAAATAATAATCCATAGTTCCGTGAAACATCATTTTCGTAGCAAATCCGAATCGAGTTACTTCCTTGTTTTCATGAACACAGCGCTTCCGCTGTACAGCGCATGCGCGCGTCCTTTTCTTTTTTCTTGCTACGGGATGCTGGCAGCAAACTGCTTAGTCCAAGGGGGGCCGAAAAGTGGCCAAATGTAGTGAAAAAGTCAACAAGCTGGCATCAGTGGCCCATAGAGAGGCAAAGGGACCGCCTACTTCCTGCTTCAGCACTGTACCAGAGATTTTCATCCACCATTTATTTTCCCATACACATTTCGTAAAATGCGTATAAAACTAAAAGTTTTACTGGTTCAAACCAAACGGTTCAGCTACGCTATAATCGGGAGAGACCATAGAACATTTCACTGGGACCAAAACGTAAAAAAATGCGGGTTTAAAGAAAATATTTTTTCAATGTTGTTTTTTTTAAGTTTAGGTCAGAGTGAAATGTTCTATGGTCTCTCCCGATTATAGCGTTAGCTGAATCGTTTGGTTCAACAAAGTAAAACTATTTTATAAGCATTTTACGAAATGTCTATGGGAAAATAAATGGCGGCTGAAAGTCTCTGGTACAGTGCTGAAGCAGGAAGTGACATACCACTTTGCCTCTCTATAAGTGAGTCATCTCTCAGTCAAAGACTCTTCTGCCCTCTAGAGGCCATCTGACAAAGTGCATCACCTCAGTAAGGGCATGTGTCCATATAGCGTTTTATTCTCAGCGTCAGCGCACTTTCCTCATTAAAAGCAACGGGAATCGGCCGGCGCAAGGTGCACAAAAGGCGTCCGCTCCAGACAAGCGCTGAAGCCGGCGGTTTTTCCCTCAGAGCAGAGCGCTTTCAATATTTCATATTAAATTGTGTGTGGTCGTGTAAAAATAATAATAATAATGAAAAAATAATTTCAGGCGACCCTATTTGAATTCCAGGCGACACCACTTAGGGTTACCCCAAGTTTGGGAACCATTGGCCTAAAGTGTTCCTGACTGCCTGCCTGCATGAGCTGAAAATGGCTCGTGAAGCCCACGGCTGGCTCTGCCGTGCTGTGGGAAAAAGGTTCAAATAAATGAGACAGAGCATTACCCTGAGACCAGGGATGAAGTCTCCTCTCTTGTAGTAGTCTGTGCTGGCGGCAGCTCGTTCCACTGCAGTGCCCATGCCATATTTATTGTTCTCACAGATGAAGATGGCGGGCAACTTCCAGAGAGATGCCATATTGTAGGTTTCAAAAATCTGACCCTGTGAAAAACAAATATGGTAAGATTTTTAGAGAAGAGATCATATTCTTAAATTGAATGTCAATGTCAGAATACATCTCAATTCAATATACAAACTATATTAAAACACGGTGATTTCAGTGTCGTACCTGGTTGGCTGCACCGTCACCATAGAGAGAGACACACACCTCGTCTGTGCCCAGATACTTGGCGGCAAGCGCTACACCAGCACCCAGGGGGACCTGACAGGACATTAGGAATACAACGTCTAAACAATCATTATATGAATCTATTGGCAGTATTGTAAGGCACTGGAGGAAGGGGGGGGGGGGGGTCTTTCTATGTAATTTCCTCTTGCTTTCTTCCCATGTCATTTATTTTCTTTGGGCGGGGGGGGGGGGGGGGGGCAAAGGACCACGGGTCGGATTCGAACCCGGGTCGGCCGCGGTAAGGAGTACGGTTTTGTGGTACTCATTCTACCAGGTGAGCCACCGGGACACGCCCTTCCCATGTCATTTCTAGCAAAAATCTTGCTCAAGCCAGGCTGTTATGAACATATAGGTATGGCTAAGCATCTTTATGACCAGTGTCACATTCCTTTAGCTCTGCTACATTGACCCCCCCTGGCTTAAGACACTTCACTAAGGCCATGTTTAGATGACAACGCTCTCTGCATAAAATGGAAAAACTGTCATTGCATTCTGGCCTTTGGTTCTGCGTTTAGACATAACATTTGTGATAATGATTTGTGTGCAGACTGGAGCCGCAAATGTCAGCACCAACTCCCAGCAGTTTCAATGCAGCCCGAATAAAACAGAAACTTCGGGTTAGAACCTTCACAATAATGGCAGTTGAATAAAGTTATTGATGTATGTTGCAAAACAAATTGTGTGATCTGAAATACACAGAACACAGACAAATTGGAGGAATATCTGCTGCCTTCGGAAAGTCCATTTTAACCTGCAGTGAGTTTACGGTTTTTTGTTTTTTATTTACCAGTAATAAATTAATGATTTTATTTTGAAGGTAAAATCACATAGCTTCCTGTGTTGTCTATTTCTAGCAGGTTTGATGCAACTTCATAGGACTAAACTTTAATGAATCTTTCACATCAGATTAGTTGCATTAAAAAATAAAAACCCAGTAAAGCCCTATAAAAACCACAATTTTCTTTGCAGCACTTGGCAGTGGAAATCAATGTATGTGGCCGTGAGTTTGACTTTGAGGGTCTGTTATTTCAGATGTGAATTTCCTTTGTTTAATTAATATGCGTGAACGTCAATAGCAGGCACTTATCGCCCATGATGTATTTTTAGCAACTTGTTATCAGATTCTGATGTCATAGTTTACTGAAAGCCAATGTGATTCAAACAAAATACAATTACACACTGATCTCTCAGTGTGAGATCAGTGCCTGAAGTAAACTGCCAATGTGATTCACTTGTGCCATGCCAATATAATAAGGCTATATTGTTAGGTGAATGCTCCTATTGTCTTTCATTGTCTTAAATGCACAAAGTGGAGCTGTGTCAGTGTTTCCCCTAGAAAATGTTTCAGGCCTGGAGGGATTTCGAAACGTACCCCGCCCACAACGGTGGGGGCACTTGCTGGCGACGCTAAACTTTTAGCTAACCTGTTCGCATCTATGTTCGCCATGGCATCCCAAGTATCATCATACTATTATGGGATGCGATGCCAACAGTTGAATTATGGGATGTGCGTTTCCCAGGCAACGACACATGTTGACATGTTTTGGAACAGTGCTGCACGCTGGCAGAATGCTCCTAAAAGCAAAATGCTTATTGTTTTGAATGATTTGGCCTCTTCTATTACTAGCAACACTGTCAACACCAGTATTGTTGTATTGTAATAATATGCCATAAAGGTTTATTGAAATTTTGGGGAGAGCAGATATTTTTTTTCTGGCCTGGCGCGGGTGTCATTGGCCTGGTGGAATGGTAGGGGAAACAGTTTTCCCAAGAATTGCGTATTGCCACTCTACACGGCGATGCTAAGGGGAGAGTTATATATATATATATATATATTTTTAATCACTTTCTTGCATTTTCAGGCCCCAATAACATCGTTGGCATGTAAACAGAAGGTCCAAACGCGAGAAAAGTTTGCCATTTTATGCAGGGAGTGTTGTCGTGTAAACTAGGCCTAAGAAAAGCAAGTGAATTACCTGAGCTCCAACAATACCATTTCCTCCATAGAAGTGTTTAGCATACATATGCATAGAGCCTCCCTTCCCCTTTGCAATACCACCTCTTCGTCCTGAAAATAACAGAGCGAGATAGCAGGGGTGAAGGACAAGACAGAATAACTTAGATCTCAAAATCATTCTTTAATGTCACTGAGATGCTGTTTCAGCAGAGCCAACTCACCTGTGAGCTCAGCCATAATTTCCTTCACAGTCCCTCCCCTGGTTAAGGTGTAGCCGTGGGCGCGGTACGCAGTGATCAGGTGGTCTTTCAGGGTAATTGCTGCTTCGATACCAACCGCACAAGCTTCCTATCAGGATAAAACAAATAGCTGGTTTTATGTGTGCCATCTGACCGGCTGCACCATTCAGTTTGTGTGGCAGCTTAATGAAGCTGCAGTCTTAAGATAACATATCATTTCAGGTAGTATTTCAGTAGTATTTCATAGCAGTTTTGTTTTTTAACTTATATACCAGCAGTCTTTTTGCTACAGTGTATCCATTTCAAATGGTGAACCATGTTACCAATCAAGCACTTTATACATTGTAATTGTACATATTAGGAAAAAATATTGGGCACTCAACCTGGCCATCATACAAGTGGCAAAATCCTCTGATGATCTTCTGCTTATAGAGCTGATCAGCCTTCAGCTCCATACGCCTCATGGTCTGCATGGTGCGGTAATACTGCAGACCCTCCTCACGAGTCAAAACAACCTCTGTGGCCGGAGCCTCATCCAGTTTGTGGACATCACATTTCTACAAGAAAGGAAAGATTACTACTTCATACTAACGGTATGAAATGTGTACATCTATCTCTAATATAAAAGGGAGCATGTGGGCAATGTTCTCCATTTAAATTTTGTCCCGGAAGTGATGTCATCAGTGATGTCACTTGAGCAATTGACCTATCGCTAAGCCACGCCCCGAACGCAGACAAGCCAATCACAGCGCGTGCAGCTCTACAATACACTCGGACATTCTCAGCTTAGAGCTCCAGAGAGAAGCACTAGAAAACGTGAGTTTCCTCTGGTTTTATGGGGTTTTATACATTTATATGTTGAAAAAATGGTCAAACGATGTGCATGGGGGTAAATGCAACATTACGAGGTATCCTGGGAGGCCAGGTAATTGATAATATTAAACTAGTAAACGTAGATCCACTCACATCCACAATGCTACTGTTTTGGAGTTGCAATTGTGGTCACAGCGAGATGACGAGTCTTCTCCCTCATTTGGCTTCCATGATCCAAAAGGTATCATAAAATCATCATGGTATTCAGAAAGTCGGCAAAATAAATTATGCGAGTTTACAGTCATTAAGCTATGCGCGTGGAGTTGGTGAAGAGGTATAGAGAGGCTGGCCAGCGAGACTAGTGAAGAGGAGGCACATTGATTGATGCGATTAAAACATCGCCATTCGCCAGACAAACCCTAAAACGAGGGAATTAATCCCGTTCTCCAAATAAATGTGAGGTAGTCTAAAGAGAAAAGATCCAGGAGGAAAATATGATGTAAAAAGCTGTAAGCTATGCTTCTGCTGATCTGCTACACCACCACCCATGCGTGCGTGCCGTTGTCTCGCTATGAAAAACATCTACATTATTTAACGTTTCTTGATTATACAGAGGTACATGAAATAGACTACCAGGTGCCAATCTTCAATTCGGCATATAGGCTATATAATCCATGGAGAGGTTACTCTATGTGTATATCAATTCTGGATGTGAGTCACCTGTTATCCCCGCCTGCTGTCTTCCTCCGTTAAAACGTTTGATTAAAGATTCGCTAAAGCCGTTTCCAGGGATGCACGTATCGCATTTCTTTTTATCGATAGCTTTAAATGTTGTAGGCTACTACCATGGCAGAGTGAAGTACTTTCTGATGGCTTCTAGACGATATCAGGGCTCAAAAAGTTGTGAAGAGCGTCTTGGGATATAACTTTGACAGTGACGGCTGCCATTTACTCTAGTCAGTCTGCCTTGTGTTTGTCCGAGTGAGGACGGGGGGTGGGGCTTAGCGATAGGCCAATTGTGCATTGTGACATCACTAATGATGTCATAGGCATTTGATGATGCCATATGTCAGTTTGTGACATCATCAGTGATGGAATAAGAGCAAGGGAGCCTGCAGGGCGGGAGAGCTACAGGGCGGGCAAGGGATCAAATGAGTCTGCACAGCGGGCGAGCTGCAAGGCGGGCGAGGCCGCGCAGCGGGCGAGCTGCCTATGCGAGCTGCGCGGCGGGCGAGCCTAGGAATCGAGCACGCGTAGTGCACCAGATGCCTAGTAAGTTTAATACAAACATCACTTGGTGCTTGAAGCTCACCTTTACTTCAAAAGTAGCCTGGGATGTGAAGTCAGCATATGTACGTGCTGACACGACCACTGCTGTCCCCTGCAACAGCAGAAAAGGGGAAAATGTAAAAAATAAAAAAAGTAAAAAATAAACTGTCCTGTATGTAGGACAGGCAGAAAAAGACATGATTAAGGGCATACCCAGGGGAAACATATTAAGAAAACAAAAATCTCATAAAATATCACTAATTATGCTAATTCAACTCGAGTCAACACACATTATGCAGGTATCTACCTGGCCTGCAATTCGAAAAGTTCTGACAACTGTGCTGACACTCGGTACGGTTGTAAGTTAGCCTAGGTAAACCCAGCCCCCACGTGACCTGCTCTCTCAGTTCCCAGTCACTAACATATACACATAAGTGACTGAGAACAGGTCTGAGAGCAGGTCACGTGGGGGATGGGTTTACCCAGGCTAGTTGTAAGTGTGCAATAACAATAATGTTCAATGTTAGACCAGGGGCTCACAAACTTTTCTTGTCAAGGACTCCCAAAAGGACAAAATTAGACCAAGGACTTATTGGATTTTGTCCATACAGGTAGATATTTGTTGTTGTTGATTTACTATTGAATTGCATTCAGGGTTTTTTCAGTTTATGATTTGTTTATATTGTATGTGAGGAGCTATTAATGATGCCAGTTAACATGATTACAATATTCAACCTTGTAACGCAACATTCTTCTATTGGGATAATTTCTAGTAAATCAAAACAGGTAAATGGGTGACGTTCACATGACAAATACTGTGCCTAATTTCTGTGCTGACTTTTGCTGCGCTAGCCAAGCAAGCTATCATTCGGCCTCAGTTTGGCAAGGTCAGAACACCAATGCTAATCTTATTTTGGGTAACTTAAGCATGGTGCAATGTTTAACCTAAGATCATATTTATCGTAAAACTGTGTACTTACATTTCGCTGAGCGCATGATCTTAGCGCATTAGAGATATTGGCCAGCATCTTTCCTGAGCTAAATTGCTAACGTTACAGTTCCCTTATTACAGCTGAGCTCCGTCCGTCCTTCTTCTCGCGACTCTGCTCTGTCCTTCTTTGCTTCCGGTCTGCTCTGCTCACATTTCTTCTTCGCTATGTTAAATTACGGCTCGGAGACATTGATGCCGCCATGCCGCCACCAGCTGTGTCGGAGCGCGAAGATGCTCTGAGTTTTAAAGCACGTTATGTAGGATGACCAGATCCCAGCAAACCAAATGTGTGTGTGGTCTCAATATGTGGGACATGGGGAAAGGCCTCAAAATGCTGTGCAGTCCTAGCCTAGTATTTCATTTCGTTCTTTGATCGTTCCCTGGCCTCGTCCCACACAAAGTGGGACATCTGATCTGGTCATCCTAGTTTATGTCGTCGGGCACAGAGAGCTCGTCTCGACGACAGGTAATTAATCAATGTATTAATTTGAAAATAAATTGTATTAGGCCTACTTTAGGCCCATCCATGTGATGAGTCATTCATCGTAGGCTACTCCTCAATACTAAAATTAGCATAGTCTGGCAAGCGAGATGATTGGCTTAACTTTACTACCAAAATAGCGTTTTGTCAAATGTTCTTGTGTTTTGTGTTCCTCGGCAAAATTAACGAGAGCTTCCCTGAGAACCAGCTATAGGCTTAATGCTATTTCTCAGCTAAAGCCTGTGTGGAGGAGGAAAAAAATTATACAGTTTTGGGTTGTTCAACTTCACTCTCGGTCTTGTAATATGGAAAATCGAATTAATCTTTATCAAGGAGGACCTTATTAGGGTCACCGACCCCCATTTGATGAGATTGTCTCTTGGACCCAAATCAGAGAATGTCTATCATTGTAGGCTAATGGCTAGATAACAGTGAAACTATGACCAAATAGGCATGCTTCTATATTGTCTAATTGTGTTCACTTCTTATGACTAATTATGTTAATGTTTAACTATTCACCAGTTTGCTGGGGGCCCCCTGGAACCACATCAAGATGACCCCAGGTGGTCCCTGGACCCCATGTTGAGAATCTCTGACGTAGGCTATTGATTAACGCTTTACCACCCAATGCAATGCAGCAACACTACTGAGGCTTTGGTTGGATGTGGATGAGGACTCGCTAGTCTCACGTGGTCAGACTCGCAGTAGCCAGGTCTGCATTATAATAAGAGCAGAGCAGGGACTTTGACAATAGGCTAAATCACCTCTATCTACCGGTAACGTGTTCATATTTCACTCGGGGCGGGCCTACAGGCGATGCGTGGTGTGTTCGCTGAAGCTGTTCCTGTGCGCATCATCATCCTGGAGGAGCGTTGTCTCTTTCCTCCATCCCTTTATCCATCCTGGAACTGATACTCTGTTCACATCATCTAGCGTTCAAAATGACCTTCAAAGTATCTGGTTGAGTGGTTTATTTTTGGCCTTCAAGGGGGTCTGCGCATATTGCTGGGCTAGTGGAAAACGGATACCTGTGCGATAACGGGTAGCCTACGTTAGCTGGATTGACACTGAATCGCTGCTGCTGCAGAGAGTGTTTTGGGTGACAGCGCTCCCATTCATTTGGGTGCAATCCGCCGGTGACAACGAACCATGGCGAAGACAGTCCATCCAACGCCTGCTGTAATAACAGGTATGCTCAATGGAACCCCGTTGCAAGGCTACAGATAATACTGTTGTATGCTGTCGGGCTCTGTGTTGTAGGCGTGGAGTGCGCTTCATGGCAGATTCACAAATGACGCAACTACCATTTGGCTTTGATGTAGTACTTTAGCCTGTGCTCAGAGGGCAGTGCTCTGTACTGTCTGCCCAAAGCTCCCTATGCTGCTGTTGTTTCCACTGGATACCGAGGCTCATATGATGCTCTAAAAGCCATAATAACGGATTTTTTTTCTGTTTTAAAATAAACCTAAAATGGCTATTGCTTATTTGTATGAATGAAGTGATCAATTGCTAAACTAGAGAGCTTTGATGCCTCTTTGGGTGTTTCTGCATACAGCCCACATTGGCAAGGTGTGATTAAATGTTCTCATAAAAGAGTCACTCCAAAGCAAAATGCTCATGCTGTCGTTTTTGCTGATGACGCGACAGTTCAGATGTGTTGGGACAGACTCGGGAGGTTACTGAGGCTAGATTTGACTGAGAGGGCTGTGGCACAGGGCCTGAGGATTACATCATGTTCATCAAACCATTCTGTGATCACTTGTGCCCTGGGTTAGGGTTAGCATTGTGTCATGCATAGAGACCACTTCCATCAGGGTGGAACTGCTTCATCACAGGATGAAGATGGACATTTTCTACTGAAGTCTGGCTTTGACTTGATGTCACCCCCCCCCCATCCTTCCCTGAAAGGTGCTACAACACTGAATATTAATATTCAATTATCTTATTCCCATAGACAGCAGTGGTTAGGTTTGTATTAGTGAACCATAGCCTGCTTTATTGGCAGAAATGAGAGAGTAGATTTTGGTATTGGGGAGAGATGCAATGTGCCTATGATGGGACATGGGGTTATTTTCAAGCAATTTTGTTTGATTTACACTGATTATGTTGCAACATACTGTATATTAAACAACGCTCTGACAAATAAGTGCAAAAAAAATCTGTTTCAGTTAATTGTCAGCATTCTGCTGTGTCTGTGAGAACATTGTTTATTGTTCACAGATTTTGAATCTGTGAACAGATTGACCCAATGAACGGTCCTAGGCATATAAATATTATAGGGTATGTGAATTCTTAATGCACCCCACACCATAACAATCTAACAATCCACAATACTTACAGTATCTCAGTATAGTTTGTTTTCTCTGTTTATTTTTGTGTTTATTTGAGCATGTATTTATACACAATTCTTAGTCAACAATTTTTTGTTTTGTTTAAGGAGTAACATAAGGTACAATAACAGACCAGGTACAGATAATTATGGCCCAATTCCACCGCAGCTAGTAACGCGGTCCCGCTCCGCTCGACTCGATAAATGGTCTCATCCCACCGTTAAAAACCGGCCCAGCCCGGTTTGATTTAGGGCTGAGTCGTGCTACTTTTAGTACCTGCCTCGTCGGGGTTCTATTCTGCGAAGCCGGGTTCATACGGTGACGTGAAAACATTGTAGACGACTGATTGGTCAGGCAGAATCGTGTTTACTGTCTATCCTACTGACTGTCAATGCAGCGCTGCATACCAGTTTAGTGGGGGCTTACCTTCTCTTCTGTTATGTTATTTCCATCAGTCTTTTGTGTTGCTGCCTTCGGCGCTGGTGAAATAAAAGCGATCTCCTTGCTCAGCTTTAACATGCGCTCCTCGGGAAGCCCTTTGTAGTTGGCTCCGCTAGGCCGCAGGCGAAGCCGCGGTCTTGCCTGTTGAGCTGCCGCTGGGGTTCTCCTCGTAGCGCCTCTCCCGTCCCCGCGCAGTGCATGCATGTGAGTTTGAGTAACAACAAAGTGATATCCATTCTCCTAGCCGATTGTCACATTTGCCCATGTACACTGTAGGTCATTTAGAGGCACCAGTATTTCATAATCAGTTTAAAAGTTCTGTGTATTGATTTCATTTTAACGTTATACTTATAGCCTACTTCGGCAATGGGCGGATGGCAGATATGCGGTCGCTATGATGACCAGGTGTGGGCGGAGGCAAGTAAACTTGCTATGGAAACAGAGTCTATATCAAGTAGAGCCGAGTAATACCAGATAGAGTGGAGCTGTACTGTGCTGTTATATGTGGTGGAAATGAGCCATAAGAATAATCCATAAGTGGAATGTGGAAATGAAAGAGATCACTGAAATAGACAAGTTATTTGTATTCATAATATTTTATCACATGAGCATGTCTCAATAGACTTTACAGAGAATCAGCTTACCTAGATCTAACTGATCAACAATCAACTATACAGAACATAATTATGTACGACAAACACAGCGAAACAAAGCACAAGACACAAAATAACAGATTTTTACAAGATAAAGTGAAAAGTGGTTGATTTGGCTTATGTTTAGCATTAGCCTATGTTTAGCATTTTTTCAGTTAAGAAAATCTTAAATCAGTAGATCAGGAAAGGACTTGCAAAGCTTTTTCTACATCAGCCAATACACAGTAAGAGGGATTCAATCTTGTCTGCCAGTCCTGACTGCAAAGAGAGTAATTCACTTCATCAAACGAAGCAAGGCAATTTAGTTGCACAACTCTATCCAGTGAATTTGTGAAATTTAATGAGGCTACTGTGTTTCACATGGTAGGTGAGAGACTCTTTCTAAGTTAGATTACACCAACAATATAGCCCTACATGCAAAAAAAACAACACTTTTTTATTGTCCTTTTCCCCCCTTATATGTTGTCAGTTGGTCTTATATTTGGTGCCTGATTTTATAGACTGTAAGGGTTAGGTGGGAGAGCAATAATAATGTGCCTTGTATATTAATAGGCCCTGTAGTGTATTATTGAGAACTAATATTAATTGCTCACCTAAATTAATTGACTACAATAGGCATCAGTGGCTAAAACAATTTTATAACCCCCCATTATCATCATTCAATCTTATTAATTTATTTCAATTTGTGATACAATTCTTTGCAGAACATCGTCCAAGTTTTTTTTTTTTATGTATTAAGGAATTCATTAACACATGGATTAAGACATTTGTTTATTTTATTTTTGGCCATTTATGTCTGCATAATTGTGCAACTCCATAATCCTCGTCTCCAAGGCAAGCCCTATACATAGGCTACTTTCTCTACATTAGCTATTTTTCTGTTTATTACAGTATATGAGTTGATATGTGATACTGTATGTGTAGGTTTCAAATGTGAGTTGTGCACATTCACGGCATCGTTTTTTGGCCGTATCAACAAAAATAATCCATTCATACATCATCTACAACTGATGTCTGAATTGTATTAATGTATGAATTGGTGATATTAATATGAAAACATTTGTTTTCTCTCTTAGGTGAAGCGATGGCACCACCATCAATCAATCTACTTTCGGAGAAGAAATCTCCCAGCAATGGTCAAAGCTCTCCAGCCCGAGTAGCATCTGGTGGAAGAACTAGTGAGTAACCCCCTCCAGCTTGTGCCTCACAACTCACTCCTTCACACACTCCTTCACAGTGACTTCATCTGGATGAAAAGCACTCTTACTATACAATGATGCATTTGATTATTGCTTATTGCATACATATTGTAACATAATATGGGATTGTATTGCATATCGGCTGCATATGGCTGCACTGTTATCGGGCTTTGTGCAGCCACAGGGACCATAGCCAAAGCTACACAGCGACGATAACAGAAAGAGACATTCAGCATATATCCGGTGACTATCATACCAAGGGCAATTCCTTCAACCCCTCCGCATATTGCTGCAGTTTGTCCTTGGCATGGGCTGCGTGGCATTTTGCAACACAGTGTGCTTTCAACCTTGGATGGATGTAGTGCAGCCTCACACAGAGCTGAAGACATTCAACTGTTTCCCCCTGCTGGCAACACAGCAGTACTGCAGGTTAATGCTGTGATGCTGATGTCATTTGTCTTCAGCTCAAGCTGAGTGTGCTTTCTCTCCTTCACATTCGGTGATGTCAGCTCCATCCAACACAGAGAGGAAGCCGCAGCCAAATGGGCATCCATCCCCTTTACACTTGCCAACTAGCATCAATAACAACCACACAGGTAAACCATGTAAGTGTGGCGGTCATACCACTACCTTTACTGAAGATGCATGTCTTGCCCATGTTGTTTGGCTACACTGCCTCCGGTGTCACTGCCTTTTGATCTCTCACCGCGCTCTCTCTCTTTCAGATATGGAAGGCTACATGAAGACAGATGACAGGATGCGTTTAGCCAAAGAGAGACGCGAGGAGAGGGAGAGAAGCCTGGGTAGGCCAATGACTTGTTTTGTTGTTTTTGACAAATGTTGGCACATTTACAAGTGGTGAGAGGCTGACTTTGCAAACCCATATAAGCTTTGTTTGAACTTTTACATTGACTCCTTTATGCTTGCCATCTCACCTGACATACCCCCCCTTCCTCACGACTCGCATCAACTCCTCTCTGCCCTCAGGTCTTGTTCCGCCTGCTCTAAAGACTGCTAGAGTCAAGTCTCTGCTTAAGAAACCCCCCCTTGACCCTACTGCTATTCACAACTACAGACCTGTCTCTCTTCTCTCAATCCTTTCCAAAACCCTCGAACGAGCAGCGTCTGACCAACTTTCTCTCTAGCTCTCCCAGAATGACCTCCTGGACCCTCTGCAGTCCGGTTTCAAGGCTTCTCACTCCACTGAGACTGAGACAGCTCTTCTTGCAGTCACAGAGGCCCTTCACACTGCTAAAGCCTCATCCCTCTCCTCTGTCCTTGTCCTCCTTGACCTGTCTGCTGCTTTCGATACAGTCAACCACCAAATCCTTCTCTCCATTCTGTCTGACCTCGGCATCTCAGGTTCTGAACACTCCTGGTTTGCTTCCTATCTCTCTAACTGCTCATACCGGGTCTTATGGAGAGGATCCCTCTCCAGATCCTGCCCTATCACCGGTGTCCCCTGCTTTTCCTTCTCTATATCAGATCTCTTGGCCATGTGATCTCATCTCATGGCTTTTTATGCCTCCGCCGGCGATAGCCAGGCCGGAGGCATTATGGATCCGGGTTGTCCGTCCGTACGTCCGTACGAGGTTCGTTAACGCGATATCTGAGGAACGCCTGGACGGAATTTCATCAAATTTGCCTCAAACATCGACTTAGACTTAGATTAGATTTTGGTGGTCAAAGGTCAAAGGTCAAGGTCACTGTGACCTCTCGAACGCCATTTTCAAGCTTGTTAACGCGATATCTCAGGAATGCCTTGACGGAATTTAATCAAACTTGTCTCAAACATCGACTTGGACTCAAAGATGAACTGATTAGATTTTGGTGGTCAAAGGTCAAAGGTCAAGGTCACTGTGACCTCTCAAACGCCATTTTCAAGCTTGTTAACGCGATATCTCAGGACTGCCTTGACCGAATTTAATCAAACTTGTCTCAAACATCGACTTGGACTCAAATATGAACTGATTAGATTTTGGTGCTCAAAGGTCAAAGGTCAAGGTCACTGTGACCTCTCGAACGCCATTTTCAAGCTTGTTAACGCGATATCTCAGGACTGCCTTGACGGAATTTAATCAAACTTGTCTCAAACATCGACTTGGACTCAAGGATGAACTGATTAGATTTTGGTGGTCAAAGGTCAAGGTCACTGTGACCTCTCAAATGCCATTTTCCAGCTTGTTAACGCGATATCTCATGAATACCTTGACGGAATTTCATCAAATTTGCCTCAAACATCTACTTAGACTCAAGGATGAACTGATTACATTTTGGTGGTCAAAAGTCAAAGGTCAAGGTCACTGTGACCTCTCAAACGCCATTTTCAAGCTTGTTAACGTGATATCTCAGGAATGCCATGACGGAATTTAATCAAACTTGTCTCAAACATCGACTTGGACTCAAGGATGAACTGATTAGATTTTGGTGGTCAAAGGTCAAAGGTCAAGGTGAGCTCTCGAACGCCATTTTCAAGCTTGTTAACGCGATATCTCAGGAATGCCTTGACGGAATTTAATCAAACTTGTCTCAAACATCGACTTGGACTCAAGGATGAACTGATTACATTTTGGTGGTCAAAGTTCACGCTCACTGTGACCTCTCACACACCCAATTTCCAAGCTCTGTAACGCAACATCACAGGAGCGCCTTGACGGAATCTCTTCCAATTTGCCTCAAATGGCGATTTGGACTCCAGAATGAACTAATGCGGAGGCATAAGTCCGCGTTGCGGTTGTTCTAGTCTTATCACTGCTATGCCGATGACACCCAGCTTTTCCTTTCCTTTCCCCCCTCCGACACCCAAATCGAGGCTCGCATCTCTGCATGCCTCAAAGACATCGGTTACTGGATGTCTGCCCACCACCTCAAGCTCAATCTTGGTAAGACAGAGCTACTCTCTGTACCTGCAATCTATGGTCAGGTTCCAAACCTCTCACCGCTCCCTCCGCTGCTCCACCACTGCAGGACGCCTCGCCCCTCCTTCGCTACGGGGGCTCAAAAGTCGCTCATCCCGGCACCGCAATGGTGGAATGAGCTATGGTCAGGACGGCCGCTTCACTGCCAATCTTTCGGCAAAAACTTAAAGTCCCTGGAAACCAAAATCCACAAAATCCTCCTTCTAACTATTAAATTTAGGGTCTTATGTGAGTAATTGTGTGCCTCAGGAAGTAGTTGACATTACTTTCAACCCTAACCCCAAAAATCGACACTTTTCTACAAGGTCTGGATTTCCATTTCCTCATTGAAGAGAGCGGTGCGCGCGGTGCTAAAATGCATGATCTTATCACGTCATAAGATTTAATCGAATCACACACACGCATGCACGCACGCGCGCACACACACATTGACACACACACAGTAGCGCTGTGCACTCGCAGCGGCAGAGATCTCTTCCTCTCTGTCAGTAAGCTATGCGCCGAGCAACGCGTGAACACACACACACACACACACACTCCATCTCTCTTTCCTTCTCTCTCTCTCTCCTCTCTCTCTCTTTCCGTTAACGGAGAGAGAGGTCTCCTCCGAGCAGGTCTCCTCCAGCAGGTCTCCTCCGAGAGAGAGAGAGAGGGAAATTTCCCCTGCTGCAGACGGGATACGCCCACACAGTCCGCGGGAGAAAATACACTGTAAAATCGAATTGATTCTCATGACTTTTGCCATGACTGTCAAACCTAAATTTATATACTTTGCGACGTTCATCATCGTTCAAATTTGGCTGGTGGCTTATTAACATAGGTTCCTGTGATGTGATGAACTCAAAATGCTAAATAATAATAAAAAAAAAATCTGGTTTCCAGGGACTTTAAAACACACCTTTTCAGGCTCCACCTGGACCCTTCTTGAACTAACATCTTTCTCTCTCGCTCAAAAAAAACGTATCACTCTATTCCTTCAAGAGTTGTAGCTGTCATAGATTATGTTGCATAGTTGATTTCTCTATTGTTGACAAAATGTTTTATTGTAAGTGGCTTTGGATAAAAGCGTCTGCCAAATGACGTAATGTAAATGTAATGTAGGGGCAAGCACATACAGAGGCTGCAGTATTTCCCTTAGGTCCTTGCTGAACCGTCCATGTCTGTAAAAACCTGTGGTGTCATGCTATCCTTTATAGGCCCGCTGATGGCCCATAACTTACTGCTGCTGCTCTGGCTATTTTTCAGTGCAGTTGCCTTGGAAGATTGCTTTTTCCATTACACATTTCCCTGTAATTGAAATTGCTTATGGAAGCGTTCACTAGCTAGTAGGGAATTCCTTTCGAGTTCACTGGTTTCCTGATAAGGTAAGCTGTGTCACTTTAGAGTATGTCACGTTACCAGAGCTGTCCACAGTAGTAGGTCTCCCATTCACTGGTGATCTTGTAGCTCGAGGACTGCCTCTTCATCACAGGGATTTGTATCTTTGTGATTTCTTGTGTATGGATTGAAATTCAAGATGGAAATCATTGTAACACAGATAAGTTGTTGTAATTGTGAGTTGAGAATTAGCTGAATAACATACTGGCAAAAACAGTAGTTGTCCCACTTAATTTATCCATAAAACCTGCTAATGTTAATTGTCTTTCTCAGCGGCAAGGGAGCAGCTGATCAGAGAGAAGGAGCGCAGAGCGAGGCTGCAGTACGAGCGCACAGTGGAGGAGCGCTGGAGACGCCTCGAGGAGCATAGACAGAAAGAGGACCTCCGCAGAGCTGCTGTGGAGGAGAAGAGGAGGCAGCAGCTTGAGGAAGAGCGAGTCAGTCAAGTTTAAGTTTGATTTGATTTGAAGTTATAATTAAGTGTAGGTTATTTTCCATTTAAGATAAGATAAGATAAGATAATCCTTTATTTGTCCCACAAGGGGAAATTTCAGTGCTACAGCAGCAAGTGGACAGGGTTAAAAAAGAGACAACAACATAATAGCACGTATAGTCAACAACAGTAAAAACAGAATATAGCAATTACACAAGTAAAAATTGCATAAAAAAGTAAAGAATTACATTAAAATGTGCTGGATAAAAGTGCATTTAGTAGCCAATTGAGCCAAATGAGAGCAGCAATTTAAACCGTTGTTCACTCAGGAGTGTACAGAATTAAAAAGTCTGACAGCCGCTGGGAGGAAAGAACTCAGAAAAGTGCGAAAACGCTCCCTCACACACTTTGGATGGACTAGTCTGTTAGTGGTGAAGGAGCTCTCCAGGGCTGTCACAGTGAAAACGCTCCCTTACACACTTTGGATGGACTAGTCTGTTAGTGGTGAAGGAGCTCTCCAGGGCTGTCACAGTGAAAACGCTCCCTCACACACTTTGGATGGACTAGTCTGTTAGTGGTGAAGGAGCTCTCCAGGGCTGTCACAGTGAAAACGCTCCCTCACACACTTTGGATGGACTAGTCTGTTAGTGGTGAGGGAGCTCTCCAGGGCTGTCACAGTGAAAACGCTCCCTCACACACTTTGGATGGATTAGTCTGTTAGTGGTGAAGGAGCTCTCCAGGGCTGTCACAGTGAAAACGCTCCCTCACACACTTTGGATGGACTAGTCTGTTAGTGGTGAAGGAGCTCTCCAGGGCTGTCACAGTGAAAACGCTCCCTCACACACTTTGGATGGACTAGTCTGTTAGTGGTGAAGGAGCTCTCCAGGGCTGTCACAGTGAAAACGCTCCCTCACACACTTTGGATGAACTAGTCTGTTAGTGGTGAGGGAGCTCTCCAGGGCTGTCACAGTGTCGTCAGAGGATGGGAGTTGTTCTCCATCATTAAATAGGTGCACACAGAGTAGGTCTCTGTAATTTGCATGCATGGGTGTGCATGTTTTCAGTGATGCTAGTGTTGAGGAGTTGGAATTCATGTATGTTCTTGAATAGGTTGGCATAAATGGAAAATATCTTTTTTTAACTTAACTTAATCCATTGCAAATCAAAATATAGCAGTGTAAACAAACTCCAGTGTTAACAAACATTAGAATTGCAAATTAACCTTTCACAACCTGCACAGCCTCAGCAACCTGCCCAGCAGCCTGCCCAGCCTGCCCAACCTGCCCAGCCTTTCTCATATTATGAAAATCCCATGTTATGATGAAAGGTTCACACAATACACTTATGAGCAAGAACAAAGACACATTTTAAATGATCTTATACTAAGGTAAACAAACCAAGTGGTGAGGTGACATGTTTCAATACAGGGGGCTTTAAAAGGGAACACCATTGAATCTAAACTATCTTATCGCTCTTACTCAATTGTTATCCCAGTTGTTTAATTGCAGTATTTTACCTTTTATTGCGCTATTATTTTATCTCTTTTTATCTTTTCTATGATCTTACTACAGTATTTCTTATTGTTATAATGCTTCCTATTTTTAAATGTCTGTCCTTTTTAACACTATCTATGTTGTACTGTGAAGGAGCGGCTAGAGGCCCTGATGAAGCGCTCACTGGAACGCAGCCTTCAGCTGGAGCAGAGGGCCAAACGCTGGAGCAGGGGGTGTGCTGCAGGAGCAGGTAGGAATAGAGTTTAGAGTTTGTAGGAGAGAAGGCGGTATGAGGAGATGTAGACATTGTGTGAATGATAACAAAGTGCATGGACGAAGATCGTGTGTGTGTGTGTGTGTGTGTGTGTGTGTGTGTGTGTGTGTGTGTGTGTGTGTGTGTGTGTGTGTGACAGATGGCTAATGAGAAACTGAGCATCAGCAGGAAATGGTAATAAAACGTGTCTGTTCTCTTCAGAAGGATTGCATTTTGATATATTGCTGTGAGCAGTGTTGGGCAAGTTAAAATGTAATATACTACATATTACTAGTTACTTTCATTTGAAAGTAATAAGTTACTTTACAATATTACTGTCTGTGTAGAGTAACCTGTTACTTATTACACTACTTTTGCATTACTTTTACCAAAACAACAGCAGCAGCAGAATGACATCGCTGCCCCGGAACCATCCCAAAAAATTGCCCAAAAACTGCCTTCAAGTCGCAGTGTAAACAATCCAAAATTCTAAATGTTATTATTTTCCTTTGTTATTGTCATCTATAGTAGTTATTTGCATAAAAACACACAGTTTGATTAGGAAATTATTGTATCTTTTTTAAATATGTGCTTTGATTTAATAAAATGTAACTCAATTTGTAACTTGAGTTACTTGCCAAAGTAACTGGTATAATATTACTGAAATCCTATAAGTAATAAGTTATATTACTGAGTTACTGCTAAAAGTAATATATTACATGTAATATGTTACTTTTGTAACGAGTTACCCCCAACACTGGCTGTGAGATACAGTGAGTAAGTGTGTGTGTGTGTGTGTGTATGTGTGTGTGTGCGTGCGTGTGTGTGTGCGTGTGTGTGTGTGTGTGTGTGTGTGTGTGTGTGTGTGTGTGTGTGTGTGTGTGTGTGTGTGTGTGTGTGTGTGTGTGTTAAAGAGAGCCTTTCTCTTGGCCTGATCATTGCCTGCAGCCTGGCTGCTGAGAAACATGGCTGCATAAATGCGTGTGGCTTCCTGGTTTTCCACAGAGATGGGATGCGATTACATACCCACACTGGAATGTAGCGATGTAGCAGTAAACTACTACAGGGTAGACCAGTTATGAACTCCAGTAGATGATCAAAATAATGCAGAGTAGGGCTGCAACTAACCATTATTTTCATTATCGATAAAACTGTCAATTATTTTCTCGACTAATCGATTAGTCGTTTGTTCAATAAAATGTCACAAAATGGTGAAAAATGTTACTATGTCACTTTTTTCCCTAAAGCCCAAGATGGCATCCTCAAATGTCTTCTTTTGTCCTGACCAACAGTCCACAACCCAAACATAATCAGTTTACTGTCATAGAAGACTAAAGAAACCAGAAAATATTCACAATCTGGAATGAGAGAATTTTTTTATTTTTCCCCATTAAAAATTAGTCTAAACGACTAATCGATTATAAATAGTTGGCGAGTAATCTGTCGATCAATCGATTGATCAATCAATCGACTAATTGTTGTAGCTCTAATGCAGAGAATCATCAATACCTTTATACCGGTACCAAACATTTAATAAATTCTTAAAATGATGTCGAATAATAAAAAGTGTGTTTTATTTTCTTTGAGTGGTTTATTTTTTTCATATAACTGAGTTGATTCTACTTACTATACTGTTGTATACTCTTAATTTACATCAGACTGACCTACTAACTAGACTCAAACTAAGTGCGTACAGTGAGTTTAAGTTAGTTTACATCACTACATCCCTGCTGGTATGTAAAATCCAGTCCCGGTCTCCACAGTTGGATGAGGAAGTCCTCAGGTAAACTGTTCATAACGCTGTGCTGTGTCTGCTCTGCTCTGCTCCGCCCGCCCCCTATAGGTGACAGTGAGAATGCCCCACTCCCTTTCTCTGCTGCCTCCGCCTTTCCCCATGGCATTGCCTCCCCCCTTCCTGCTGCCAGCGAATCTGGTAAAGACAAGTCCCCTCCCCAATATCTCCCCTCCCCAATATCTCCCCTCTTGTTCATCCCAGATCACCGTGCTCATTTGCCTTTGAACGGGCTGACGTTTCAACTCAAACCAAAGGCAAATGTGTGCGTGTCCCGTAATGCATGCAGATTGAATGAAACAAAAAGTGCATTGTGTGTGGGAAGAGCAAGCTGCTCTGTGGTTGAATTTGTAATGGTTGTCTGGTGTGAAATGTGATGTGTCTTTGTGTGTGTACTGTATGATGTGTCTTTGTGTGTGTACTGTATGATGTGTCTTTGTGTGTGTACTGTATGATGTGTCTTTGTGTGTGTACTGTATGATGTGTCTTTGTGTGTGTACTGTATGCGCTAGTCGTCAGTGTGTGCTGTGTGTTTGCACTCTACTGCAGTGGATTTGATGTGGTAGCAGTCTTGTTTTACTCAGACAAGAAAGACTGAGAGAGCAACACACTGTGGAGAGAGGGGGATGTTCACGCACTTTAATCAATTTGCAGATGTCACTCTAATCCTTCTGCAGCCTATATAGTGTGTTGCCGACATGTACAACTAACATCTCTATTTTAAATAGTCTTCCTCCACCCGGAAATGCTGGTCTAATTATAATCTAACCTCATTTTAGGCAGAGCCCTGCTACATCATTTTCATCATCCTAATGTCCTGGAGGGACCTTCGTTCTTCCCTTTCTTGTAGAGGCCAACTCTGCAGTATGACACTGCACATGCAAGCGGACCACCATGGAAGAAAAAGAGGACAATAAGGAAATACACAGGCCGCAGCTATTTCATAGCCTGAGTCTTGCTGGTGGGAAGATATTTTCATTGCTTTGCACTCTTTGTTTCACAGCTGTTCGAGGTCCCCACCACTCCTCCAACACCCACCACGCCATCTTAACGCGATAATGTGTCATATTTCCTTTCGGTAGAGAATTGTCACTTTCATTATGTGCATGTCCATATCCATTTCACAGCAGTCAAGCTCCAGGATTAGCTGCCCTGGGGATCTGCAGGGCTATTATTCCCCTCTCTTTGTGTCAATGACTGCAAACTGACATTTGGTCAAAAGCACTTGAAAACAATGCATTGAGATAGCTTTTTGTGCTTTATAGATGCGTTAGATGTATCATTTTTAGATTTGGTTTTTAAAATAGAAGTAACTACGTGGTGCTGACTGTGGATCCCCAGAACAGTTTCATTCAGATTCATCATAACATGACCTTCTATAGAAATATGTGCACTAAAATACACAGAGACGCAGCTATCCCACTGAGGTAACTCTTCAGAGATGCTGAGATACAGATGGAGTGGCAAGAGATGGCATGGCAGTATTCCTCCAGGATGTAAATAATGTTCTGTTTTTGGAGTTGTACTATGTGTTTTGTGTTTAGGGTCTTGGCTTTTGTGATTGTGAGTCTGTGTGAAGGTCTGTGTATATTGTGTTGGTGTTTTGGGTGGGCCAGGAGAAAAATGGCTACATGTTGTGAACAGGATCCGGGATTAGTGTGTGCTGGCATGCTGGCGTTGCACCACACCGCAGGGAAGCGTACAGACTCTGCTCTGCTATAAATGCTTGGCAGTCAATAAGTCACAGCTAACATGGGACTGGGTGAAGGTGTCTAATGATTACGGTAATTAGTAACAACACTAATGATTGGACTTTGACTTATCCACACACCCTCTCATATCTGATTGTAAGCCAAAACAATCATGCTGCTAGTCTAAAGACAGTGGAGGCCAAGACTTTTGGGGTTTGCTCAGTTTCCCAGTATGACCAGCCATGCCTTGTATTGGGAGATCAGTGTCCCTTTCTTTATTTTCCAATTTGAGAAGTCCACAGGGACAAAGTAGCCGATTGGGATTTGATGTTAATAAAAGTAATCGTGCAGTGTTTTACTGTTGCACAATGAAATACACAAAGTAGCCTATGATGAAAAACAACAAAATAGCTTATGTTTGCTGTAGTATTATTATTTTTTTGTATCTGCTATTGCAGCGTGGTGCATCTCCACTACTAGATTGGTCTTCATATGCTTTCTTGCATTTTGGTTAAATTGGTCAATTGAAATAGACATTGACTTTTTCAACATTCTATATATGACATATATCCAAATATAACATATGGCCAACTGATATTCAAGATTTTGGCTTTAAATGCAGCAGACTTTATCACAAGCTGTACTATTTAAACTGTCTTTGTGTACTAGCCAACTGACTTTGATTGCAGAAATGAGTCTGTAGGTTACAGTTGGGTGCAGCACAGGCATGCCCCCTAGATTCTGTGTTAATATCTCTTTTTCACTTGTTATTCATCATCTGGTCTTGATATGCATGCTGTCTGTCGACACGCAGCGCCCTGCAGCCCTCACAGGTCGCCGTTCCGGGGCTCGCTGAACCCAGCTGACCACAACAGAGCCGGACTTCAGGGCTCTCAGTCTACTCCCAACACCCCTAAGGTCAGGCCTCTCTGTCCCATGTACTTAAAGTATGGCTTTACCGATTATCAACGCACTTTGTGTTATTATAATGTTAATATAAGCAGATGGGCAGTGTTTACCTTCGCTATATGTTCTCCACGAAGAAATATCCTCCATTTGTCCGGCTTGCAGAAACTCCGCCCCGCCAGCTGCAAGTCATTAAGGCTCGTTAAGGCTCTCAATGTGATTCTCCATGCACATACTTAAAAAATAAAAATAAACAATAACAGCCGCCCTGGAAGCCGAATCGACAGCCCTTGGAGCAGATTCCACGTCTCGAGCAGAGCTCCCGCAGTTGCGTTATGGCGCGTTGTGACATAAAACGCGTCACAGCGGGGCGTTTTGCCAGAAGAGGAAATGGGAGCTCTCCGTGTGGAAAACATATAGCGAAGGTAAACACTTCCCATTTGCTTATATTAATGGCATTATAATGATACAAAGTGAGTTGATAATCAGTAAAGCCATCCTTTAAGATGAACTCTTAAATCACTCTGAAATCTTGTGTGTGTTGGGGGTTAGTTACACTTTAACGCTGACATTTTCTCTCGTGGTCTTTCAGAAAGAGCGGCTGCGCAGAGAGAGAAGGACTGCATCTCCAGGTTTCAGATCACCTGTGAGAAGAGCAGA